>NC_133326.1:437395693-437723284 GCF_042186555.1 Aquarana catesbeiana | reverse complement strand
ATTACCTTCCCTGCTTACAGTTCGGACGAGTGGGAGATATAAGACTGTTCTATTGGCCACAGGAGAGCCTGTGACTTCCTTTGTAGCCACATGACTCTCAGGCTTCTAGTGATTGAGACGTGATTCGTCTCTCGAGATCATGTGACTATGTCAGCAGACATGTCACGTGATCATTTCCCTGTGGTTCTTGCTGTTTACTACACAGATCCAATAAGAAGGATCGTGCAGTATGCAATACGATTGGCCATGCTAGGAATGATGCAGTCATGTGACCCACAGGAGGCTTTCATTAATAACCTGCATAATGTTTCCTGGGATGCCCACATTTACAATCTGGATTTAGGCATTATGTATATGCTTTTATGATAAATGTACTGATGTATTGTAGAACTCTCTGAGTGGGCACAGATGATTACAGCACTGCGGAAATCATGATCATTTGGGTTCTCTCCCTATCATCTTGATTGTTATTATCTTTATTCTTATTAATTCCCCATTGGTCAAGGGATACGTTCCTTCCCCATTAGTGGGTGGCCTCATTGGACAGTCCCAGGCAGTCAGCTGATTCCTCTTTGGCCTATCAGGAGTTGATTTGTCACATGACTCCATTGTTGGCGTTTGATTGGCCATATGATTGGCATAGTTTTTATATAAATTTGTAGTGTAGGAGAGGAGTTTGATGCCCCTGTTGAAGTCCATGTTGACGAAACGCGTCGGATGAGCCTTACTCTTTCCTACACTTGATTTTATTGTTTTACACGTGATCATGTTTTTATATCGTTTGTTGAAATACGTCATTTGATATGCACTATTGGCGTCCTATCTATCTTTTTGGGAACCATCCATGCTCTGGAGACTTGTTTGTGGCGGAGAATTCCCTCTCGGGATTCTGAACGGACAGTCGTGACGTGGACCATAGAGGATAGATCCCCCTTGAGATCTGGGATTTCCAGGACCAACCATCGTCCAACCATCGTCCATTAAGGATCTCAGAGCCTGTTTGATTCGGTGTCACCGGCATCCGAATCCACTCCTGCTGGTAAGCGTATTCCATCTATTCACTTCCCATGATCGTACAACTCATGATATACAAGAGAAGATTTCAGTCCAACATTCATATTTAGCCTATGTTTGGGACTCTCTTGTATCAGATTCATAGCCATACATTAGGACTTTACTATATCCCGTCTAATATTCAATTTTTTGGTATTATGCTTCATGTGTTTCAGCTATGTATATATTGGTAATGGTCACCATGTCTGATGTGCATTTTACCATTGGTTATCATTTTTAGTGCTGCATTTCACTTTTACTGCAAAATACTCACCTTGCCTCTTAGCAAATACCTTTGAGCAATATATCATTTAGTGACAAAATTGTCATTTTCCCACAACTTAAGGCAAAATATAAAATATTCCATGGACTCAAGATGCCTTTCAGCAAATAGCTTGGGGAGTCTACTTTCCAAAATGGGGTCATTTGGGAGGGGTTGTGCTATCTGGGCATTTTATGGCCTTCGAAACTGATAGGTAGTGAGAAGTGAAATAAAAAATGTATGCCCTTAGAAATCCTGAAGGCGGTGATTGGTTTTCGGGGTCCTGTACACAGTAAGGCTCCCAAAAAGTCCCACACATGTGGTATCCACATACTCAGGAGAAGCAGCAGAATGTATTTTGGAGTGTAATTCCACATATAACCATGGCATGTGTGAGCAATATATCATTGAGTGACAACTTTGTGTAATTTTTTTTTGCCATTTTTCAATCACTTGTGACAAAAAAATAAAATATTCAATGGGCTCAACAAGCCCCTCAGCAATTTTCTTGGGGTGTCTACTTTCCAAAATTGGGTCATTTGGGGGGGGGGGGGGGGGGGGGGGGTTGTACTGCCCTGCCATTTTAGCACCACAAGAAACGAGACAGGCAGTTAAACTAAAATCTGCGTAAATTCCAGAAAATGTGCCATAGCTTGTAGACGCTATAACTTTTGCGCAAACCAATAAATATACGCTTATTGCCATTTTTGTTTACCAAAGACATGTGGCTGAATACATTTTGGCCTAAATGTATAACTAAAATTGAGTTTATTGGATTTTTCTTATAACAAAAAGTAGAAAATATTTTTTTTTTCAAAATTTTCGGTCTTTTTCCGTTTATATCGCAAAAAATAAAAATCGCAGAGGCAATCAAATACCATCAAAGGAAGCTCTATTTATGGGAAAAAAAGGACGCAAATTTAGATATTGTTATGATCCCCAAGCCTGACAAAGATCCCTATACTTGGGCCAACTACCGACCTATTTTCCTTATTAATATTGACATGAAGATTTTTACTAAAATCATGGCCAATAGGCCTAACTCCTTTCTGTCCCGCTATATTAAGAAAGACTAAGTGGGATTTGTTCCAAAAAGTCAAGCAAGAGATGGCCTCCGCCGGGTAATCCAAATGACTCACATCGCTTGTTCCCATAATATTGAAATTAAGCTCTTGTCACTTGACATCTCTAAAGCCGCGTACACATGGGCGGACTTTTCGACCAGACTGGTCCGACGGACTTTCAACAGACTTTTGACGGACTTCCAACTGACTTTTTAACGAACAGACTTGCCTACACATGATCACACCAAAGTCCAACGGATTCGTACGTGATGACGTACACCGGACTAAAATAAGGAAGTTGATAGCCAGTAGCCAATAGCTTCCCTAGCATCAGTTTTTGTCCGTCGGACTAGCATACAGATGAGCTGATTTCTGGGTCCGGCGGAGTTACGACGTAAAGATTTGAAGCATGTTCCAAATTTAAAGTCCGTCAGATTTTCGACTGGAAAAGTCCGCTGAAGGTCCGATGAACCCCACACACGATCGGATTGTCTGCCGGACTCAGTCCGTCGGACCAGTCCGGTCGAAAAGTCCGACCGTGTGTACGCTGCATAAGGCCTTTGATTCTTTATTATGGCCATATCTCACAGCTGTCATTCGTCATTACAACTCTGGCCCATTTTTCTAATGCCCCGTAAACACGGTCGGACTTTGTTCGAACATTCCGACAACAAAATCCTAGTATTTTTTCCGACGGATGTTGGCTCAAACTTGTCTTGCATACACACGGTCACACAAAGTTGTCGGAAAATCCGATCGTTCTAAACGCGGTGACGTAAAACACGTACGTCATGACTATAAACGGGGCAGTGGCCAATAGCTTTCATCTCTTTATTTATTCTGAGCATGCGTGGCACTTTGTCCGTCGGATTTGTGTACACACGATCGGAATTTCCGACAACGGATTTTGTTGTCGGAAAATTTTATCTCCTGCTCTCCAACTTTGTGTGTCAGAAAATCCAATGGAAAATGTCCGATGGAGCCCACACACGGTCGGAATTTCCTACAACACGCTCGGATCGGACATTTTCCATCGGAAAATCCGACCGTGTGTACGGGGCATAACAGTGGATGATGGCCCTATATAGCTCACCACAAGCTAAAGTGAAATATTATGGGTTTGAGTTTCCACCTTTTCCTATCCAGCTGGGGACATGGCAGGGTTGCCCTCTGTCCCTGCTTTTGTTTGTTTTACTTATGGAACCTCTGGCGGAGGCATTTCGGAGTCATGCTGATACTAAAGGTCTGGACTTGTCGGGTTCCGTCCACAAAAGATCATTATTCGCGGACGACATCTTTTTGACCCTTACCTCTCCTTGTCTTACTCTTCTGAGCTTGATGCAGCTACTGGACTCCTTTGCCTTGTTCTCTGGGTTGCGAGTTAACCCCACAAAATCAGTGACCATGTCAGTGATCTGTTGGACATGTTGCAACAGACTTTTAGTGGACCACAACTTTACCATATCTTGGCATTAAAGTGATGAGCTCTTACAATGTGCTTTACCAGGCCAATTACCCGGTGTTATTCAAGCAGCTTTCTACGCTTTTAACCTCCTGGAGTCATCTCCCGATATCCTGGTTTGGATTAATGCAATCCGTATGACCTACCTTCCAAAAAGTATGTGTTTTTAGAGTTTTTCCAGTTCCTGTTCCCCCTCATATGCTTCAAATTCACCAACATAAAATCTTGCAATTTATCTGGGGATCTTCTCGCCCTCGCATCAACCGTGTATCATTCACACATAAAATAAATGGTGGCTTTTCAGTCCCCAACCTCCAAGCTTATCATCTGGCGGCCAATATAGCCCCACTTTCGTATCTTGTTATCTATGTTAATCATCACCTTGCACATTGGGCTGTTATTTATATAATCAACTCCCATTATCCTCTTTGCCCTGGCTCCCCCCCAAGCGTCCCATCCCTCTACTTTGGGCCCTACCTTGCACCATACCCTTCAACTTTGAGACCTGGTTAAATTTTCTGCTGACTTGATTTCCTCCCACTTGCTGCTATTACAGCTGCTTCACTGCCCTCTGTTCCCTGGAGAACCTGACCTTACATTCCAACCTTAAGAAAAACCCTTTTGAGGCTCTTCTTTTTAAGCCCATAGATACACTCCCTTTCGTGCTGCACGGCAGCTTGCTACTTATTTATAGTGACCAAGCTGACTAATGCCAGGGAATTGAAGTCTCTGGTCTTTAGTTTTGAGACGGTGAAACAAAAAAAATGATGGTCATATTGACCGACTCTCATGATGAATTCCTCAGAGTTTGGCAATCTTGGAACCCACATTCTCATCCTTCACGTTTTGACCATCAATTGCTGGATATCTGATATTTCTGCACTCTTGACCCCTGGGTTACCCTTGCCTTTCCCTTTTTCTGTTCTCTTCTTCCTCTTTTTTCTTCTTCTCTTTTCCTTTCTCCCTTTTCTTTGCTTTCTTCTCTGGACTGTTTACTACACATATTGATTCTTTGTGGATGGCCTCACATGGCCTTTTCTATTTTTCCGGTTTTGGATTGGCAGGAGTAGGGCACGTCTATCTTTGATGATTACTTTTTCTATTCCAGTACTCCCCCTCATTAATAGTTTCTTGCCTGTTTTATGTATGTGACCAATGTTTATATATTTTGCGCTATATCTGGAATTTTGTCAATCCATTGTGTGCCTCGTTCCACTCTATTGTCTAAAGGCTACCTGAACATTTTCATGTTTTTCTTTGAATGCATGTAGTATCTTTGTACTATTCTTTGCTATACATTAATAAAACATTTTGTAAAGTCGGTCGAGAATTGGCAAGGTATGCTCCCAAATCATCACCCTCAAGTTTGCCACACTAAACCTCTAGCAGTGACAAGTCATGGAAGGGAAGAAACAAAAGATTTGTTAAAGGAGAAGTCCAGCCAAAGCTCATTTGGCTGTACTTCTCCTATGGAGCAGAAGAGGCTGAAGTCCGCTCTCTGCTGACGTCACTGATGTCAGTCCAGGCACTGTGTCACCATGACAATAAAGTCTGGATCCGGTGCCTGGACTAACTACCCAAGGAGGGAGCAGAGCAGAGCAGACAGCTGCGACTGACAGTCTACAGCTCTCTTCAACTAGCTCTGAAAACTGAGCGATCAGCGGTGTTCGATCGCTCAGTTCTCAGTGCAGAGGCGCAGGGGGACAGATTCAGCATACACCTAGGTAAGTATAAAACTGCAAAAAAAAAAAAAAAAAAGTCATTTACTTCTCTTTTAAGAGCAAACCTGGGGAGTGGTGTTTTTTTCTCTTGTTGGAACAGTGTAACTAAGTATGGCTCAGGACAGGTGTCGTTCAAGCAAAACTGGAGCACAGCAGGGGTCCAAGCAAAGACCATTCAAGCAAAGTCATATCATAGGCAAAAGGATGAGGAAAAAAAATAAAAAAAACACAGCACAGGCTACGGGTCAGGCATGTAAACAAAAAACCTGGAAACAAGCAAAGGAAATAATCTGTCTTTCAGAAGACACAGGTATAGGAGTTGTGGTGTGGATGATTGACACAATGCACCACTAAGGTGAGTGAAGCATTATACAGTTGTGCTCATAAGTTTACATACCCTGGCAGAATTTATGATTTCTTGGCCATTTTTCAGAGAATATGAATAACACAAAAAATGGCCGAAGCCATTCATTATCAATCAACTGTGTTTACTCTTTTTAAATCATAATGGCAACAGAAACTACCCAAATGACCCTGATCAAAAGTTTACATACCCTGGTGATTTTAGCCTGATAACATGCACACAAGTTGACACAAAGGGGTTTAAATGGTTATTAAAGGTAACTATCCTCACCCGTGATCTGTTTGCTTGTAATTATAGTGTGTGTGTATAAAAGGTCAATGAGTTTCTAGACTCCTGACAGACCCTTGCATCTTTCATCCAGTGCTGCGCTGACGTTTCTGGATTCTGAGTCATGGGGAAAGCAAAACAATCTACGGGAAAAGGTAGTTGAATTGTATAAAACAGGAAAGGGATATAAAAAGATATCCAAGAAATTGAAAATGCCAGTGTTCAAACACTAATCAGGAAGTGGAAAATGAAGGGTTCTGTTGAAACCAAACCATGGTCAGGTAGACCAACTAAAATTTCAGCCACAACTGCCAGGAAAATTGTTCAGGATGCAAAGAAAAACCCACAAATAACTTCAGGTGAAATACAGTACTCTCTGAAAACATGTGGTGTGGCTGTTTCAAGATGCACAATAAGATGGCAATTTCACAAAGTATCCCGTTTACAATACGCCAAACAGCACAGAGACAAAGCCTCAAACCTTCTGGCACAAAGTCATTTGGAGTTATGAGACCAAAATTGAGCTTTTTGGCCACAACCATAAATGCTTCACTTGGAGGGGAGTCAACAAGGCCTATGATGAAAGGTGCACCATTCCTACTGTGAAACACAGAGGTGGATCGCTGATGTTTTGGGGATGTGTGAACTACAAAGGCAAAGGAAATTTGGTCAAAATTGATGACAAGATGAATGGGCAAGATTAATGCAGTAGGTTATCAAAAAATACTAGAGGAACATTTGCATTCATCAGCCAGGAAGCTGCACATGGGACGTACTTGGACATTCCAACATGACAATAATCCAAAACACATCCAAACCAAGTGGACTTGTCACTGGCTACAGCAGAACTAAGTGAAGGTTCTGGAGTGGCCATCTCAGTGTCCTTACCTCAATATCATTGAGCCACTCTGGGGAGATCTCAAACGTGCAGTTCATGCAATACAGCTCAAGAATTTACAGGAACTGGAGGCTTTCTGCCAAGATGAATGGGCAGCTTTACCATCTGAGAAGATAAAGAGCCTCATCCACAAATACCACAAAAGACTTCAAGCTGTCATTGATGTTAAAAGGGGCAATACACAGTATTAAGAACTGGGGTAAACTTTTGATATGGGTCATTTGGGTAGTTTCTGTTATCATTATGATTTAAAAAGAGTAAACACAGTTGATTGATAATAAATGGCTTCATTTATATAATTAAAAAGTATTAGAAGAGCTGAGAACATTTCTCAAGGGTTCCATATATAAAAGAGACTTGTTCCTGTGATCCATGCTGAAAGGGAGGATCAGAATTCAGATTGGCTAATCTGTCCCTTTAGAGCAGGGGTCTCCAAACTTTTCAAACAAAGGGCCAGTTTATTGTCCTACAGACTTTAAGGGGGCCGGATTGTGGCCAGCAGGAGCAGAAAATGTCCCATGCCCGGCATCAATGAGAATAAATATGGCCTCAGGGTTGGTGGTCAATAGCAGGAGGAGTAGTGCCCCTATTAGTAGGAGGAATAGTATCCCATGATTGGTATCGGTGGAAGAAATAGTGCCCCATTGATGGTGTCAGTGGGAGGAATAGTCCCCCAAGGGCTGGATAAAGGCTAGCACAGTTGGCCCTTGGGCCGCAGTTTGGAGACCCCTGCTTTGGAGGATGACCAAAGTCATTTATTTTTTTCTTCAACAAATGTAAACAATTTCAGCCAATTACTCTTTTATAGCAATCACAGCATACCTGTGAGTGCTTCACTGGATATGGAATGAGGTGAAAGTTTCCCTCTAAAGGTATGAAACCTAGAAAATGCACAGCTCTGAGGCTGGTTCACAAAAGAAACATGTTCATTAGGGAAAAATATAACATACACAAACTGGTTCAGTTTCTGAAATTCATATTTTAAAATCTTTAATAACCTCAAGTACAGTATCTCACAAAAGTGAGTACACCTCTCACATTTTTGTAAATATTTTATTTACCTTTTCATGTGACAACACTGAAGAAATGACACTTTGCTACAATGTAAAGTAGTGAGTGTACAGCTTGTATAACAGTGTAAATTTGCAGTCACCTAAAAATAACGCAAGACACAGCCATTAATGTCTAAACAGCTGGCAACAAAAGTGAGTACACCCCTAAGTGAAAATGTCCAAATTGGGCCCAATTACCCATTTTCCCTCCCCGATGTCATGTGACTCGTTAGTATTACAAGGTCTCAGGTGTGAATGGGGAGCAGGTGTATTAAATTTGGTGTTATCGCTCTCACTCTCTCACACTGGTCTCTGAAAGTTCAACATGTCACCTTATGGCAAGGAACTCTGAGGATCTGAAAAAAAGAATTGTTACTCTACATAAAGATGGCATAGGCTATAACAGGGCTCGATTGCGCACACCCCCCACCCCCCCGGCGCGCGATCGCGTCAGGCCACGCCGGCCGGTAATTGAGGTCGCTCCTTTGCGGCCTTCTGCAGTTCTATGCTTCCTTCTGGAATCTAGCGCCCTCTTGTGGTGGCCGTTGGTACAACAAGACAACCAGCAATGCAAATGGAGCTTCCCCTACCTGTTTTCACTGCCCGCCCATCTCTTTCCCAAAGTGGAGAAGAGAAGGAAGTGATTGCGGGCGTCATCTGGCGCCTTTTGTCTAATGGTGAGTGTGGGGTGGCTGGTTTAAATAGCTTCATATAGCCTTTTTTTTCGTAATAGCTTTTATTTATTTATTTTTTTTAATTCAAAACTGTTTATTTTTTTCTTAATTAAAATGAATGTATTATTTGTCATCTCCCTGCTTGGCCCTTTTCACACGGGCTGTCTGATCAGGTTTCCCCTGTCAATTTTTCAGGCGGACCTGATCGATCCCTTAGCGGGGATATGGTGGTCTTGTGTCCCTGCAAGGCAGGAAATAAACACTTGGTGTCACATCAAAATATATTCATTACCTACACAAGTTAAATGCCTATATATGTTTGGTTCTAGTAGTCTTTCTGTGTAAATTTAAGATTGGTTCATTTTTATATTGAAAATAAAGCTTTGTCAGTCGTTAAAAAAAAAACCTGGCTCCTAACTTTTTTAGCTGGCTCCTAGATTCCAAGCAAATTTGTCCAGCTCTGGGCTATAAGAAGATTGCCAAGACCCTGAAACTGAGCTGCAGCACGGTGGCCAAGACCATACAGTGGTTTAACAGCACAGGTTCACCTCAGAACAGGCCTCGCCATAGTCAACAAAAGAAGTTGAGTGCACGTGCTCAGCATCATAATCAGAGGTTGTCTGCCAATTTGGACATTTTCACTCAGGTGAGTACTCACTTTCGTTAAAAGCGGTTTAGACATTAATGGCTATTGAGTTATTTTGAGGGGGCAGCAAATTTACAATGTTATACAAGCTGTACACTTACTACTTTACATTGTAGCAAAGTGTCATTTCTTCAGTGTTGTCACATGAAAAGATAAAATAAAATATTTTCAAAAATGTGAGGGGTGGACTCACTTTTGTGTGATACTGCATAAAGCAAAACCTCACCTTCTGCTCAATTTGTATTACAATTTTACAATACTTATTAATTGCAATAAATTAGCTTAACTGCTTTATAATCCTGAGTCACATCCTTTGTGACTAATCCCTACTACAATTTCACGTTGCCTGTAATTACTTCCAAAGTATTAACAATATTTTCTGGCACAACCTATTGCACATTACATCTTCATCACAGAGGGGTCTGTTGCTGTTGATTTAAAGGCATAAAGTTTAACCAATTGCCGACCAGCCGCCGCAGTTTTACTGTGGCAGAATGGCACAGCTGGGCGAAACAACATTATGTAACGTTGCTTCACCCTGTGGCCACTAGGGGAGCCCGCTGCTCGACCCTGGAGCCGATGCGAGTGCCCGGTGGTCGCGATCACCGCCGGGCTCCCGCGATCATTGCTGAGACAGAGAGAACCGGGATCTGTGTGTGTAAACACACAGTTCCCGGTTCTCTGAGGGGAGAAGTGACTGATCGTCTGTTCATACAAAGTATGAACAGCGATCTGTCATCTCCCCTAGACAGTCCCCTCCCCCCTTCAGTTAGAACACAGAGAGGAACACACAATTAACCCTTTGATCGCCCTTAGTGTTAACCCCTTCCCTGCCAGTGCCATGTTTACAGTAATCAGTGCATTTTTATAGCACTGATCGCTGTATAAATGCCAATGGTACCAAAAATGTGTCAAAAGTGTCCGATGTGTCCACCATAATGTCGCAGTCCCGATAAAAATTGCAGATCGCCGGCATTACTAGTAAAAAAAAATTAATTACAAAAATGCCATAAAACTATCCCTATTTTGTAGACGCTATAACTTTTGCGCAAAACCAATCAATATACGCTTAATGTGAATTTTTTTTTTACCAAAAATATGTAGAATACATATCGGCCTAAACTGGGGGAAAAAAAATATATATATATATATTTTTGGGGGATATTTATTATAGCAAGAAGTAAAAAATATTGCGTTTTTCCAAAATTGTCACTCTTTCTTTGTTTATAGCGCAAAAAATAAAAACCGCAGAGGTGATCAAATACCACCAAAAGAAAGCTCTATGTGTGGGAAAAAAAAGGACGTCAATTTTGTTTAGGTGCACGACCACGCAATTGTCAGTTAAAGCGACGCAGTGCCAAATCACAGGAAGGGGGTAAAATCTTACCTATTGATCCGATGGATTCGATACAATTGGGGTCTCCACACCAGAATCACCAAATGAAGTATGTTTTGTCTTTCAAGTATTTGGGGATGACAATTACCCCAAATGTTAAGGATTATATAGATAAAAATGTCCTGCCTCTTCTAGGTAAATTTAGGCAACAAAGTAAAACCTGGAGCAAATTTCCATTGACTATGATAGGGAGAGCAAATCTGGTGAAGATGGTGTGGCTCCCCCAATTGTTATTGTTACCGCATAACTCTCCAGTTTGGTTGACATCAAAATTATTTAGGACAATAGATGCTACTTTTAGAGATCTTATATGGAAACATGGTAAACCAAGAATTAAACTAGAAATCCTCCAACAGGCAAAAGATAGAGGGGGAATAGCGCTCTCTAACTCAAAACTGTACTTTATTGCAGCACAACTTTAACATTGGTGTGGCTGGGAGGAGATAGATGACCAAGATCCCGTACAGAATAAAATAATAACTCAGTTTAAACCTTTAGCATTAGTACAGTGGATAGTCGCCCACAGATTTTATGAGAAGAGAAAATTCCCAACTTTTTATCTAATCCATAAACTGTGGGAAACAATACGCATTATCACGCAGCATAAGGGATATACAAGACATGTGCTAATATGGGAGAATGCTTGTTTACCCGAGTTGAATAAAATACCAGAATTTTTAGAATGGAAAAGGGCTGGGATAAAGTTTCTTCATCAGTTATTTGAAGGGGATACTTTACTGCCTTTTAGTACATTAAAAGATCGCTTCCAACTATCAAAGGGTAGCTTCTACCAGTACCTTCAGATTCGCCATGCTCTACAAAGCCAAGCTTTAACATTTCAATTTCAATATAATCTATCAGAGATCCTACTGAAAGCAACTTCAGCTAGGCTTACTAAACGAGGACTAATAGGGGATCTCTATTACATGTTATTAAATACAGTGAAGGCAGACGGACAAGCTAAGAGCCTTATTCGTTGGCAAAAAGATCTGATAGATCTTAATGAAGATGAATGGACCAGAGCTATGGAGACTCTTTCTGAGGTATCTATCTCACCATCTCAGCAATTGGCTTTTCATCCTACATAGAACCGACTATACTCCACAAAAACTATTTGTGTGGGGAAAGTATGCATCGCCTTTATGTCCGCGATGTTCAGTTTCCAACGGCTCCCTTATTCATATGAAAAAAAGGGGGGTGAATCGCGCTAGAAAAGATTGGTGATCATATACGTCATCACTAAACCAAATATTTAGAACTAAGTGAAAAGTTCCACTTTAGGGTATACATAACACATATCAAATTAGTAATCAATCCAAAAATTAAACGTACAAAAGTGATAATTAAAAGTCCATGTATAAAAATAAATCACCCAAGTGATATAAAAGTATCTTAAAAAAGTTCCAAAAAACATAGGTTCTTGCTGTGAGAAAAAAAAAAGAAGCGTGCTTATTCCACCACCGTGAAATCAGACTGGCCGCTTACCAGAAACTCATGATCCCCCGTTACAGAGGATCAGAGAAGGCTTTGTTAATACTGCTTCGGACCACGACCAATGGATCAGAGACCTTATATCAAGATGGGACATCAAAGACTGCAGGGTCAGGCTAAAGATGATCACACTGACAGGTATAGAGGTCGACCGATATGGGTTTTTCTCTGGCCGATGCCAAAGCCGATATTTAGAAATCGCGGTGGCCGATATATGATGCCGATTTTTTTGGGCCGATATATTAGGCCGATTTTTTTTTTTTTTTCCCTTCATCTCATAAAATCTAACATCTTTCACACTGGGGCGTTTTTCAGGCGCTTTTGGGCTAAAAATAGCGCCTGTAAAACGGCTCCCCTGCAGTCTCAGCGTGAAAGCCCGAGTGCTTTCACACTGAGGCGATGCGCTGGCAGGACGTTAAAAAAAAGTCCTGCAAGCAGCATCTTTGGAGCAGTGTATACCACTCCTCCACCACTCCTGCCCATTGAAATGAATGCGCACCGCTGCCGAAGCGCCTGCAAAGCGTTTCGGCAGCAGCGCTTCAGGGGCGCATTTAACCCCTTCTTCGGCCGCTAGCTGGGTTATAAGTGCCCCGCTAGCAGCAGAATAGCGCCACTAAAATGACGGTAAAGCGCCGCTAAAATTAACAGCGTTTTACCGTCAACGCATGCCCGCACCAGTGTGAAAGCAGCCTTAAGTAATAAGTGATACAGAAAATTTTTTATATTTAAACATTTATTAAACAAAACAAACCTCCAATCAGTTCACTTGTATGTAGAATTTAGATTAAAAAAAAATAACTATATCTTAAATATTAAATACACAAAAACAGGTAATCAAAACTTTTGGATGAAAAAAAATGGGCTAACTTTACTGCTTTTTTTTTTTATTAATTTCATTAGTGTATTTTTTTTTTTTAAAAATTGCGTTTGAAAGACCGCTGCGCAAATACCGTGTGACATAAAATATTGCAACAACCGCTATTTTATTCCCTAGGGTCTCTGCTAAAAAAAAATATATATAATGTTTGGGGGTTCTAAGTGATTTTATAGCACAAAATACAGGATTTTTACTTGTAAGCAACAAGTGTCAGAAAAGATTTAGTCTTTAAATGGTTAAACTGAAAACTTCTCCATGGAGTTCAGTCTATTGATAAAAGAACCTGAAAGAGATACAATGTATCTTCTTATCAGACTTGGCAGGCTGCCCAGAGGAGGAGAGAAGAAAACTTCAGAAAACTTGCAATTGACTTCTATTACAGAAGTCATTTGCAAGTCCCGCTGAATCGGCTTTTTTTATCAGCACAATCGGCCGATGCCGATTAAGTAAAAAATGCCAAATATCGGCCGATATATCGGTCAACCTCTAGACAGGTACTCAGACATCAGCCCACAGCATTGCAGATGGAATCATAGAAGGAAAAAAAGGGCTCCATATAGTGTAAAATCATTGACTTTATTGGATAAGTAAAAGGTTAAACTCACATGTTAGTAGACAATAGTAGGCATGTAGTGTAGTCTGGAGCGCCGTCCGGAAGCTCACAGACAGCCAGTCCTACTGGAAATAACAGCAGCAATGGGAGGTGACGAGAACACGTCGCTCTGCCCTATGCGGCATTTCGTGATAGAGTCACATCATCCAGGGGCACGGGCGGCACGTCTCATCACCTCCCCTTATAGTACTAAGAGCCTGACCAAGGCTCGCTTTGAATTCCGCTCCATCAGCGGACCTGCACAGAAAATTAAAAAGTCCCAAGCGCTGATTGGTGCCTCACTAAACCAAGCCTCACTGTGGATACCAAATCCAGCGAGCCTACCCAGCTTGGATAATCCCAAACACTGAGTGATATCAGGTGCACAAGTGTGTGCACAATCACTGGAGAAAGAATCATAAATTGCAATACACAGCTGACTGGAAGGGGGTATATGGTCAGGTATCTGGGGACCATAGAGCTCATATAGAGATAGGTACCCCAAAAAATACAATAAAATGTCAACAGAATACTAAAATTATCAAGTCAAACAGTGCGATCCGTGTCACAGACCGGACTTAAAATGATTTGAGCATAAGGGGACATTCTAAAAATGAACAAAGGCCACCCATAAAATAAAGGCAAAAAAAAGCCTCCATATATTCAAAACAAATAAGTCTCATCTACCAGCACGGTCCGTGCCACAGACCAGAACCGGCTTATAAAAGACATAAGGAGACGTCCTCTGAAGAAGTCACGTGATGTGACGATATGCATTAGGATTGGAGCACGGGACGCTGCCATAGACAAACAGGAGACGAGCTCGGCGCTCGTAGTTACTACACACTGCAGCATTGTTTTAAATGTAAGTTGATTGGACTTGTTTTATTAAATAAATATGCCTTTTATATGGGATCACGCTATGTGCGTCTCTTTCCCCCTCACACTGTACATCACTACTCTACCTGACGAACACTGAGGAGAGAGGCACGGGGACATATTCCAGTTTCCAGGCACGGGGACAGATTCCAGATTGGCGACACTCCTGGAGGCATACGAGCTCGGCGCTCGTGGATTGATGCCCACACTCACTTCATGAAAGTGAGTGCAACCCTCCACTGTGTGTGTCTTGCCCCCCTCCACTGTGGTCGTTGCAGAGTTATTTTACATGCTGTATACTTTTTATTTTTTATATTTCGCTTGGCATGTTCATCATTGCCACTGCCTGTATACACGGAACGTCTACACCTGCGGGTCATTTGCAACACAGGCTGTACACCTTACAGCTGTAAGGTAAGCGGCTTGCAAACACGGAGGTGTCCTCACTGAAGATCCCCCCCTCCCTTCACGATTGGACTTGTTTTGTGTTTCTCATCACGTGTTTTTGCTTTTTGGACTGGATTATAGAATCAATATTCATGTTTGTCCTAGGGATTTGTCACTTGTAGTTCACCAGGATCTGGCACGTTTTTGCTAATGGGGCACTAGCCCACATATATTTTTCTTGCATTATATATATATATATATATATATATATATATATATATATATATATATATATATATATTTTTTTTTTTTTGCATTGTGTCATTATTCACCCTATTTGTGTTGGTATATGCATTTTTGTTTTGCTATATTCAAGCAGTCACTGTTTCACGATTACCTTTATATATTAGGCTTTGTCTGCCCGCAACATGTCATGTCGATCAGCTACGTTGCACTGCACTGTATCCCCACCATGTTCTTTTAGCATGTAGGATCTATTCATGCATTGGCCCGTTTCTGCTTTTTTAGTTCACTTTGCCACTTTAGTCATCTTTGTAGCTTCCCTCCCCCCCCCCCCTTCATCACAGCGCAACTACCATCTTCCCCCACTTTTGTCCCATTTGTCCTGCCTTGGATCAGTACTTAGGTGTTGCAGCAGTGTCCTTTTAGCATAGCGCCCCCCCCCCCCCCCCCCCCCGACAGCGCAGGAGTTTCCACTTTCACATAGTCCCAATGGATGTATTAAACCAAATGGAGCCAATAAACCTGATCATGATTGTAGTAGGACCATAGTCCCACAAATTCGTCTTAAGGAAAATATTGATAGAAAAAACGTTCCGAGAATAGATCCCAAAAGGCAAATAAACAATATATATTAATAATATTGATATTTTTAAGTGAATCGTCATTTTTAATTTTTAAGTGAAAGTCAAATGGGCAATAGGAAGATAATGAAAATAAAAGATATGTTCACCCCACCCCCTCATTAATGGGGCTATGTAGGTGGTCTAGATGGATGGGAAGTCAAAGCATAGGCCTTCAAAAAATTCACCAAGGGCACAGTTTGAACATCGAAATACAATACCATCTCTCAAACGCAGCTCATCCAAATACCTAGAAATTGGGCTGCCTACTTCATATATATTGGTTTTTGGCAAAAAAATTGTATCCCTCCTTAGGAATTATTAATAAAGGCATTCACATCCACATCGACATTCATGCCGTATGGTACATAGCTTTTGAGCCTGTGGATCCAGGACATCTCACTCTTAGAGATCTCCCTGACCAACAGGCTACCTCGCCAATGTGGTTTATACTTATCGATACCCACAAACAGGGTGTTGGAGGGGTCCCTGTTATGTACCTGGTTGTAATGTCTGGACACAGGGTGCTTGTCATAACCTCTCTTGATGTTCCCTATATGTTCATTTAGACGAACCCGCAATGCCCTTTTGGTCCTCCCCACATACTGAAGCCCACAGGGGCACTGTAAGAGATAGACCACCCCTACCGAGGTACATGTAATAAAGGGTTTGATATTGTATGATCCTAAAGTACTAGTAGATGTAAACTGGGTAATTCGCCTAGCTCTATTGGCGTTTAGAGAGCAAACTTGGCACCTTCCACATTTATAGTAGTCAGTAAGATTTTGAAGAAAGTTGCGATTTTCACATGGAGGATCTTGGACAGAGGGAGCTACCTTACTCACAAGGGAGGCCACCCCCCTAAAGACCACTCTAGGTCTAACTGGTAAGATTGAGCTCAAAACTCTATCGCTACCCGGCAGATGCCAATGTTTCTGTATCAATTTTTTAATGTTGCGATGCTGTACCGAGTAGGTGGTAATAAACAGCACAGCATCTGATACAGTAGCATTATGTTGGGGTACATCTGACAAAAGTGAGAGTCTGTCTCTGTTTCGTGCCGTTTTCACGGCCAGAGACAGAGATGCACGGTCGTATCCCTTCTCGATGAACCTATCCATAAGAATGGATGCTTGTTCATCAAAGGTAGTAATGTCTGAGCAATTACGTCTCAAGCGTAAAAATTGGCCCTGGGGGATAGCTCTGAGCCAAGGCTCGTGGTGACAACTATCCACCGGGATGTAATAGTTCCTGTGGGTCACCTTGAAGTGAGTTGATGTCACAAAATGGTCTTCCACTATCTGGATCTTCAGATCCAGAAAGTGGATGGTGTCACGACTAGCCTCAAAATTGAATCTAATACCCCTGTCATTATCATTTAAAGATGTCATGAAGTTCTGTAACTCCGATTCACAACCATCCCATAGGAGGACGACGTCGGCAATGTATCTGGCCCACAGGAGCACCTCCGATCTCCTGGGTGCATCAACGACGTCGTCCTCCCACTTGGCCATGAAAAGGTTAGCCAGGCTCGGAGCGTATTTTGCCCCCATGGCCACACCACGATCTTGGCGGTAAAACTGGTTCTCGAGCCAAAAGTAATTATGGCTAGCGGCATAATGCAAAAGTTCCATGATGAAATTAATTTGTGCAGGAGGTAAGCCAGAGTCACGGGTGAGAAACAGCTCCACCACTTGGAAACACAGGTGGTGAGGGATAATAGTGTACAATGAAGACACGTCGGCTGTCACCATCCAAAGTCCCTCCTTAGGGGAAATGTTGGAAAGCAAATTAATCACATATTTGGTGTCCTTGATAAATGAAGTCTCCTAGAGACCAAAGGTTGCAAAAAATGGTCGATGTATTTGCCCACCCGGGACGTGATAGAATCTATCCCACTCACAATGGGACGTCCCGGGGGGCGAACAGAATCCTTATGGACTTTCGGGAGGTAGTAAATGAGCGGAGTACGAGGTGCACTAGGGACCAAAAATCGTCTTTCCTTGTCATTTAATATACCTCTCCGGAAACCAACCTCCAAAATAGATTCAAGCTCCTTTTTATATCTGACCAGAGGGTCTCTTTGCAAAACCGTGTAAGTCTCGGTGTCGTCAACCAACCGATGCATTTCCCTCTGATAGTCACAACGATCTAGGATTACAATCCCCCCACCCTTGTCAGCTGGTCTGATGACAAGGGATTTGTTATGACAAAGGGATTCCAATCCAACTTGTAGATCCTTATGCAAATTTGCCTTCTTGACCTTGATCCGCTCAAGGTTGCGAAGGACAACATCCCTGAATACCCGAATGGCCGGAGCCACGGGGCCAGGAGGACTGAAAAGAGAGGCATTGGAGAAGTTGGAATGTTGGTATTCTCCTCTCATTACACTACCCACATTCATAGGGTTGGATAACATATAACGTTTGATGTGCAACTTTCGAGTGTATTTGTGCACGTCCATAAAGGTTTGAAATTTGCTCAAGCTCCTAGGTGGAGCAAACTTTAAACCTTTATCTAACAGTCTCTTCTCGGGATCAGTTAGAGTCTGTTTGGATAAATTGAAAATGCCAGTTCCTAGGTCCTTTTTCTTTTTGGATGCCTGGACCCGCCTCCCCCCTCTGACTCCTCTTTTCGTTCTACGGGGCGTTTGGCTGTCCGTGAATCCCTGGGAAAACCCCATGGGGAAAAAATCTAAAGGTCATAAAGATAGATTGAATCATGGCCCTGGGGGTACTCCCTCTAGGGGACTACCGGGGAATTCCAGATATGATTACTATGGGGATTCAAACCCTGGTCATCATGCATAAGGATCTACAAGTTGGATTGGAATCCCTTTGTCATAACAAATCCCTTGTCATCAGACCAGCTGACAAGGGTGGGGGGATTGTAATCCTAGATCGTTGTGACTATCAGAGGGAAATGCATCGGTTGGTTGATGACACCGAGACTTACACGGTTTTGCAAAGAGACCCTCTGGTCAGATATAAAAAGGAGCTTGAATCTATCATGGAGGTTGGTTTCCGGAGAGGTATATTAAATGACAAGGAAAGACGATGATTTTTGGTCCCTAGTGCACCTCGTACTACCTCCCGAAGGTCCATAAGGATCCTGTTTGCCCCCCGGGACGTCCCATTGTGAGTGGGATAGATTCTATCACGTCCCGGGTGGGCAAATACATCGACCATTTTTTGCAACCTTTGGTCTCTAGGAGACTTCATTTATCAAGGACACCAAACATGTGATTAATTTGCTTTCCAACATTTTCCCTAAGAAGGGACTTTGGATGGTGACGGCCGACGTGTCTTCATTGTACACTATTATCCCTCACCACCACGGATGTACCCCGACATAATGCTACTGTATCAGATGCTGTGCCGTTTATTACCACCTACTCGGTACAGCATCGCGACATTAAACAATTGATACAGAAACATTGGCATCTGCTGGGTAGCGATAGAGTTTTGAGCGCAATCTTACCAGTTAGACCTAGAGTGGTCTTTAGGTAGCTCCCTCTGTCCAAGATCCTCCATGTGAAAATCGCAACTTTCTTCAAAATCTTACTGGCTACTATAAATTTGGAAGGTGCCAAGTTTGCTCTCTAAACGCCAATAGAGCTAGGCGAATTACCCAGTTTACATCTACTAGTACTTTAAGATCATACGATATCAAACCCTTTATTACATGTACCTCGGTAGGGGTGGTCTATCTCTTACAGTGCCCCTGTGGGCTTCAGTATGTGGGGAGGACCAAAAGGGCATTGCGGGTTCGTCTAGATGAACATATAGGGAACATCAAGAGAGGTTATGACAAGCACCTTGTGTCCAGACATTACGACCAGGTACATAACAGGGACCCCTCCAACACCCTGTTTGTGGGTATCGATAAGTATAAACCACATTGGCGAGGTAGCCTGTTGGTCAGGGAGATCTCTAAGAGTGAGATGTCCTGGATCCACAGGCTCAAAAGCTATGTACCATACGGCATGAATGTCGATGTGGATGTGAATGCCTTTATTAATAATTCCTAAGGAGGGATACAATTTTTTGCCAAAAACCAATATATATGAAGTAGGCAGCCCAATTTCTAGGTATTTGGATGAGCTGCGTTTGAGAGATGGTATTGTATTTCGATGTTCAAACTGTGCCCTTGGTGAATTTTTTGAAGGCCTATGCTTTGACTTCCCATCCATCTAGACCACCTACATAGCCCCATTAATGAGGGGGTGGGGTAAACATATTGTCTTTTATTTTAATTATCTTCCTATGGCCCATTTGACTTCCACTTAAAAATTAAAAATGACGATTCACTTAAAAATATCAATATTATTAATATATATTGTTTATTTGCCTTTTGGGATCTATTCTCGGAACGTTTTTTCTATCAATATTTTCCTTAAGACGAATTTGTGGGACTATGGTCCTACTACAGTCATGATCAGGTTTATTGGCTCCATTTGGTTTAATACATCCATTGGGACTAGTCTTCTAACATGGCTCTACAGTGCTGTGCCAATTGCAATATGGCCACTAGGTGGCCACCGTGCTTTTTATTGATACGTCTCCTTATGTCTTTTATAAGCCGGTTCTGGTCTGTGACTCAGACCGTGCTGGTAGATGAGACTTATTTGTTTTGAATACATGGAGGCTTTTTTTTGCCTTTATTTTATTTATATAATATAGGTATGATTTTTGTGTGTTCATAAAGATTCACAGTTCTATTACCCACTATCTATTTTATTTTTTATTTGTAGTTTTCTTTATACATTTTTTTGCAATTTTCAATATGGCCACTGGGTGGCCTTTGTTCATTTTTAGAATGTCCCCTTATGCTCAAACCATTTTAAGTCCGGTCTGTGACACGGATCGCACTGTTTGACTTGATAATTTTAATATTCTGTTGACATTTTATTGTATTTTTTGGGGTACCTATCTCTATATAAGCTTTATGGTCCCCAGATACCTGACCATATACCCCCTTCCAGTCAGCGGTGTATTGCAATTTATGATTAATTCTTTCTCCAGTGATTGTGCACACACTTGTGCACCTGATATCACTCAGTGTTTGGGATTATCCAACCTGGGTAGGCTCGCTGATGATTCGGTATCCACAGTGAGGCTTGGTTTAGTGAGGCACCAATCAGCGCTTGGGACTTTTTAATTTTCTGTGCAGGTCCGCCGATGGAGCGGAATTCAAAGCGAGGTTTGGTCAGGCTCTTAGTACTATAAGTTGAGGTGATGAGACGCGTCGCCTGTGCCCCTGGATGATGTGACTCTATCACGAAACGCCGCATAGGGCAGAGCGACGTGTTCTCGTCACCTCCCATTACTGCTGTTATTTCCAGTAGGACTGGCTGTCTGTGAGCTTCCGGACGGCGCTCCAGACTACACTACATGCCTATTATTGTCTACTAACATGTGAGTTTAACCTTTTACTAATCCAATAAAGTCAATGATTTTACACTATATGGAGCCCTTTTTTTCCTTCTATGATTCCATCTGCAATGCTGTGGGCTGATGTCTGAGTACCTGTCAGTGTGATCATCTTTAGCCTGACCCTGCAGTCTTTGATGTCCCATCTTGATATAAGGTCTCTGATCCATTGGTCGTGGTCCGAAGCAGTATTAACAAACAGCCTTCTCTGATCCTCTGTAATGGGGGATCATGAGTTTCTGGTAAGCGGCCAGTCTGATTTCACGGTGGTGGAATAAGCACGCTTCTTTTTTTTTCTCACAGCAAGAAGCTATGTTTTTTGGAACTTTTTTAAGATACTTTTATATCACTTGGGTGATTTATTTTTATACATGGACTTTTAATTATCACTTTTGTACGTTTAATTTTTGGATTGATTACTAATTTGATATGTGTTATGTATACCCTAAAGTGGAACTTTTCACTTAGTTCTAAATATTTGGTTTAGTTTACAAGTTATGCGCTGCGCTTGGGTGACCCCAAAAACAAAATTAATATTAACCAACTCTGTGCTTACTAGTGTGATAATATTAAATACAAATAATATGAATGTTGAATAAATAAACAAGGTGTGAAAAAACAAGTGCTTGTTACACCATAAATTAGTGCTTATTTGTGCTTTTTACACCATACATAGTGTCTTAATCAACATAAAAAGTGTGCTTAGTGCTCAATACACAGTAACCTGCTTTTCTTAAATGGAAAAAAAAAAAAAAAAGTTCTCTTTGGCACTCTCAATAGTGTGTGCAAATAATGTCCAGCAGTTATAATAAAACAATGCGCACAGGTGGTGTTCAGCTGTGACAACAATCCAACATCATGCCGAAGATATCCTGAGTGCTGCAAAACATGCTCCTGTGCTCCTTCGTGACCCCCTTAAGCTAATGTGCTCACCTCAGAGCGTGTGACTCAGCTTCTACCCTGAGTCCAAAATTGCTTTGGAGCCACCCCTGGGCTCAGTCTCAGTGTCTGCTCCACTCCACCAGCTGGAAACAATGTGGCTCCATACACAGAATGAAAAGGAAACTATATAGTGTAATATAGTCAAAATACTTTTATTAAAAGAAAACGCTCCCCACACCGGGAGACTCACATGGCACTGGTGCGTCAGTGCACCATACTATAACGGCTTTCTATGCAAAATCAGTGGAAGTTTGGTGCGGTATGCTGTGCTGAGACAGCGCTGGTGTAAAGTCTGTGTCAGTCTCTCTTTCCTGACCCCTTCGACACAGGGATCACGTGTCATCATCAGGGGGATATTGATGATGTATATGATCACCAATTTTTTCTAGCGCGATTCACCCCCCTTTTTTTCTTATTTCATTTCACTGTGTCTGTGTTGCATAGATGAATCGCAGCTATAATTGTTATTGTTTATGTATTTCACTGTAGCGCAGTTATCTCCCCATTTTTCTTACCCTTATTCATATGCTTTGGCGATGTCCCAAACTTCGTAGATATTGGGAGAAAATTTTTCTGACCTTAAATACAATATCGCGAACAGAAATAATAAACACTCCTAAATTAGCACTACTGGGAATAATTCCACATGGAATTTTACCTGTAGAGATGCACACAATGTGGACTAGATCTCTCTATCTCTCTATCTAGCCCGCAAACTTATTCTACAAAAATGGACAGCTAAGACTCCACCAACCCACAAACAAAGGGGCAATAAAATAAATTATGTATTAAAAAAAAAAAGATTAACACACAAACATAGAGGAGTCCCTCAAAAATTCATTAAAATTTGGCACTATTGGGTTGATTCGAGTAATCTACTGTATGATGGTTCATGTGGAGGGGCTGGTGAGGGGGAGGATGGGGATGGGGGATTGACTTATAATATATTAAGATGCTGAGAGTTGATTAACGCAAACTTAATTGGAAATTAATGTGAGGTGTATGTTAGCTGTTGGTTTGTCTTGTTAGTTTAATATGAGTTTTTTGTCTTTGTTGATGTTTTTCTATATGAACATGTATATTAAGAAATGATACGATGGCAATTTCTTTATGTTGTTTATTTGTTTTAAAAATAATTCTTTAGCCTTTGTATGGAGTAAGCATTATAAAAATTAAAAAAAAGATTTGATATTAAAAAAAAAAGGTGGTTGTGATAAAATTAGACATTAAAGTTATTTATACAGTAAAAAAAAAAAAAAAAAAAAAAAAAAAAGGGGGGGGGTAAAATCTTTCAGGGCTGAAGCAGTTAAATTGGTATTAAACTCAAAAGCAAACATTTATTATATGGCAGCATACCAATTCTTGGATGTGATGGCTGTATTAGTTTTCTTTTTTGGGCTTTGTTTTATTTATTTTTACCTGATGACCTAGCCTTTAATTGATATATTGAATAACTGTTTTTCCTGCAGATGGTACTGTAACTTCTTGTGTAAGCTTCAATTTGTTAGTGTATCTAAAGCAGTCGGGTTGAATGAAAAAAATGACTTGATTCCCTTATCCACACAGTCAAGGTGGTTGGGAGAATCCTCCCGCTGTTCCTTTGTATTCGGACAGCGGGGAGACTTTCCTGCCATCTGGATACACAGATTAATGTGCTAAAGACTAATCAAAGACAAGGGTTCTTTGGTAACAGTAGAAGGACATTGTTCTGTAAACTGGAGACAGTATTTCAAGAACCTTATTACAGCTGGAAAACATGGTGTTTGAAATGTTGGGGTTTAGGGTTGCTTTGCTGCTTTAGCGCCTCGGAAGTTTATAGTCATCAAATCAATTATACATTCTGCATAATATCAGTGTACTTGATGAGAATATGCGCCTATCCGTCCAAAAGCTGAAGCTGGACCGGAAATTAGTAATTCAACATGATAATAATCCAAAGCACACTAGAAAATCCACTAATATATGGCTCAAAAATAAGTGAATAAATAAATTAATAATTCAAAATAGAAGGTTATGGTGGACTGCCTTAGTCAAAGTCCTGATGTGATTCCCATTGATATTTGGTAGGGGGATTTTCAAACAGACAGTTCAGTCAAACATCTTGCAACTGAAGAAATTTGATGCGATTCATGAAATGCCATGCATACTAGCACATTATGACTACCTTGCAGGGGGGAAAAAAACGTCCAGCGCTATACAAGCACTTTAGCCAATTTATTTTAATTTTTTTTCTGTTGGTTGAACTAGATGGACTAGTGCCATTTTACAACCTGCCTCTAACTGTGTAACTATGATCATTCTGGTGTAATGTCCATCAACTGGATGGACTACCATTAACCTGGCTTAATCTACAAATCCAGTGCCACTCTACAAAACTGCTAGGCAGTCTAATCTACTCTCATACTCTTACTCAAGTGTCCCTACATACTGCGGTTTACACATATTAGAATAAAAACGCATCAGCAAAAAATACATATAATTGTGGATGCTTACTTTATAGGCCACAGGAAACTGTGGTAAAGACAGCAGTCCAAGAAAAGCTGAAAAAAGGCAGGGTATTCTCTATTGTAAGCGTGAAATTATCAATAATCGCTGCATTTGTCTCAGCCTCTTTCTAGATAACATTCATTTTACTGTGACTAAATTATGGTGGAGTGGTTTTGATAGACCAAATGTTCTTACTTCTCAGGTTAAAATAGTTGATAGCTTGTAAAATATAAAAGAAAATAATAATTTCTAGCAAATGTTATTTTATAAATATGCTAACTTGGTTACTATGTAAAACACGTGGCTTTGAAAACACCTAGCAGCTAATGTATAATCACAGGAAATCTGGCCAGTTTTGGTTTGCAGGGAGGCACTTTTTGCAGCGAACAATGGCAGTGGATTGGACAGTGTTAACACAGAGCAGATGTCATTCTCATTAAACCGTTGCATCACTCACTGTACCTCGGTCAGACAGCAGAAATTTATTGTGGTCTGATTTATTTTAACTTAAAAGTTTGCCAAAAAATAAGAAAAACAACTTTTTCAAAACTGACTTTCGTTTGAGATTGCGATTGCACCATTGGGCTCATTAAATAGCTACTTAAGGAAAGAAAGAAAAACAATTAATTGCAAATGTTCTCCAAGACACATTGCAATTATGTTTGGATGTCCATTTGCCAATTAAAATCTAATGCAGAGTAGGACTTTGGACCTAATTAGACAGTATAACCATATTGTATGCAATTTGGAATACAATTCTCTATAATATGGAGGGCCAGCTCACCTTTACCAAAAAAACTGCCTATGGAGATAGGAGGTGTCTGTACAAACAAACGGTGGAGCTTTGATTAAAGTTGAATAATGCCGCTGCTATAGGCCATTTATGTACCTCATGACGTCTGACCTGAAAACTCCCAAGATGTTGCTAGCAAATTGCTAAGTGAGGCTCAGCTATTACTGTGTACCTTTACCATCACAGGAGTGAGTTTTCAAACTCTGAGGTACTACAACGGGTGAGGGGGTTTGCATTAGAGAAAAAATTTACTACTGTGATGGTGAAGGTGAACAGTAATAGCTAGGCATCCTAGCAATGTCCTAGGAGTTTCCAGGTCAAGCTTTATGAGGTACGTAAATGGCCTATAGCAAGGCATTATTCAATTTTTGTCAAAGCTGCACAGCTTGTGTTCACCTACAGACATCCCTTGTCTCCATAGGCAGTTTTCTGGTAAAGGTGAAATAACACTTTAAGCAAACATACAACTCTGACAGGTACAGACAGGACAAACAGTAATGAAGGGTTTTGAGAGGCAGGTAAAACATCAGTTGCTTCAAGCTGCTCTGACAAGCATGTTCTATGGTTTCACTCCAGCTCAGATTAACAAAAGCCAGTGGTGAAGACTACCTTCGGTCCTAACTTATGTCACCACACCGTCCATGTGCCTGAGGTTCTTCATACCCCGAGGAGTTGGGTTGTCCCCAGTTGTCCCCAGTGATCCTCTCTCTATTTCATAATGCCGCTCAAATGTTTCTCTATCAATGCGAATGGACTCAACTACAGACATTGTAAATGTTCAAGAGACACACTTCCAACCACAAATATCCCCCCGCTGTGACAAGAGAGACTACTCACATATCTTCATGGCTAACGCACTGAACAAGAAGAGAACAACATCTCTGGGAATTCTTCCACTTTGATGCTAAACCAGTAGCAGATCCATGGGTTCTCTGAAATGCTCACAAGGCCTTCACTAGAGGCATCTGTATACAACAAAGCTCTAGAGTGAAAAAACAATACAACGCCAAATTAACTAAGCTGTTATCAGAGATCCACATCCTAGAGACTCAGAATAAAAAGTCCGCTATGACCCCAGTCTCCGACCTACTGTTAATTGAGACAAGAACTACGTTCTCTGTTATCAGAGCAGGAAGTTAAAACTTACCTCCTATGCCCAAGCTAACAGAGCGGGAAAGTACCTCACTAACAAGATTAAGGTTAGACAAGCTAAATCCAGAATCTCCCACCTAGTGCAGCTCCCAACACAAAATAACCCACCCTCAGGATATAGCAGATGAATTTGCGAACTACTATAGTGCCCTTTATAATTTGAATGAAGATCCAGATACCCCCCCCAACCATCGGCTCCTGACATACAACAATTTCTTGACAAGTTGGCTCTTCCCACTCTTTCTGAAGACCAACTCCAACTACTTAATGACCCTCTATCCCAAATAGAAGTGACCAAAATTATAAAGTCTCTCCCAAATGGCAAATCCCCAGGCCCGGATGGATTTCTTAATGAAAACTATAGGTTGTTTAATCATGTAGTGAATTTGACCAATCTTTTTATAAAAGCAGCATCGGAGTCCTCATCCCCCCCTCCCCCCGTGATTTTGAGAGCATATGTGGTCACTCTTCCTAAACCAGGGAAAGATCCAACTATGTCAGCCAATTTCCACCCCATAACCTTGCTAAATTCTGATGTGAAGGTCATTGTTAAACTCTTGGCTAAACGATTAATGGGCATTCTCTCCTCTCTGATCAAAAGAGATCAGATGGGTTTTATCACTGAACGTCAAATATCAGACACAACCAGAAGAGTCCTCAGTGTGATTCACTACTCTGAGAAAACCCGAACGCCTTCTCTGCTTCTAGTCCTGGATGCAGAGAAGGCATTCGACAAAGTACACTGGCAGTACATGTCTATGGTGTTATCAAAATTTGGCTTTACAGGTAATATAGCATCAGCCATACTTGCACTGTATTCCTACCCATCGGCACAGGTATTTACATAGTTACATAGTAGGTCAGGTTGAAAAAAGACAAGTCCATCAAGTCCAACCTATGTGTGTGATTACATGTCAGTATTACATTGTATATCCCTGTATGTTGCAGTCTTTCAGGTGCTTATCTAATAGTTTTTTTGAAACTATCGAGGCCCCCCGCTGAAACCACCGCCTGTGGAAGGGAATTTCACATGCTTGCCGCTCTTACAGTAAAGAACCCTCTACGTAGTTTAAGGTTAAACCTCTTTTCTTCCAATTTTAAAGAGTGGCCACGTGTCTTATTAAACTCCCTTACGTGAAAAAGTTGTATCCCTATTGTGGGGTCACCAGTATGGTATTTATAAATTGAAATCATATCCCCTCTCAAGCGTCTCTTCTCCAGAGAGAATAAGTTCAGTGCTCGCAACCTTTCTTCATAACTAATATCCTCCAGACCCTTTATTAGCTTTGTTGCACCTCTTTGTACTCACTACATTTTCAGTACATCCTTCCTGAGGACTGGTGCCCAGAACTGGACAGCATACTGCAGGTGAGGCCGGACCAAAGTCTTGTAGATTTGGAGAATTATCGCTTTATCCCTGGAGTTAATCCCCTTTTCAATGCATGCCAATATTCTGTTTGCTTTGTTAGCAGCAGCTTGGCATCGCATGCCATTGCCGAGCCTATCATTACTAGGACCCCCCAAGGTCCTTTTCCATCCTAGATCCCCCCCAGAGGTTCACCTCTTAGTGAGTAGATTGTATTTTTTATTTTTGCCACCCAAATGCATTATTTTACATGTTTCTACATTAAACCTCATTTGCCATGTTGCCCACCCATTAATTAGTTCAGATCTTCTTGCAAGGTTTCCACATCCTGTGGAGGAGTTATTGCCCTGCCCTGTTGTCCACAAATACAGAGATTGAACTGTTTACCGTTTCCAGCACAGAACCCTGGGGGACCCCACTTCCCACCCCTGACCATTCAGAGTATTTTCCATTTATCACCACCCTCTGAACTCGCCCTTGTAGCCAGTTTTCAATCCACGTACTCACCTTATGGTCCATGCCAACGGATCTTACTTTGTACAGTAAACGCTTATGGGGAACTGTGTCAAATGCTTTTGCAAAATCCAGATACACCACATCTACGGGCCTTCCTTTATCTAGATGGCAGCTCACCTCCTCATAGAAGGTTAATAGATTGGTTTGGCAAGAATTATTCTTCATGAATTCATGCTGATTACTGACAATGATACCGTTTTCCTTACTAAAATCTTGTATTATAATAATGTTAGGCTAACTGGTCTATCATTCCCAGGGATGTATTTTGGCCCTTTTTTAAATATTGGTGCTACATTGGCTTTTCTCCAATCAGTTGGTACCATTCCAATTCAGTAGACTGTCAGTAAAAATTAGGAACAATGGTCTGGCAATTACTTGACTGAGTTCCCTAAGTACCCTCAGGTGCAAGCCATCTTGTCCCGGTAATTTATTAATGTTAAGTTTCCCAAGTTCATCTCTAATTCTGTCCTCTAGTAGCCATGAGGGTGCTTCCTGTGATGTGTCATGAGGACAAACACTGCAGTTTTGGCTACTGAAGCCCCCCGATTCCCTCGTGAAGATTAAGGAGAAGAATAAATTCAATACCTTTGCCATCTCCCCATCCTTTATAACCAGATTTCCTTCCTCATTCTTTATGGGGCCAATATGCTCTGTCCTCCCATTTTTTACTGTTTATATACTTAAAGAATTTTTTGGGATTTACATCAGGTATTCTATTAAACCCATTTTGTAACACCAATGAAACTTGACAGGGTTGCCCCCTATCGCCCACAATATTCAATTAAGTTCTAGAACCGCTAGCTGAATCTCTATGCTTCAACCCATCCAGTACAGGCTTTTCATTTCAGGCATCCTCACACAAGATTATCCTATTTGCTGATGATGTAATCCTATTACCGACTGATCCGGAGAAGTCTCCCCCCCCCCGCCTATCAGGTGTTATATTAAGAGATTCTGCTGAATTGTTGTAAGGTAAACACCTTGAAGTCTGGTTTTGGATCTTGGGGTAAAAACTTCCAAAAAACTGGCTCTCCAGTCCCAACTCCCATTCCCGTGGACTACGGAGGTAGTACAATATTTGGGCATTACTCTTATAGTCAACACTTCCCAACTAGTCTCTTCTAACATTAAGTCCCTGACGAGCTGCACCACATCTCACAAGCTGAGCTCTCGTGGGGGTTAGGATGGCAGCCTTTAAGATGAACACTCTACCCCAACTCCTATATCTATTCCGAGCTCTCCCAGTACTGTTTCCACTCACACAACTGGCAACCCTATTGAGTATCCTCCGCAAGTATGTGTGGAGGGGAAGAGGGCGAGATGTGCAAGTTCCACTCTCCTTAAACATAGACTTCTGGAGGGTGAGGGTATGCCGGACTTACTGGACTATTATTGGGCAGTACACTTGGATCAGATTAAATACTGGTTCCTTAATGGGGAGACCCCCCTATGGGTAGAAGTTGGTAAGTCCCTTGCACCCACTAGAAGCCTATGTTTACTACTCCTAAGTGATATGTGAAGACCTTGGGATCTTGTCCCACTTCCCCTTACCACACAGGCATCTCCTAAAGCTTGGAGACACCTATTCAAACATCACGCATCTTATGATATATTGCCTGCAGTAACGCTCCCTTGGATATTCTAGAAACCATGGTCCCTATATTGGACACTAACTCCCTTCTAAAATGTGGAATCTCAGAAGGTCTGAATTTTTATGAACAGGGCAAGCATAAAACGATAGAAGCATTAAGGAAGAAATTTCACCTACCCAGATTGGCATTATTCACTACCATCCATCTTTTACACTTCTTGTCAGGGCATCCCATAGTAAAGCTCTCCACAAATCCTAAGGCGTGGGGCTTCAACACATTGATAGAGCAGAAATCCAAAGGAATATCCCTATTCTACAACATTTTGCAAGACACATGAATAAAGACACCAGTCCATCCAGTTCAACCTGAGCGAGTTTGGGAGCGCGTCTACAATTGTCCCTATCCCTGTACATTGTGTCTCATTAAGATACTCCTCTATTACATACTATTTATTTAAGGTACCCATATAGCGCTGTCAATTTACGCAGCGCTCCACACATACATCGCACACTCACAACAGTCCCTACCCTCAAGGAGCCCACAATCCAAGGTCCCCAACTCACATTCAAGACTCACAGACAAGAGTGTCTCCTGCAAAACTAGCCCAATAAGTAAATAAGAAAAAGATCTTGAACTTACTTTCACCCCAGATCAATGGAGGTGTGCTTTCCATTCTATATTCAAAGCATTGCACTCCGCCCATTGGGAAATGAATCTTAAAATCACCAACCGATGGTACTACACACCTTTTAAACTAGCAAAAATTTCCTCCTCCTATCCACCCCTCTGTTGGCTCAATTGTGGCCAAGTGGGAAATGTATTACATTTCCTGTGGGAATGCACCGCACTAACAAGCTTCTGGAGACAAACTTTTAAATTTATATCCACATGCAGAGGTGTGATTTCCTCTCCATGCCCAGCACTGGCCCTACTCAATCTAGAGATAGATACCCGAAAGACCAAAGGCAGGTACACATGTACTCCTAGCAGCCTGATCCTTAATTTTGAGGCAGTGGAAGCCATCATTAGCACTTATCAGAATTGATTGGAATTGTTAATCTGAATAAAACTTATGAGAAACTATTACCTCTGAACTCACTATCATTCAACATTTTTCAAAACTCTTGGAGCATATGGCAGAGTGACTGAATATGCATTACTGAACTTGTAATATATATTTTTGTACTGTATTTGAGCACGGTAACCTCTGTACTACTTATGTTCTTTTGTATATGACCCTGTAAACTTGTTAAACCAAATAAAAATGTATTGAGAAAAAAAAATTATTAACAATAGCGAGTATAAAGGAGCAGCTTAAACTGTCCAAGAAAAACTACCTGAGTTGCCTGTAACAATTAAGAGTTTTCATTGTTTTAGCACACTGTATAAAATTGCTATTGCCTTTAACAGTTACATGGAAAAGTAAGGCTGAACATGTTATTTTTGTTTATAAAGAAGAACTGCAGTCAAAAGTACTAAGGCCCCTTTCACACGGACGGATAGAATGGTGCTTTTAGCTGCAGATTTTCTAATTTTCTACCGCAGCTAAAAGCACACAATGCTTTCCTATGGCCCCATTCACACACTGCGTTTAGCTGCGAATTAGATACATGCGGTTCCATGCGGATAGAAAAAATAGAATTGACTGCGTCCAGGAGCGATTTAGTGCAGCTATCCGCACATAACAGCAGGTAACCGCAGTGCACTGTGTCAGCTGCGGATAACAGCGCCAGGCTGCTCATCGGGAAAGGAAAAATTATTTTTCCTTTCCCGATGAGCGACAAGCATGGGGATCCGACTCGGATCCCCGCCAATGCCCAGCACTGTTTGGTATGAATCTTAAGGGGGAACTCCACGCCAAATTTTAAATAAAAAACCGGCGTGGGTTCCCCACCCCGGGGCATACCAGGCCCTTCGGTCTGGTATGGATGTTAAGGGGAACCCCCCTGCGCCAAAAAAACGGCGTGGGGTCCCCCCCAAAATCCATATCAGACCCTTATGCGAGCACGGAGCCCGGTCGGTCAGGAAAGGGAGTGGGGATGGGCAAGCGCCCCCCCTCCTGAGCCGTACCAGGCCGCATGCCCTCAACATGGGGGGGTGGGTGCTTTGGGGGAGGGGGCGCCCTGCGGCCCCCCACCCCAAAGCACCTTGTCCCCATGTTAATGAGGACAAGGGCCTCTTCCCGACAACCCTGGCCGTTGGTTGTCGGGGTCTACGGGCGGGGGGCTTATCGGAATCTGGGAGCCCTCTTTAATAAGGAGCCCCCAGATCCCAGCCCCTCCACCCCATGTGAATGAGTACTAGGGAAAAAGTGTCAATAAAAAAACACTACACAGGTTTTTAAAGTAATTTATTAGACAGCTCCAGGGGTCTTCTTCCGGCTTCGGAGGTCTTCTTCCGACTTCGGGGTTCTTCTCCGCGCTCTCCGGGTCTTCTGCCGGGCTCCTCCGCTATCTTCTGCTCTTTTGCTAGCGGAAGAGCCCGGTCTGATGCCTTCTGCCTTCTTCCTATGTTGACACGACGCTCTCTCCGGTGACCACGCCCCCTAAAATGTCACAGTCCCAGCATGCCCAGGGACTGTGATGGCATAAGGGGGCGGGGTCACCTCCTATATAAGTCAGAGCGGAGCGCTCAGAGAGCATTCCAGCCGGAGAGAGCTGGGGGGGGGGGGGACCCATGCCGGTTTTTTATTTAAAATTTGACGTGGAGTTCCCCCTCAAGATTCATACCAAACAGTGCGAGTCGGTATCCTGTCGGGTTGCCATGGGAATGGCAAACCACAGCTGAACGCAACCACAGCTAATCGCACTGTGCAAATGCAGCTGATCACAGTGCCTGGAGTCTTGAATTTAACAGGAAAAAAACACGCTTTTAACTGCGGCAGAATAGCCATCCGTGTGAAAGGCGCCTTAAGCTTTGGTGAGCAGGATATTTTGGCCCTTTGTGACTGGAAAACATTTTTTTTTTTTTTGTTTTAAAATGTTTCACTACTGTATTGAACAATGCTTAAAGTGGTAGTACACCCTGGAATTTTATTTTTACCTACAGGTAAGCTTATACTGTAACAAAGCTTACCTGTAGGTTAAATTAAGATCTCCTAAAAGTGCACAGTTCAGGAGATATTCTTGCGAGCAGCAGCCGGTGATGTCTCCAGCGGAAGACCGGGTGCAGATGGAAGTCTCTGCAGCAGTGACAGTGTGCTGCTGGAGGGCTTCGTTTTAAGGCAAATCTTTCGTAATTTGCTAGTATGCGTTGCATACTAGCACATTATGATACTGCCTTGCAGGTGTAAACTTTTTTTACATTTTTACAGAGTGTACTACCGCCTTAAGCTTCTTGCATTGGTCTATTGGATTTTTCAGAAAAAAAATAGAAAGCAGAAATTTTGTAGCAAATAAGCATAAATTAAATACAGCTCTGTCAGCTGACCCCCTGTCTTTTGGCAGGGAAGAAAAACAGGCTCCCAAGTTCCACACCAGGAATTTTGTTGTGTTTAACAGACTAGTTAAAAGAATAAGACCATTTTACAAACTTCTGACAAAATACGTGCATATCCACATGTATATTTAGAACAAGGGAAACAGTTTTAGGATAGATTCTATATTTATTGTTGCATGCATCAAGGCGATATTTCAGCTTGCCAATGGTAACTAAATTTGTTTTCTTTTTTTAACTACTTCCCACCTGCCATATTGCAAAATGACGGCTGGAAAGTGGTTCTGTTCTCCTGACTGGGCGTCTTACGATGTCCAGCAGGATAAGCTGAGGGGTGGCAGCGTGGTGATCGGTGGTGTGTAGTGTGGATCTTCGATCTAGATAAAGAGCCTAGGCTCTTTACCATGTGATCAGCTGTGTCCAATCACAGCTAATCACAGTGTAAACAGGGAAAGTCGTGTATCGGCTTTTAATCTACTCGCACTGACAGGCATGAGTAGAGGAGAGACAATAAGATGTCTCCTGATCGGGGGGGGGGTCTGCGCATTGATCAGTGCAGATCCATTGAGGATGCACACCCATGACCACCAGGGATGGCCACCAGGTATGCTCACCCATAACCACTAGGGATACCCACCCATAACCACCACGTAAGTCCACTAGAGCCCACCAAGGATGCCAATCAGTGCCCATTAGGGATGGCACTGTGTGCCCATCAGTGATGCCTGCCAGTGCCTCCTGATCAGTGCTGCCTATCAGTGCCTCCTGATCAGTGCTGCCTATCAGTGCCGCCTATAAGTGCCCTCCAGTGCCAACTATCAGAGCCACAGATGAGTGCCCATCAATACCACCTATGAGTGCCCATCAGTGCCCATCAGTGCTGCATATAAGTGCCACCTCATCAGTGCCAGTCAGTGCGGTGAAGGAGAAAAATTACTTATTTACGTGTTGTAACAGAAACTAAGAAAAAAACTTTTTTCTTTTGAAATTTTTTGTCTTTTATTATTTGTAGTGCAAAAAATAAAAACCCACCAAAAGAAAGCTCTATTTGGGGGGGAAAGAAATTGAAAATTTTGTTTGAGTACAGCGTCGCATGACCGCGCAATTGTCATTCAAAGTGTTATAGCACTAAAAGCTGAAAATTGGACTGGGCAGGAAGGGGGGAAGTGCATTGTATTGAAGTGGTAAAATATTATCGTCACAACATATTATTACATTTGTTTCCCACCCACTCCCCGTTCAGGAACCAGTTGTACGTAGTATCATTCAGATTGGTGCCATGGTTGAAACATAAAAGCATATTTTTTGTGTCTCACATGTGTCTATTGAGAGATATGCAGGGGAACAATCCTGACGATTTCTGCAATTATTTGCAAATGAATGACAATTGCTTCAATCAAATCCTGACTGCAATAAAGCCACACATTGCAAAGAGGAACACCTTTCTGCGGCGGTCAATTAGTTTGGAACCCTTACAGCTAACAAGCTACAGATGGCAGAGTGCTTGCTGCTACAAGTGCTACATAAAAGGGGTAAAATTACCATAAAAACTTGATTATTGAGGCAGAACCTGCACCTCCACTGGCACCTCCACTAGCACAAGTACCACCACCACCACCACAGCCATCACTGTAGCACACAAGTGGTTGGCATTATCCTGCCTCTGATCGTCAAACATCATCATGGTACCAGGATTATCATTACACAAATCTTTAGTTGAATGGTTCATTCTGTTTTATACAATCATTTTTTTCCAATTGTTTTGACGTTGACCTGCTATTTATCAATATGTTATATTTTTGTATCTGGATCGATGCTTATTTTTTGGATCTGCTATCCAATTAGATAAAGTTTAAGATTAAAATCGATGGTTAACATTATAAATTTGTATTTGTGTTTTATTTATAGCTATACGCCAACCCACACATATAAATAACCCACACATAAAACACACATGAATTGCAAGACTGAAACACACACAGACAGCATAAATATATATATATATATCCATATATCCATATATACATATATATATATATATATATATATATATATATATATAGATATATATCTATATATCTAGATATATATATATCTATATATATAGATATATTTAAATGTCCATGTGGCCTCTTATATGTGGGCGAAAGAACACAGAAAGTAAAAGATAGAATTGCCAGACACAAATATTCAATAAGAGATAAACTTACTAAACTGCCATTGGCCAGACACTTTGTGGAAATGGGTCACACAGGAGTTTTTTTACTAAAGGCAAATCCACTTTGCATTACAAGTGCACTGCAAGTGCACTTGGAAGTGCAGTCACTGTAGATCGGAGGGGGACATGCAAGGAAAATAAAAAAAAAAAAACAGTATTTTTGCTTGCACATGACTGGATGAAAAAAACAAGAAGAGCTTCCTCTAATTTCAGAGCTTCCCCTCAGATCTACAATGATCTAAAGCAACTGCACTTACAAGTGCACTTGTAGTGCAGAGTGGATTTGCCTTTAGTAAATCAACCCCACAGTATAACAAGTTAGATATATGGTGACTGATGCAGTTCCCCTGCATAGACTAGGTGGAAATCAAGAATTCAATTTACAAAAATTGGAGGTGCAGTGGATACATCGTTTGAATACATTACAACCGAGGGGCCCCGATTTTGATTTTGACTTACATTTATTTTTACAAATTGTTGTAACATTGGTTTTAGAAGGGAATACATTGGGAGGATCTTTTTGAGCACTCAGGTTTTCTGAAACAAACTCTCTTGTAAATAATGGCTATATACATTGATGTTTTTTTTAACATCTGTGGAAATATACATTGATTGGAATATGTATATTCTAACGGGTAGCATTTTATTGTTGCTGTTGACTAATTATATGTGTGTCTATGTTTTGGTAATTGGTCACTGGAACACTGTTGATATTGAAGGGTTTTATTGCACCTCTTTTAGCTATCTCTCTAGCATTTAGGATGGAGTATTTTGCATGTTTTTATTGTTTAATTGATACCTGGTGTTAAATGTACTAATATAAAAGGATTTAAGAATAATGTCCCTTTATATTCTGTTCCTACCTGAAGAAGGGCGCAAGCTTTAGCCTGAAACCATTGTGTGGAACGAAATGTAACCTGTTTACATGTGAATATTCTTAAATCATTTTTTAAGTGCAGCAATCCCTGGATTCATTTGTATATATGGCCTTTGGGAAGGGTACCGTTTGTGCCGTCTACCTCACCTGTAAATCATAATATTAGATATAGATATCTATCTATCTATATATCTATATAGATATCTATATCTATAGATATATATATATATATATATATATAGATATATATATATATATATATATATATATATATATATATATCTATAGATATAGATATCTATATCTATAGATATATATCCGAAAAAAATCACATGTACTAAAGTATTCACAGTCTTTGCTCAATACTTTCTTGAAGCACCTTTGGCACCAATTACAGCCTAAAGTCTTTTGCGTATGATGCTACAAAGCTTGGCACACCTATTTTTGGGCAGGTTCTCCCATTCTTCTGTGCAGGACCTCTCAAGCTCCATCAGGTTGGTCACAGTCATTTTCAGATCTCTCCAGAGATGTTCAATCGGGTTCAAATCGGGGCTCTGATTGGGCCACTCAATGATATTCACAGAGTTGTCTCATAGCCACTCTTTTGTTATTTTGGCTGTGTGCTTAGGGTTGTTGTCCTGATAGAAGATGAACCTTTGCCCCAGTCTGGAGGTCCAGAGCACTCTGGAGTAGGTTTACATCAAGGATGTCTCTGTACATTGCTACATTCATCTTTCCCTCAATCCTGACTAGTCTCCCAGTTCCTGAGACTGAAAAACATCCCCATAGCATGAGGCTGCCACCACCATGCTTCACTATAGGGATGGTATTGGCCAGGTGATGAGCGGTACCTGGTTTCCACCAGACATAAAACTTGCCATTCGGGCCAAAGAGTTCAATCTGTTTCCTCAGACCAGAGAATTTTATTTTTCATGGTCTGAGAGTCCTTCATGTGTCTTTTGGCTAACTTCAGACTGGCGGTCATGTGCCCTTTACTGAGTAGTGGCTTCCGTCTGGCCACTCTACCATACAGGCCTGATTGGTGGCGTGCTGCAGAGATGGTTGTTCTTCTGGAAGGTTCCCCTCTCTCCACAGAGAAACGCTGGAGCTCTGTCAAAGTGACCATCGGGTTCTTGGTCACCTCCCAGACCTCTCCCCGGAACGCTCAGCTTGGTTGGGCGGTCCGTTCTAGGAAAAGTCCTGGCTGTTCCAAACTTCTACAATTTACAAATGATAGAGCCCACTGTGCTCATTGGGACCTTCAATGCTGCAGAAATTTTTCTATACCCTTCCCCAGATCTGTGCCTCGATACAATCCTGTCTCAGAGGTCTGCAGACAATTTCTTGAACTTCATGGCTTGGATTGTGCTCTAACATGCACTGTTAACTGTGGCACCTTAAATAGACAGGCCTTACCAAATCATGTCCAATCAACTGAATTTACCACAGGTGGACTCCAATCAAGTTGTAGAAACCTCTCAAGGATGATCAATGGAAACAAATTGCACCTGAGCTCAAGTTTGAGCGTCATAGCAAAGGCTGTGAATAGTTATGTACATGTGATTTTTTCGTTGTTATTTTTAATAAATTTGCAAAGATTTCAAACTAACTTCTTTTTAAGTTGTCATTATGAGGTATTGTTTGTAGGATTTTGAGGAAAATAATGAATTTAATCCATTATGGAATAAGGCTGCAACATAACAGAATGTGGAAAAATAGGATTTTTAAAAAAGCTTACCTGTAAAATCCTTTTCTTGGAGTACATCATAGGACACAGAGCCTCAAGTATTTACTTAGTGGATTATGGGCCTACCTTCAAGTGTTGACACTGGTATAACCAATACAGGAAGTTGACTCCCCTATATAACCCCTCCTCCTTCCAGGAGTACCTCAGCTTTTGAAGCCAAGCAATATACTTACACCCCATAAAACAGAGGGGTGGGAGCTCTGTGTCCTATGATATACTCCAAGAAAAGGATTTTACAGGTAAGCTGTTTTAAAAATCCTATTTTCTTTATTGTACATCATAGGACACAGAGCCTCAAGTATTTATTTAGTGGGACGTCCCATAGCAATGCTACTTGAGGGGAAGGAGACAAAACCCGTAGGGCAACCCCCAGACCTGAGGACTTATACTCCTGCCTGCAGCACACTGCGCCCGAAGGCGATATCCTCATTCCAACTTACATCCACTTGATAAAATTTTGTGAATGTATGCACTAAAGACCAAGTCGCGGCCTTGCAGATCTGAGACATGGAGGCCTAGTGACGCACTGCCCAAGAAGCACCAACCGCTCTGGTAGAGTGCACCTTAACTTGAAAAAGGGGGAATCTTTCCCTTTAAATCATAAGTTTGAATTATAACTTGCCGAATCCACTTAGCGACAGTGGATTTAGACGCTGCCTGTCCTTTCTTAGGACCCTCTGGCAGAATAAATAAGACATCAGTCTTACGAATCTGAGCAGTTTTCTTTAAATAGATCTTCACTGCTCTCACCACATCAAGACAATGTAGTGATTTTTCTTCCCTGGAACATGGTTTTGGGAAAAAACGATCGCAGGACAATATCTTTATTCAGATGAAAGCCTGAAACCACTTTTGGCAAAAAACCTGGACAAGGGCGTAACACCACTCTATCCTTATGAATAATCAAATATGGCTCTTTACAAGAAAGAGCAGCCAATTCTGATACCCTCCTTGCTGAGGATATAGCAACCAAAAAATACCAGCTTCCTTGTCAAAAGGACTAAAGGAATATGCTGTATCGGTTCAAATGGCTGTTTTTGTAATACCGACAAAACTAAATTCAAGTCCCAAGGGCTTAAGGGTGATTTAACTGGTGGATTAATCCACATCACTCCTTGCATGAAACCCCGGACTAAAGAATGCACAGCAAGCGGTCTTTAAGATAAAATTGATAAGGCTGGGACTTGGCCCTTAATAGTACTCATGGCCAACTTCATCTCTACGCCTAATTGTAGAAAGGCAAGAATTCTGCCTATGATATATCTCCAAGGGTGCCAACCCTTGGATTCACACCAGGAAACATAAGCCTTCCAGACTCTATAATATATAGCTCTGGAAACTGGCTTCCTAGCATTAATCAAAATAGAGATAACTGACCTGGAAAGCCCACATTTCTTCAGAATGTGGGTCTCAATAGCCAGGCCATTAAATTTAGTATTCGTAAAGTAGGATGGAATATCGGCCCCTGTGATAGCAGATCTCGCCTTAATGGGAGGGACCATGGATCCTCCGCTGCCATCTTCACGATTTCTGCGTACCATGACCTCCTGGTCCATGCTGGTGCTACCAGTATTGTCGGCTTTCTTTTCAGCTTGATACTGCAAAGAAGTCGAGGCAGCAAGTGAATCGGGGGAAATGCACAGATCAGTGAAAACTGATCCCACGGGGTCACTAATGCATCTGTTACGTATACGAGTGAGTCCCTTGTCCTGGACACAAAGTTGACTAGCTTCGTGTTGAATATGAAGCTAGGTCTATGTCCGGAGTCCCCCATCGTTGGCAAACATCCCGAAAAATCTCAGGATGAAGAGACCATTCCCCCGGGAATAACTGCTGGCGACTTAAGTAGTCCGCCTGCCAATTCTCTACTCCCAGAATGAAAACTGCCGATAGGCATGGGACATTCTTTTCTGCCCAAGTTAGAATCTGGTTAACCTCTCTCTGAGCTGAGAGACTTTTGTTGCCCCCTTGCTGATTGATATATGCCACAGCCGTGGCATTGTCGGATTGGATCCTGACAGGACAATTCTTTAACCTGGAGGTCCAGGTTCTCAGAGCCAGATACACTGCCTGAATCTCTAGGAAGTTGATGGGCAAGGCTCTTCCGGATCTTGACCACTGTCGTCTTCTCTAGTACTGCTCCCCAGCCTGAAAGGCTGGCATCTGTCGTTACTACTTTCCAGATAATTGGTCTGAAGGACATTCCCTTCAGCAGGTTCCGAGTTAGTAACCACCAACTGAGGCTTTGAGACACTCTTGGGGACAGCCACATTGGCAAATCCAAAGCTTGTTCCAAGCAGTCTCAAATGGAATTGGGCATAGGGAACTGCTTCGAATGAAACTACCATCTTTCCTAACAACCTCAAGCAAAGGTGAATTGAGGGATTTCTCTTCGACCTGACCATCCGCACTAGCTCTCGTATGGAGCTGATCTTTGCGGGAGGCAAGAACACCCTTTCCTGGGCTGTGTCTATGATCAGGCCCAGATACTCCAGCCTTTTTAGTGGCTTTAAGGAGGATTTCTTCAGGCTGAGAATCCAACCCAGACTCTCCAGGTAACTGCTTGTAATGGCTACATCTTGCTTCAAGCGAGCCGCTGACTGGTCTATTAACAATAGATCGTCTAAGTAAGCCAAGACAGTTATGCCCTTATGCAAAGCTACAAACTGAAAGTGCTGTTGTTCTACTTCGAACCGCAGAAACCTCTGGTGAGGAGGAAATATAGGGACATGCAGATATGCATCTCTGATGTCGATGGATGCCAAAAGTTCTCCTCCTTGTAGGATGGAAACGACTGACTTGATTGACTCCATGGGAAAGGAGCGGATCTTCAAGAACCGATTTAGATTCCGTAGATCTAGAATTGGTCTGACACCCTCATTTGGCTTTGGTACCGTAAACAGGTTTGAGTAAAACCTAAAACTTTGCTCTTGTGTGGGAATCTGTATGATCACCCCTTGAGCCAATAATCGGTCTAATGCTTGCACAACAGGGATTGCCTTTTCCCTGGATCCTTGGGAATGTTTGACGGTGGAAACTCGAAATTCTAGCTTGTATCCTAGAGACAATGTGGAGAGAGTCCATCTGTCCTGAATTTCCCTTTGCCAGACTTCTGAGTACCTCAGAAGTCTTCCCCCTACCTTGGTGAGGGGAGATGCCTCTTCATGACGAGGCCTTGGTATTCCGCTTTGCAGACTTGCGGCCCCAGGTCTTCTTTTGTGCCTGGGTTTGACCCTGAGGTCTTCCTCTAGAGTATGACGGCGGAGGCCGTCGCCCCTGCCTAGAGGTGGATGCACCTGGTGCGGGAAGAAAAGTGTGTTTAAACAAAGGATGTTTATATTTTCTTTTGAATGGCAAAAGAGTACTCTTTCCGTTAAAAATTGTTTGGATGTATTTATCCAAACTATCGCCAAATAGTCATTCTCCCTTAAAGGGAAAACTAGTTAGAAGGTTCTTGCAAGGAGCTTCAGCTGACCAACCCTTTAACCAAAGGGTCCTTCGCATGTGTACTAGTACAAGCGCAAGGCATGATGCCTGATAAATAAAATCCTTCAGAGCATCTATGGCAAAACATAATGCTTTTGGTAGCTCGGCCAACTCCCGGGCCTGTTGTGCAGGGAGCTTGTTAAGAGCATCTGTGAACTGGTCCTTTATATGCCTATAGCTGCAATTGCAGGCTGAGTCACGGTCCCTGCTAAGGAAAAAGAGGATCTTAACAGGCCTTCCAACTTCTTATCTGTTGGATCTTTAAGTATATGAGCATTGTCTACTGGACAAGTTAAACTTTTATTCACATTGGAAATTGCAGCGTCAACTGCTGGAACTTTCCATCTTTTTGTGAATTTTTCCTCCATAGGATAGAGAATTGAGAATCTCTTTGGAGGGGATTCTCCCATTTGGTATAAATAAGCTTTTCTAGTAATGCGTGGACAGGAAACACATGCAAAGGCTGTAAAGGTTTCAGGGAACCCAAGGAGGAGACCGGACCTTCAGCCAACTCTGTTAGGGGTAGCATGAAAGCGGAGCTAACAATCTCTGTAAGGCTCTGTACTTCAGACTGTGAAGCTGAAACATCAAGTATTGTTTCCTCTGCAGAGGAATAACCGGCTTGACTTTCCTCTTGATTATCTGAGGGTAATACCTCATCTTGTTCCCACAATTCCCTTGGACCCTCCACTGCTTGTAAAGAGTTTAAAGTGGGGGAGGGGGATCTAGGACGCTTCCTATCCACCTGGATGGAGGATGCGATTAAAGCCGATAATCTCCCTTTTTCATAATTTAATATTTTTATTACTGATTTAACCACTTAAGGACCGCCTAACGCCGATTTACGTCGGCAAAGCGGCACGGGCAGGCAAAATCACGTACATGTACGTGATTTGCCTTCCGCGGGTGGGGGGTCCGATCGGACCCCCCCCGCCGCCCGAGGCGGTCCCGTTCTGTTCCCCGGCGATCCGAGATGAGGGGGAGGCCATCCGTTCGTGGCCCCCCCTTCGCGATCGCCGCCGGCCAATGGGAACATTCCTTTGCTGCTGTATGCTAAACAGCAGCAAAGGAAATGATGTCATCTCCCCTCAGCTCGGTATTCCGTTCCAGCGCCGAGGGGAGAAGACATCAATGTAAGTGCACAACACACTACACACACAGTAGAACATGCCAGGCATACAAAACACCCCGATCCCCCCCCCGATCGCCCCCCGATCCCCCCCCAATCACCCCCCCCCCCTGTCACAAACTGACACCAGCAGGTTTTTTTTTTTTTTTTTTCTGATTACTGCATGGTGTCAGTTTGTGACAGTTACAGTGTTGGGACAGTGAATATTACCCCCCTTTAGGTCTAGGATACCCCCCTAACCCCCCCTAATAAAGTTTTAACCCCTTGATCACCCCCTGTCACCAGTGTTGCTAAGCGATCATTTTTCTGATCGCTGTATTAGTGTCACTGGTGACGCTAGTTAGGGACGTAAATATTTCAGTTCGCCGTCAGCGTTTTATAGCGTCAGGGACCCCCATATACTATCTAATAAATGTTTTAACCCCTTGATTGCCCCCTAGTTAACCCTTTCACCACTGATCACCGTATAAACGTTACGGTTGACGCTGGTTAGTTCGTTTATTTTTTATAGTGTCAGGGCACCCGCCGTTTATTACCGAATAAAGGTTTAGCCCCCTGATCGCCCGGCGGTGATATGCGTCGCCCCAGGCAGCGTCAGATTAGCGCCAGTACCGCTAACACCCACGCACGCAGCATACGCCTCCCTTAGTGGTATAGTATCTGTACGGATCAATATATGATCCGATCAGATCTATACTAGCGTCCCCAGCAGTTTAGGGTTCCCAAAAACGCAGTGTTAGCGGGATCAGCCCAGATACCCGCTAGCACCTGCGTTTTGCCCCTCCGCCCGGCCCACCCAAGTGCAGTATCGATCGATCGCTGTCACTTACAAAACACTAAACGCATAACTGCAGCGTTCGCAGAGTCAGGCCTGATCCCTGCGATCGCTAACAGTTTTTTTGGTAGCATTTTGGTGAACTGGCAAGCAAGCCCCAGGCAGCGTCAGGTTAGCGCCAGTAGCGCTAACACCCACGCACGCACCGTACACCTCCCTTAGTGGTATAGTATCTGATCGGATCAATATCTGATCCGATCAGATCTATACTAGCGTCCCCAGCAGTTTAGGGTTCCCAAAAACGCAGTGTTAGCGGGATCAGCCCAGATACCTGCTAGCACCTGCGTTTTGCCCCTCCGCCCGGCCCGGCCCACCCAAGTGCAGTATCGATCGATCACTGTCCCTTACAAAACACTAAACGCATAACTGCAGCGTTCGCAGAGTCAGGCCTGATCCCTGCGATCGCTAACAGTTTTTTTGGTAGCGTTTTGGTGAACTGGCAAGCACCAGCCCCAGGCAGCGTCAGGTTAACGCCAGTACTGCTAACACCCACGCACGCAGCATACACCTCCCTTAGTGGTATAGTATCTGAACGGATCAATATCTGATCCGATCAGATCTATACTAGCGTCCCCAGCAGTTTAGGGTTCCCAAAAACGCAGTGTTAGCGGGATCAGCCCAGATACCTGCTAGCACCTGTGTTTTGCCCCTCCGCCCGGCCCAGCCCAGCCCACCCAAGTGCAGTATCGATCGATCACTGACACTTACAAAACACTAAACACATAACTGCAGCGTTCGCAGAGTCAGGCCTGATCCCTGCGATCGCTAACAGTTTTTGTGGTAGCGTTTTGGTGAACTGGCAAGCACCAGCGCCCTAGTACACCCCGGTCGTAGTCAAACCAGCACTGCAGTAACACTTGGTGACGTGGCGAGTCCCATAAGTGCAGTTCAAGCTGGTGAGGTGGCAAGCACAAGTAGTGTCCCGCTGCCACCAAGAAGACAAACACAGGCCCGTCGTGCCCATAGTGCCCTTCCTGCTGCATTCGCCAATCCTAATTGGGAACCCACCGCTTCTGCAGCGCCCGTACTTCCCCCATTCACATCCCCTATCAAATGCAGTCGGCTGCATGAGAGGCATTTTCTTTATGTCCTCCCGAGTACCCCTACCCAACGAACCCCCCCAAAAAAGATGTTGTGTCTGCAGGAAGCGCGGATATAGGCGTGACACCCGCTATTATTGTCCCTCCTGTCCTGACAATCCTGGTCTTTGCATTGGTGAATGTTTTGAACGCTACCATTCACTAGTTGAGTATTAGCGTAGGGTACAGCATTGCACAGACTAGGACACACTTTCACAGGGTCTCCCAAGATGCCATCGCATTTTGAGAGACCCGAACCCGGAACCGGTTACAGTTATAAAAGTTAGTTACAAAAAAAGTGTCAAAAAAAAAAAATATATATAAAATAAAAAAAAATAGTTGTCGTTTTATTGATCTCTCTCTCTCTATTCTCTCTCTATTGTTCTGCTCTTTTTTACTGTATTCTATTCTGCAATGTTTTATTGTTGTTATGTTTTATCATGTTTGCTTTTCAGGTATGCAATTTTTTATACTTTACCGTTTACTGTGCTTTATTGTTAACCATTTTTTTGTCTTCAGGTACGCCATTCACGACTTTGAGTGGTTATACCAGAATGATGCCTGCAGGTTTAGGTATCATCTTGGTATCATTCTTTTCAGCCAGCGGTCGGCTTTCATGTAAAAGCAATCCTAGCGGCTAATTAGCCTCTAGACTGCTTTTACAAGCCGTGGGAGGGAATGCCCCCCCCCCCCACCGTCTTCCGTGTTTTTCTCTGGCTCTCCTGTCTCAACAGGGAACCTGAGAATGCAGCCGGTGATTCAGCCAGCTGACCATAGAGCTGATCAGAGACCAGAGTGGCTCCAAACATCTCTATGGCCTAAGAAACCGGAAGCTACGAGCATTTTATGACTTAGATTTCGCCGGATGTAAATAGCGCCATTGGGAAATTGGGGAAGCATTTTATCACACCGATCTTGGTGTGGTCAGATGCTTTGAGGGAAGAGGAGAGATCTAGGGTCTAATAGACCCCAATTTTTTCAAAAAAGAGTACCTGTCACTACCTATTGCTATCATAGGGGATATTTACATTCCCCGAGATAACAATAAAAATGATTAAAAAAAAAAATATGAAAGGAACAGTTTAAAAATAAGATAAAAAAAGCAGAAAAATAATAAAGAAAAAAAAAAAAAAAAAAAAAGCACCCCTGTCGCCCCCTGCTCTCGCGCTAAGGCGAACGCAATCGGCGGTCTGTCGTCAAACGTAAACAGCAATTGCACCATGCATGTGAGGTATCACCGCGAAGGTCAGATCGAGGGCAGTAATTTTTGCAGTAGACCTCCTCTGTAGATCTAAAGTGGTAACCTGTAAAGGCTTTTAAAGGCTTTTAAAAATGTATTTATTTTGTTGCCACTGCACGTTTGTGCGCAATTTTAAAGCATGTCATGTTTGGTATCCATGTACTCGGCCTAAGATCATCTTTTTTATTTCATCAAACATTTGGGCAATATAGTGTGTTTTAGTGCATTAAAATTTAAAAAAGTGTGTTTTTTCCCCAAAAAATGCGTTTGAAAAATCGCTGCGCAAATACTGTGTGAAAAAAAAAAATGAAACACCCACCATTTTAATCTGTAGGGCATTTGCTTTAAAAAAATAAAGAATGTTTGGGGGTTCAAAGTAATTTTTTTGCAAAAAAAAAATAACTTTTTCATGTAAACAATAAGTGTCAGAAAGGGCTTTGTCTTCAAGTGGTTAGAAGAGTGGGTGATGTGTGACATAAGCTTCTAAATGTTGTGCATAAAATGCCAGGACAGTTCAAACCCCCCCCAAATGACCCCATTTTGGAAAGTAGACACCCCAAGCTATTTGCTGAGAGGCATGTCGAGTCCATGGAATATTTTATATTGCGACACAAGTTGCGGGAAAGAGACACATTTTTTTTTTTTTTTTTTTTTTTTGCACAAAGTTGTCACTAAATGTTATATTGCTCAAACATGCCATGGGAATATGTGAAATTACACCCCAAAATACATTCTGCTGCTTCTCCTGAGTACGGGGATACCACATGTGTGAGACTTTTTGGGAGCCTAGCCACGTACGGGACCCCGAAAACCAAGCACCGCCTTCAGGCTTTCTAAGGGCGTGAATTTTTGATTTCACTCTTCACTGCCTATCACAGTTTCGGAGGCCATGGAAAGCCCAGGTGGCACAAACCCCCCCCAAATGACCCCATTTTGGAAAGTAGACACCCCAAGCTATTTGCTGAGAGGTATAGTGAGTATTTTGCAGACCTCACTTTTTGTCACAAAGTTTTGAAAATTGAAAAAAGAAAAAAAAAAATGTTTTTTCTTGTCTTTCTTCATTTTCAAAAACAAATGAGAGCTGCAAAATACTCACCATGCCTCTCAGCAAATAGCTTGGGGTGTCTACTTTCCAAAATGGGGTCATTTGGGGGGGTTTTGTGCCACCTGGGCATTCCATGGCCTCCGAAACTGTGATAGGCAGTGAAGAGTGAAATCAAAAATTTTCACCCTTAGAAATCCTGAAGGCGGTGCTTGGTTTTTGGGGCCCCGTACGCGGCTAGGCTCCCAAAAAGTCCCACACATGTGGTATCCCCATACTCAGGAGAAGCAGCTAAATGTATTTTGGGGTGCAATTCCACATATGCCCATGGCCTGTGTGAGCAATATATCATTTAGTGACAACTTTATGCAAAAAAAAAAAAAAAAAAAAAGTGTCACTTTCCCACAACTTGTGTCAAAATATAAAATATTCCATGGACTCAATATGCCTCTCAGCAAATAGCTTGGGGTGTCTACTTTCCAAAATGGGGTCATTTTGGGGGGTTTTGTGCCACCTGGGCATTCCATGGCCTCCGAAACTGTGATAGGTAGTGAGGAGTAAAATCAAAAATTTACACCCTTAGAAATCCTGAAGGTGGTGATTGGTTTTCGGGGCCCCGTACGCGGCTAGGCTCCCAAAAAGTCCCACACATGTGGTATCCCCATACTCAGGAGAAGCAGCTGAATGTATTTTGGGGTGCAATTCCACATAGGCCCATGGCCTGTGTGAGCAATATATCATTTAGTGACAACTTTTTGTAAATATTTTTTTTTTTTTGTCATTATTCAATCACTTGGGACAAAAAAAATAAATATTCAATGGGTTCAACATGCCTCTCAGCAATTTCCTTGGGGTGTCTACTTTCCAAAATGGGGTCACTTGGGGGGGTTTTGTACTGCCCTGCCATTTTAGCACCTCAAGAAATGACATAGGCAGTCATAAACTAAAAGCTGTGTAAATTACAGAAAATGTACCCTAGTTTGTAGACGCTATAACTTTTGCGTAAACCAATAAATATACGCTTATTGACATTTTTTTTACCAAAGACATGTGGCCGAATACATTTTGGCCTAAATGTATGACTAAAATTTAGTTTATTGGATTTTTTTTATAACAAAAAGTAGAAAATATCATTTTTTTTCAAAATTTTCGGTCTTTTTCCGTTTATAGCGCAAAAAATAAAAACCGCAGAGGTGATCAAATACCATCAAAAGAAAGCTCTATTTGTGGGAAGAAAAGGACGCAAATTTCGTTTGGGTACAGCATTGCATGACCGCGCAATTAGCAGTTAAAGCGACGCAGTGCCAAATTGGAAAAAGACCTCTGGTCCTTAGGCAGCATAATGGTCCGGGGCTCAAGTGGTTAAGAGGAAGAAAGGCATACACTTTACCAACATCAAATATGGCATATTATGCATGTCTATATGCTAATCTAATATACAAATAAATAAATTTTCTTCTAAAGCCAAGACCATGCTCTCCAATTACAACAAAGTCAAACCTCATTACAATCCCCCAAACGCATTAAGGCAGAGATCCTCTCCCGTCCCTAATCAAAATATATCTCCAACTCCGTCCTGGGGGGTTCTATCTATATTTTCCTTAAGCGTCTAACTCTCGCTTACCTCTATATTTATAACTAAAAAAAACAACAAAGACATAAAAAAAAAAAAAAAAGACAACAAAGACATCAAAAAAAAAATTTCAAAAATAAATAAAACCCTAAGGGGAGGGAGGGGCAGAGCCCATCTCCCGCCTCCCCATCCCCTCCTCCTCCCCCTCTCCCCCACATACCCCTCCCCTGCCAAGAATCCAATGGCCACATCTTCTGTTTTCAGTCATTAGAACTTACATCTATAAAGGTATTTTCCCTCTTCTGTATTAATAAAAAGATCCCATGGAGACCATGTTTTCAGATATATCCCTCTTTTTTGCCGGGATGTCCAAACCAAATCTTCCATAAGGTTCAATTGTTCTACCCTTTTAAGCCATAATCCTACCGTTGGTGGTTGTGCCTGCTTCCAATTGAGTGGAATACATGCTCTAGCTGCATTCAGCAGATGACATAGAATAGATTTCTTATATGATTTAACTGGGATTTTAGTATCTTGTAATAGGAAGCAAGATGGATCCTCCGGAATCTCCCGATCACTAAATTTTTGAGCAATTCTCCGGACTTCCTTCCAAAAGTTCTCTATTCTGGGGCAGGACCAAAAAATATGCATTAGCGTCCCCTCCTTCCCCCCGCAACGCCAGCAATTATCTGATACCTCCGGGTAGCATCTGTTTAAGAATGCTGGGGTGCGGTACCACCGGGACAGAATCTTAAAATTTGTCTCCTGCATTCTTATGCAGATTGACGACTCAAAATATATAGTGTATCATATTAGTACACTGCTCTTCCGTAAAGGTTCGACCCAGATCTCTCTCCCGCCCCCTAAAAAAGGGCAACCTAAAGTCCTCCGAGGGTGCTACCAGCAGCGCGTACGTTTTAGAAAGGGTTTGGTGGAATACACCACTTCCGTTACAATATTCCTCAAAGATTGTTAGAGTGCGCCCATAACTACTTGGCAGGATTAAAGTGTTCAAAAAATCTCTCAGCTGTACCGCACGCCAAAAAAAAAAAAAAAAAAGGGAAAAAAAAAGAAAAAGCCGATAATCTTCCTTCTAAGCCCTGCAGGGCCGAGGATAGTGCATCTTCAGTCACGTATACAGGGGCTGAAGTGTGTGAAGCAGTTGCACCACTGCTAGCTCCCGATGACTCACCCTGGCTTGCCATGTCTGGTATCCCTGGAGAGGATAACAGTATGGCGGCATGACTGGGGTTCCCAGCACCTGGGGGTGGAACCTTAGATACCTTTATGGTAGCTCTGGAAGTCATAGTGCAAAGCACAAAAGCAGAGGTAAAAATATATATATTATTTGCTTTGACAACAGTTTTAACAAGAAAACAATGTCACCATGATCAGTTTTAAAATGCTGATAATAATAGTGTTTCCCGTACTGGAAATGCCTGCTTTACACCCCTTACGTGCCCAGCGCTCCTGTGTCTCCTTAGTGTGATGTGGCCATAGGCTGTAACAGACGCCTTTCTTCAGTTTATAGCTTGTGAAACTGAGAGAGTCTGTGTTACAAGCATCAGGTGAAAACCTGATTGGCGTCCTCAGTGTCTTCCGCCCTTAGCGCCGTGTGTTCCATGTGGACGTTTACGTACTGCACACGGTGTCACCTGTATTTGTGGGAACACGTCCCTTTGCAAACCCGCCCCCTCCTCCTCAGCATAACACAGTCCATGCGCGCGCGCAATGCTTTTCATTTGAAAGAAAAAACAGACACGAGAGAAAGAGGCGGCGTTGCCATCTACATAGTTACATAGTAGGTGAGGTTGAAAAAAGACACAAGTCCATCAAGTCCAACCTATGTGTGTGATTATGTGTCAGTATTACATTATATATCCCTGTATGTTGCGGTCATTCAGGTGATCTAATAGTTTCTTGAAGCTATCAATGCTCCCCGCTGAGAACACCGCCTGTGGAAGGGAATTCCACATCCTTACCGCTCTTACAGTAAAGAACCCTCTACGTAGTTTAAGGTTAAACCTCTTTTCTTCTAATTGTAATGAGTGGCCCCGAGTCTTATTAAACTCTCTTCTGCGAAAAAGTTTTATCCCTATTGTGGGGTCACCAGTACAGTATTTGTAAATTGAAATCATATCCCCTCTCAAGCGTCTCTTCTCCAGAGAGAATAAGTTCAACGCTCGCAACCTTTCCTCATAACTAAGATCCTCCAGACCCCTTATTAGCTTTGTTGCCCTTCTTTGTACTCGCTCCATTTCCAGTACATCCTTCCTGAGGACTGGTGCCCAGAACTGGACAGCATACTCCAGGTGCGGCCGGACCAGAGTCTTGTAGAGCAGGAGAATTATCGTTTTATCTCTGGAGTTGATCCCCCTTTTAATACATGCCAATATTCTGTTTGCCTTATTAGCAGCAGCTTGGCATTGCATGCCATTGCTGAGCCTATCATCTACTAGGACCCCCAGGTCCTTTTCCATCCTAGATTCCCCCAGAGGTTCTCCCCCCAGTGTATAGATTGCATTCATATTTTTGCCACCCAAATGCATTATTTTACATTTTTCTACATTGAACCTCATTTGCCATGTAGTCGCCCACCCCATTAATTTGTTCAGGTCTTTTTGCAAGGTTTCCACATCCTGCGGAGAAGTTATTGCCCTGCTTAGCTTAGTATCGTCCGCAAATACAGAGATTGAACTGTTTATCCCATCCTTCAGATCATTTATAAACAAATTAAATAGGATTGGTCCCAGCACAGAACCCTGGGGAACCCCACTACCCACCCCTGACCATTCTGAGTACTCCCCATTTATCACCACCCTCTGAACACGCCCTTGTAGCCAGTTTTCAATCCATGTACTCACCCTATGGTCCATGCCAACGGACCCTATTTTGTACAGTAAACGTTTATGGGGAACTGTGTCAAATGCTTTTGCAAAATCCAGATACACCATGTCTACGGGCCTTCCTTTATCTAGATGGCAACTCACCTCCTCATAGAAGGTTAATAGATTGGTTTGGCAAGAACGATTCTTCATGAATCCATGCTGATTACTGCTAATGATATCATTCTTATTACTAAAATCTTGTATATAGTCCCTTATCATCCCCTCCAAGATTTTACATACTATTGATGTTAGGCTAACTGGTCTGTAATTCCCAGGGATGTTTTTTGGGCCCTTTTTAAATATTGGTGCTACATTGGCTTTTCTCCAATCAGCTGGTACCATTCCAGTCAATAGACTGTCTGTAAAAATTAGGAACAACAGTCTGGCAATCACCTGACTGAGTTCCCTAAGTACCCTCGGATGCAAGCCATCTGGTCCCGGTGATTTATTAATGTTAAGTTTCTCAAGTCTAATTTTAATTCCGTCCTCTGTTAACCATGGAGGTGCTTCCTGTGTTGTGTCATGAGGATAAACACTGCAGTTTTGGTTACCGAAGCCCCCCGATTCACTCGTGAAGACTGAGGAGAAGAATAAATTCAATACCTTTGCCATCTCCCCATCCTTTGTAACCAGATGTCCTTCCTCATTCTTTATGGGGCCAATATGGTCTGTCCTCCCTTTTTTACTGTTTACATACTTAAAGAATTTCTTGGGATTTTTTTTGCTCTCCTCCGCTATGTGTCTTTCATGTTCTATCTTAGCCGTCCTAATTGCACCCTTACATTTCTTATTGCATTCTTTATAAAGTCTGAATGCTGAGGATGATCCCTCAACCTTGTATTTTTTGAAGGCCTTCTCCTTTGCTTTTATATGCATTTTTACATTGGAGTTAAGCCATCCAGGATTTTAGTTCGCTCTTTTAAATTTATTACCCAATGGGATACATTGGCTAATGCCCTTATTTAATATGCTCTTAAAGCAAACCCATCTCTCCTCCGTATTCTTTGTTCCTAATACTTTATCCCAATTTATGCCTTTTAGCAAGGTTTGTAGTTTAGGGAAGTTGGCTCTTTTGAAATTCAGTGTCTTTGTATTCCCTTTATGTTTCCTATTTGTGTGATTTATACTGAAACTAATTGACCTGTGATCGCTGTTACCTAAATTGCCCCGTATTTCCACATCTGTGATCAGGTCTGTATTGTTGGTAATCAGTAGATCCAGTAATGTTTTATTTCTAGTTGGTGCGTCTACCATCTGACCCATAAAATTGTCCTGCAAGACATTAAGGAACTGGCGAGCCTTAAATGAATGCGCGGTTCCCTCCGCCCAGTCTATGTCTGGATAATTAAAATCCCCCATTATGATAACACTTCCCATCCTTGCTGCTAATCCAATTTGTGATAGGAGATCCGTCTCCACTTCCTCCTTCAGGTTAGGGGGCCTATAGCATACTCCCAGTATTATTTTCCCCTTAGCTTCATCCCTTTGGAGCTCTACCCATAAGGATTCCACCTCCTCTCTAGCTCCCTCAGTGATGTCATCTCTCACATTCGCTTGTACATTATTCTTGATATATAGGCATACCCCTCCCCCTTTTTTACCCTCTCTATCCTTGCGGTATAGGGTATACCCTTGAATGTTTGCCAGCCAATCATGAGAGCTGTTGAACCAGGTCTCTGAAATTCCCACAAAATCCAAATCCTCCTTGTACAACAGTATCTCTAGTTCTCCCATCTTGTCTGCCATGCTCCTGGCATTGGTGAACATGCCACATAGTTTAGACCGGTCGCATATTGTCCTCGTATTGGGTGTTTCAAAATTGCAACTAGGACTTGCTACTATACTCACCTTGTGTTTTTGTGCTTTGGTTAACCTACCACTAATGCCCCCAACACTACCCTCTGGAATATCATCCGCGCTGGCTATCACTGTCTCTGGACCCTCCCCCCCATGGCCTAGTTTCAAAACCCCTCTAACTTTTTGGCCATCTTCATTCCCAGCAGATCTGCACCCTCCTCATTTAGGTGCAGTCCGTCCCTTCTATAGTACCGGTTACCGACTGAGAAGTCGGCCCAGTCCTCCAGGAACCCAAACCCCTCCTTACTACACCAGCTCTTCAGCCACTTGTTTACTTCCCTAATCTCCCTCTGCCTTTCTGGTGTGGCTCGATGTACCGGTAGTATTCCTGAGAATACTACCTTGGAGGTCCTTTTCCTCAATTTAGCACCTAAGTCCCTAAAATCGTTCTTTTAGGACACTCCATCTGCCTCTGACTTTGTCATTGGTGCCAACGTGCACCATGACAGCCGGGTCTTCCCCAGCCCCTCCCAGTAATCTGTCCACAAGATCCGTGATGTGCCGAACTAGAGCCTGCAATTCCGTCTAGTACTTTGTCCCCACCTGTCAGAGCGTACTGCCTGTAAGATCAGGCTGGGGAATCATTAAAAACCAGCAAGCTAAGTACAGGAGGGCAAGTTTTATATATTAAAAAAAAAAAAAAAAAAATGGATGGGGCCACCGCACCTCTCCAAGAGGGGAGGGAGGGGGAGGGGGAATCTTTGTCAGCGGTATGTATAGCTTTTGTAATAGTAGCTATCTATTATACATACTATGTTTTTATATGAAGCAAGAAACTCGAGATTGAGCTGATGTCTAGTGGATATAATCCCATGCCTGTCAGGAAGTCTCCTAAGGCTACGCTGGCTGCCAGAGTACTTAACCTGTGCTATGCTGCTTCTTGTAACTGCTGTACCCCTTCTTTGATTCTAGAAGAGGGACACCATTTGTTCACTAAGAACCCCCCTCTGGCTGCTAGGACCACACATGGCTGTTATAGCTGGACACAGAGCTGCTGAAAGCATCGTATTAAGGTAGTGTAACTTACTCCCTCTAGAGGAGACATTTTAAAGGCATAAAGTTTTAAATATATGGAAGGAAAGGCATAGGCACCTTATACAGTTCCTAGCCTCTTCCCTTACCTTTTTCTCGCTGCAGGATACTGCTGATTTACAGACAGATCCAAACTTCACCCATCACGGCGGGCAGCGTAGTTAAACCTTCAAAGACCGGGTCCCTTTTAATAGGGGTTTCACTCCTTTGGACCTGTATAGCACCCCTCTGGAACAGCTTTGGTAATGTAGCAAGACCAAAAAGAGTCCTGGTTCCTAAGGTCCAGCTCTCAAAGAGAAGCGTTACAGGCAAAACCTCGTTCTTGAATTGATTTCTTGCAACACAGCTCCCACTCTGCTGGAGAGGCTGCGGAATGATCGCACAGCTCACACACATTTTCTGGACCTGCAATCATCTAACCAGCTTTTAGAATAAGAAATTCTGTACAATATCTGAGATTATTGGGATCATCACCTCACCCTCTCCAGCTTTGGCGATTCTCAACATAGAAATAGAATGTCATTTGTATGATCTTTATTATGTGCTACTTATATTTTTATATATGCTATGCTGATAAGTCGTGCTGTGATACTTTGTTTGTACTGTGTGGCTTAATAAAAATTTTTTTTTTCTGATAAAAAAAAAAGTGGTTGTAAACCCACTTTATCATTTTCTGGCAATCCCCCTGTGTTAAATAATGCAATGTCTCCAGTGTCTGTGCTTTATTAAAAAATGCCCCTGTATACCTTTCACAGCGCTGCTCAGGTGACCACCCGCCATTCCCTCTCTCCATCTGACAGCTACAGCAGAATGGGCAGGGAAACCCCCCGCTGTCAGTCGGGAGGAGTAGAGGAGAGAGGCACTCCTTCACATGAGTGCCGAGCGCTGCTCGGAAATAAGGGATAGAGGGGCATTTTTTAAATACAGTACAGACACTGGAGACACTGCAATATCTAACACGGAGATGGCCAGAAAATGATAAAGTTATGATAGCAGCAGGAGGGGAAAGGTGGGCACTGTCACAAGCTGACAGGTGGGGAGGGGAGGGTGGAGAGAGGACAGGAGAGGAGGAGAGCTGCAGATATGCGAGGCGCATAAATTGACCCAAGTGTAAGGGCTCAGCAGCCATCAGAAACCATGGGGGGGGCAGAAACTGGCAGGATCAGCCAGGTATTTCAAGTGATACAGGGGGCCAAATGAAACAGCACAAGCACTGAAGCACTGTGCTGTTATTCATGCTTGGACATGGATCGTTTTTTTTTTTTTTAGGGTAACAAATGCTTTAAATCTCAGATTCTGTATTACAGTGGAGCATCTAGTAGGTCAATGTTCCTAAACCCTTCAATTCACCAACTTCTGCTTAAGGTTTAGAACAGGGGTGTACAACCTGTGGCCCAAGACGGCTATGAATGAGGCCCGACACAAACTTACTTTATTTTGATTTTTGGAATTCTTTGTAAAAATGCATTTACACTTAGCAAACACATGCGGCCAAAGACAAGTTTGACAGGGTCTTTCCTTGACTTTATACGTTTTCCCAAAGAAAAATATCCCAATCTTCACAACCATGCCTTATCTGTGTCATCAGTTTTCGGTAGCACCCAATTTGTGAACAACTATTTTCAAATATGAAGTACACGAAGGGCAAAATTAGAATCAAAATATCTAATGAGCACCTTGAGAATTTATTAAGAATTGCTACTACATTTATCAAACCAGATACTGTTGCAATAGGTTATCAAAAACAGTGTAAAAAAAAAAAAAAAAAAAAAAACTGTAGTTTTATGTTGCCCTTTTTTACTTTTAAACTGAAAAATATAAAAAAAAATAAAAAAATTAATTGTTATTACATTTATAGGTGCATTGGGGGTTATTTACAAAAGGCAAATCCACTTTGCACTGCAAGTGCACTTGAAAGTGCAGTCACTCTCAATCTAAGGGGTAGATCTGAAATGAGGGGAAGCTCTGCTGATTTTATCATCCAATCATGTGCAAGTTAAAATGCTGTTTTTTATTTTCCTTGCATGTCCCCCTCGGATCTACAGCGACTTTACTTCTAAGTGCACGTTCAGCGCACTTGCAGTGCAAAGTGGATTTTCCTTTAGTAAATAACGGTCACTGATATAGAGATAATGGGGGTTAACATGTGATCTGACCAACTTTTTTTGCTCATCAGCTATCCTTATGGTTAGTGTATTTTATGTGTGATCAAAAACATTTCCTCTTCTTCCAACATGGCCCAGGAAGGTCAAAAGGTTGAATGCTCCTGGTTTTAATTGTTTAACAACCCCCAAGCCTTTATGAAAATTGGAGGTTTTATCAAAGGTTCATGGCATCATTACTGAAAGTATTTTCACACATAGGCATTATTTTGTTGACAAACCAAGTTATAAATCCAAATATATATCTTTGTGCATATTGTCGATACTTCCTCTTTGTATCAGCAGCTGCATTTATCGCTGTTAAAATGCAAAAAATGTTAGTACATTGCCAGCAATCACTTATTTGTCACCAGTCCTATTGCTATGGTAGTACTCACTGGCTTCCAGAAGGGGAGGGTGGAAGGTTACAGACACACAAAGTAAAGAATGCTGGTAAAAAAGCCAGTGACAACTCACTGCCAATAGACCAAACTAAAGGCTATTCTTGCTGGCAGTTTAAAATATAGCTCTGGGTAAGATTGTCTTATTACTAGCCACCTCAACTTCAGGGCTAGGGACTGGACTAGTGGAGCTCTACAGAGACTTTAACCACTTCCATACAGGGCATTTTCACCCCCTTCCTGCCCAAGCCAATTTTCAGCTTTCAGCGCTGTCGCACTTTGAATAACAATTGCGCGGTCATGCAACACTGTCTTTTGGTGGCATTTGATCACCCCTGCAGTTTTTATTCCTTGCGCTATAAACAAAACAAGAGTGACAAGTTTAAAAAAAACACAATATTTTTATAATAAATATCCAATTTTTTTTTTTTTTTTTTAAACAAAATTTTTTCCTCAGTTTAAGCTGATACGTATTCTTCTAAATATTTTTGGTAAAAAATATCGCAATAAGCGTATATTTATTGGTTTTCTCAAAAGTTATAGCGTCTACAAAAAAAGGGGTGATTCTAACTGTGGGGGGAGGGGACTCACAAGGGGAGGATGGCGGTCGGTGTTCCTCTGTACAAGGAACACACCATTGGTCTCCTCTCCTCTGACAGGACGTGGATCTGTGTGCTTACACACACAGATCCACGGTCCTGCTCAGTTACCGGGCAATCGCGGGTGCCCGGCGGACATCGCGGCCGCGCACCGGGACCCGAGTGAAGCGGCGGGCGCGCGCGCCCCCTGGGGGGCCTGGAAGGCCGTCACGTCATATGACGGCAGCCCAAGATAACAGCTGCACCGTCCCACCGTCATATGACGGTGGGTGGGCAGCAAGTGGTTAAAAGATTAACCTTTCATTTGACCTTTCATCATTTATTGACCACCTACTAATCCTAAGCCCTTTTATCAGCCCATCAGATAGTCCCATCAACCCTTGTGGATCAATACTGACCACATTCAGAAACTCTGCCTTATGCCCCATACACATGATCCAAAAATCGGATGACAGATTGTCAATTTTTTGTTAGCATGCTAGTTGTATATTGAACCTGAATAGTTTACTAAAGTTCCAAAAATTCTCGTACGACAATAAAAAAAATCGGAAGTGATGTCGTGTTGTAGTGTATTTGTATTGTATTTTTGGATGACAACTGTACTGATTAAACGAAAATAGTACGATCTGGTATCGTTCAAGAAAAATGTTCGTGCATGTCCAATAAATAATATCTGATGAACTGTCATGATCGGCTCTCGAAAGCTCTGTACTAACGATCCGATTATCGTACAATCAAGTCGAAAGCTGTATTTTTCAGATTGTGTGTACGGGCCATTGGGCTTAACACTGCAATGGTAACATGCAAATAGCATGAGGGAATACATGATGAGACAAGGGCCTGACTTACAAAACACCATTATACTTTAATCAGTGCAAAAAAAAAAAAATCTAAGAGTTTACCATCAGCTCCAGCTGTGAATGATAGGTATTTTGTAGGGTACATACAGAAAGCCATTTCAAAGCTAGTCCAAACCATCTGACATTTATCTGCCCCTATCCCTTGTCTATTCAGAGAAAGCTTTGTATCCTGTCAAAAGTATACAAGATGTTTTCTGAATGGAGACGTGGAAGAGCAAGTGACCCCCTATCATTACTGTACGAGTGGCAAATCTCACAGAAGCTAAGCTTGATGATCAAAGCCAACAGTGGTATGCAGCATAGTAGACCTAAGACTTTTGCACACCCACTCAGGGGGTAAATATGAGCTGAGAACCTGTGATATGCACTCATAAAGAGTGCTGACTATAGCCTTTTCCACCAACCTCATCCATTCATAGAAGCTAGTTTCCATGAATGAAAAGTGCTCTACGAATTGAGGTTGGCCCAATGAGTGAAAGGTCCGCTTCCTCCATCCATAGATCATTTTCCAGCTTCTAAAAAATAGGATTTTTTAAAACAGCTTACCTGTAAAATCCTTTTCTTTCGAAGGACATCACGGGACACAGAGCCACAGTAATTACTGATGGGTTCTATAGGTATCACTGGTGATTGGACACTGGCACACCCTATCAGGAAGTTCAACCCCCTATATAATCCCTCCCCCTTGCAGGGATACCTAAGTTTTGTAGCCAAGCAATATAGTGTATTAGAAGAGGGGCGGGACCTCTGTGTCCCGTGATGTCCTTCGAAAGAAAAGGATTTTACAGGTAAGCTGTTTTAAAAAATCCTATTTTCTTTCTCGAACATCTTGGGACACAGAGCCACAGTAATTACTGATGGGATGTCCCAGAGCAATGCTACCTGAGGGGGGGGAACCACGACCAAGTAGGGTGCAAACAGACCTGAGGACCCTGTACCGCTGCCTGCAGCATACTACGACCAAAGGCGATATCCTCATGCCTTCTCACATCCACCTGATAGAATCTGGTGAATCTCTGAACTGAAGACCAGGTTGCAGCCTTGCAGATTTGAGCCATAGAGGCCCGGTGATGCACTGCCCAAGAAGCACCAATAGCCCTTGTGGAATGTGCCTTGATCTGAAACGGAGGAATCTTCTGTTTCAAACTGTAAGCTTGAATGATCAACTATCGAATCCATTTAGAAATGGTAGCTTTTGACGCTGCCTGTCCTCTATTGGGACCCTCTGGCAGCACAAACAAAACATCCGTCTTGCGGATCTGAGCAGTTGTCCCTAGATAGGCCTTAACTGCTCTTGCTACATCCAACGAATGTAGAGATCTCTCTTCCGGAGAACAGGGATCTGGAAAAAAGGAAGGCAGAACAATGTCTTGGTTTAAATAAAAAAACAGAAACCACCTTCGGTAAAAAACTAGGATAAGGGCGCAGTACCACTCTATCCTTGTGTATAATCAAATAAGGCTCCTTACAGAAAAGAGCTGCTAATTCTGATACTCTTCTAGCAGAAGAGATGGCCACCAGAAAAATTAACTTCCTTGTCAACAAGACCAAAGGAATCTGACTTATTGGTTCAAAAGGCTGTTTTTGTAACACAGCCAGGACCAAGTTCAAGTCCCAGGGGTTTAGGGGCGCTTTAACCGGAGGATTAAGACGCATCACCCCCTGCATAAAATTTCGGACCAAAGAATGCGAAGCAAGTGGCCGCTGAAATAATACTGATAAAGCAGAGACCTGGCCCTTGATGGTACTCAAGGCCGGCTTCATCTCTAATCCTAATTGTAGAAAATCAAGAATTCTACCTATGACATATTTCCTGGGATGCCAACCTCTGGATTCACACCAGGTTATATAAGCTTTCCAGACTCTATGATAAATCATCCTGGAAGCTGGCTTCCTTGCATTAATCAAGGTAGATATGACAGGACCTGAGAGCCCACGACTCTTCAGAACGTGGGTCTCAATAGCCAAACCGTCAAATTTAGCGTTTGTAAGGCAGGATGGAACACCGGACCTTGGGATAACAGGTCTGGGCGTACCGGTAGGGTCCACGGGGAACCCACCGTCATCCTTACTATTTCTACATACCAAGTCCTTCTGGGCTAAGCGGGGGCCACCAGAAGTACCGACTTCCTTTCCTGCCTGATCCTGCGAAGGAGTCGTGGTAATAGCAGAATAGGCGGGAATGCGTAAATCAGTGAGAACCGATGCCACGGAATCACCAATGCATCCGTCCCGCATGCAAGAGGATCTTTTGTCCTTGCCACAAATCTGTCTATCTTTGTGTAGAATCGGGATGCAAAGAGATCTACATCTGGAACCCCCCATCTTTGGCATATGGCCCAAAAGACGTCGGGATGCAGAGACCATTCCCCTGGAAGTAACTGCTGGCGGCTTAGATAGTTCGCCTGCCCATTCTCTATTCCCGGGATGAAAACTGCCGATATGCATGGCACATGCATCTCTGCCCAGACTAAGATCTGGTTCACCTCCTTTTGAGCAGCTCGGCTCTGGGTGCCTCCCTGATGATTGACATAAGCCACTGCTGTGGCATTGTCGGACTGGATCCTGACCAGACTACAACCCTGTAGCCTGATAGTCCAGGCTTTTAGAGCTAAATGTATCGCCCGGATCTCCAGAATGTTGATGGGTAAGGTCCTCTCTGTCTTGGACCATACCCCTTGGACCGCAGCCTGTTACAGAACTGCTCCCCAACCTGACAGACTGGCATCTGTTGTTACTACCGTCCAGGTAACCGGTAGAAAGGATTTCCCCTTCTGCAGGTTCTCGGGTATGAGCCACCAATTGAGGCTCTGACGCACCGCATGCGACAGGTGCATCGGAAAGTCTAATGCCTGAACCTTCTTGTTCCAGGTCAACAGAATACTGTGTTGCAGCATTCTTGAGTGAAACTAAGCATAGGGAACTGCTTCGAATGAAGACACCATCTTCCCTAGTAGCCTCATACAAAGGCGGACTGAGGGACCCTTCTTGGTCCTTACTGTCAGAATCAGCTCTCTCAAAGCAGTGATCTTTGCCTGGGGTAGAAATATTTTCTCCTGGCTTGTATCTATAATCAGACCTAAATACTCCAGTCTTCTTACTGGTTTTAGGAAAGACTTTTCTAAGTTGAGGATCCAACCCAGGTGTTCTAGATACCTGACTGTGGTCCTCAAGTTTCCATTCAAAGAGGCTACCGACCAGTCTATCAAGAGCAGGTCGTCTAGGTATGCTATGACAGCTATACCCTGAGCCCTTAATCTGGCCAGAGGAGGAGCCAAGATCTTTGTGAACACTCGAGATGCAGTGGCTATCCCGAAAGGCAGAGCCACAAACTGGAAATGGCGCCCTCCTACCTCGAAGCGCAGAAACTTCTGATGAGCAGGAAAAATGGGCACATGCAGATATGCATCTCTGATGTCTATTGATGCCAGAAATTCTCCTCCCTGCAGGGTGGGAACTACTGTTCAAATTGATTCCATGCGGAAGGATTGAATCCTTAGGAATCGGTTCAGATCCCTTAAGTCCAGAATGGGCCTGACATCCCCATTTGGCTTTTGGACCATAAAAGGGTTGGAATAGAAGCCCAATCCCTGGTCCTTTGCGGGAACTATCATAATGACCTCCTGCGACAAAAGTCGCCCTAACGCTAGAAGGAGCGACTGGTACTTCTCTGGGTCTCTGGGAACACCTGATCTGAGGAACCGAGGAGAGGGGAATTCCTGAAACTCCAGCTTGTACCCTAAGGTTACCGTGGAGATTACCCATCTGTCCTGGAAGTCCTCCTGCCAGAGCTCTGAGAACTGTCGCAGTCTTCCCCCACTCGAGTGAGCGGGGGCGCCCCCTCATGCAGAGGTCTTAGTGTTTTGCCTAGTAGGCTTCTTTCCCCAGGACCTCTTTTGTCCCTGGGGTTGACTCTTGTCTCTGGACCCCGATGGAGGCGGCCGTCGAGACTGCCTGGAGGCTGAAGCCCCCGGCGCTGGGGAAAGAGTCCGTTTGAAAGAGGGACGCTTACTCTTCTTCTTGACAGGTAAGAGAGTGCTTTTCCCACAAGAGATTCTCTTGATATAGTTATCCAAGTCCTCTCCAAACAACCTTGCACCACGAAATGGAAACCCAGCCAGTAGCTTCTTACATGGTGCTTCGGCTGACCAATTTTTCAACCATAGGATTCTACGTATATGCACCAACCCCAGTGAAAGACGGGAGGTTTGCACGATAGAATCTCTAATGGCGTCAACCACAAAGCATAAGGCCGCTGGAAGGTTAGCAAACCCCTGGGCCTGCTGTTCAGGTAATACTTTGATGACCTGCTTAACATGGTCTCTTAAGTATTGACAGACTCCAATCGCTGCTACTGCAGGTTGGGCCACTGATCCTGCTAAGGAGAAAACATCCTTCAATAGGGATTCCATCCTTTTATCTACAGGATCCCTGAGCATCTGAGCATTGTCTACAGGACAAGTCAGGCTATTATTTACAGAGGAAATGGCGGCATCAATAACCGGTATTCCCCACATTTTAATAAACTTTTCTTCCATCGGATAAAGTGTTGAAAACTTTCTCGGCGGAAAAAAACGTTTGTCTGGGTGATCCCACTCAGAATAAATGAGCTTTTCAAGTAAAGTATGAACAGGAAAAGCATGTGCTGCTTGGAAAGGTTTCAGTGACCCCAAAGCAGAAGAGGATTCTTTAGCAGTTTCAGGTATGGGCAACTTAAATGTGGAGCAGACCAATCCAGTGAGGATCTGCACTAAGACTTTCTCCTCTTGGGAAGTCGCAGAGGGTCCCTCTCCACCTGAATCCTCCGAAGAGGAATCATCCATCCCATCCCGATCCTCTGAAAGGGATTCATCTCCTTTATCCCAGAGCTCCTCTGTCTGAGGGTCTTGGGGAACAGAGGAAAGCCTAGTGCGTTTTCTTCCACTGAGTGAAGACGTAATCACGGCCATTAATATTTCCTCTAGACCATTAATGGTTGAGGAAAAAACCTCTTGTGTAATATATACAGGGGCTGAAGTGCCAGAAGCAGGTGTAGCCCCTGACCCCGATGGCTCTCCCTGGCTAGCCGTCCCTGGCCCATCTTTTAGGGGGGAGGATGCTGCCGACAGGGGGCCCTCAGAACCTGAACGAGATCCCCTAGTGTCTCTGGTTCCTGGGGTGCTTGAACCTCTTCTACCCATAGTGCAAAGCAACAAGGTGTGAGGTATACAAATGAACACTGCCTGCTGAGCGATGTAGTCTGGCTAAAAGCCTTGCTACCCAATGCTCAGTCTGGTGTTACTTCAGTAAATGCTGCCTAGGAGAATGCCTGTGTCCCACCTTACATGCGACCGTCAGCTCTGTGTCTCTCAGAAGGCTGAGTGCACCTGTACAGAGTGCCTTTAATAGCCTGCAGCTGGCCTGAGTGGGAGTCTAAGCACTCAGTGCTGACGTCCCGCCCCTCCCCCTCTACCGCCCCCCCTTCGAGTTTTGAAAAAAAAACAAGCGCTTCCCACGCTAGCCGACTCTCCTGTCATGCTTCTGGAGGAAGGCTGGGAGCGGGGGGGGGGGGGCTGGTACAAGATCTGCCTGAACGGCTATCTTCAGAGATGGTGGCCATTAGGCCGCAGAGTCCGGGTGGTATAACCACTTTCTAGACCCCTGTGGTCCCTCCTGGGGGGAACATTCAAACATGAGAAATCCCTCCTACATCTTACCTTCTTTGCAGCCAGCTTGAGACGCTGTGAGGAAAAAACACCAACGATGAACACTGAGACAGACAGTCAGCATGTGCAGGTTGTGCTCTTGGCAGCCCCCGGTGGTCACAATAGGCATAGCATGCATTTACCTTAAAGGAGAAAAGCCACTAGAACTCAAAAATTCTGTGGAATCTCCTCTTACCTTATCCAGCCGCAGGGTGCAGTTTACACAGACCCAATCTTCACCTCTCACGGTGGGCTCCGTTTGAAAAAACCGTCAGAGACTGGGGCCCCCATCAGTAGGGGGATCCAACAGTTCTGGGACCGTAAAGCACCTCGCCAGAAATTAGGAAGTTTAAAGCCATTTTCTGATCTGCGGGGTCCAGCTCTCTAAAAAGAGAAGCGTTACGGGTAAAACCTCGTTTCTTCGGACACGAGGCCCGGGTACCATTCAATTCGGCCATGAAAAGACACTTTGAATGGATCCGGTTCGCCTGGCTTGCCCCAGTATAGGATATCAGGATATTCCCTGCAAGGGGGAGGGATTATATAGGGGGTTGAACTTCCTGATAGGGTGTGCCAGTGTCCAATCACCAGTGATACCTATATAACCCATCAGTAATTACTGTGGCTCTGTGTCCCGTGATGTTCGAGAAAGAAATAGAAAAGGTGGGTAAAAAGGGCAGGCATAGTGGGCACTATTGATGAGTGCATAAGACACGTCCCTTAGCATGCTTCGGAAGGTTTCAAATTGATTATTAGTATAGTCTCTTGTCCTGATTTTGGATTAAACTTAGGCTTCAACCCTGGTTCACACCAGTGAGGCTTTGAAATTGCGCTCCTTCAGCGTGTTTTCAAATCCGCAGATCTGTGCGATTTGGACCTCCGATTTCATTGCGGCTTGCAACTTAATTTAATAGAAGCAAATGCAAGTCGCAATGAAATCACAAAAAAACAGTGTAGGAACTTTTTTCCAACCATTTGCAACAATTTAAACGGTTCTATTGCCGGCAATGGGGTGCAACCTATGTGATTCTTTTTTTTTTTTTTGCGACTTCAGCGAACTCTATTTGGGAAGCTTAAAACACCATTACAGCTCATTATTTTCCCAACTCTTTGTCACATCATAGTAGCTTAGTATATACATTAATAAAATTAATACAACAGAGCTTCCCCAGTAATACCAATCCTTAATACCCAATCTAAAGCCTAGTCTACGCCCACCTCTCCCCACTACCTCTGCGTATTCGCCCTGAATAGAGCTTTAATTCTTCTAACTGCGTAGTAGAGCTATATTCGTAGTTCCTCGACATAACTCCACCATCTTTTAAACTCTCTCCAACAGTCCCACTTCACTCTAAACTCTTCATTGTTATCTTCAAAGTTTACTCTCAAACACTCCATTTTAAAAGTTTCCTCGACAGAATCAATCCACTCCCATATTGATGGACTTTCCTCTTCTTGTCAATTCTTTGGGATGAATTTTTTAGCAGCATTTAACAGATGCGGTATCAATGACTCCTTGTATTGTTTCACATCTCCCTCTACACCGTGGAGCAACACAACCCACAGATCCTCCACTATTTCTTTTTTAGTAATTTCTTTTACGTAATGAATAATATTTTTCCAAAATTTTTTAATTTTGCGACAAACCCACCATAAGTGTGACATTGGCCCTACCTCCTTACAGCCACGCCAATAATCCGCTGATTTATCCTTTTGGTATTTACTGATTTTGTCTGGGGTTGCGTACCATCTAGTTAAGCATTTATAATTCATTTCCGCAGTTTTAGTGTCAACCGATGAACTATGAGTCAAGTTCAGTATTTTTCCAATAGTGATATTATCCCTATGTGACCACAATTCCTGTTCCCATTTCCTAATATATGGCAGGATCTCCACCTCCTCAACCTTCAACAAGAGTTTATACAATCTAGATATCGTATTTTTTGTGTTATCTACAGTACACAACCGTTCCAACGAAGTCAACTCTTCCCTTGATCTAATAGGGTGAGGAAGACTCTGAATAAAGTGGTACAGCTGGAGATACTGCCACTCATCAATCAACCAGAAATCGTTATTGTGTTTTAACTCTTGAAGTGATAGGATTTTTCCTTTTTTAATTATATCTCTTAACTGTGTTGTGTCTTTTTTTATCCAGTTTCCCCCTATTATCTTTTCCCCTGGTGCAAAAAATTTGTTATCTTTTAACGCAATTAGTGGAGAATTATAATTCCCATTAAGGTGTTTATACATCTTGTCCCAAATTTTTAAAACATTCCGTGTAAGTGCGAGTGTATTTACATCAATCGTCCTATAATGTGGTGGGTTCCATATTATGTTTCCTAGTTGTGCCTTGCTAAGTGTTTTTTCTATCTTGACCCATCTTTTTTCATTTTTTTCCTTGGCCCATTCGACCACCCTTGACAACACAATCGCATTATAATAATTATAAATATCTGGAACAGCTAGCCCTCCTCTTTTCTTTTCCTGCCCTAAAATTGCGAAAAAAACTCTTGCTTTTCTGTATTTCCATACTGAGTTCATTATCATTGATTTTAATTTTTTGAGGTATGGTTTGGGTAGAGCCAATGGCAACATCTGAAACTTATAAGTAATCTTTGGTAGAAGGGCCGTCTTTATAATATTAATACGGCCTATCCATGATATAGGCCTCCCAATTATTCTATTACATTCAGTTCTAATTTCGTCTAGCAACGGTATATAGTTTATTTTATGTGTCCTCTTCATAGTATTCGCTAACTTGGTTCCCAAGTAATTCAGTTCCTTCCTCCAGGAAAACTTGAATTCTGTTTTCAGCAGTTGTTCTTCTGTCTTGCATATGCTTATATGGGATATAGGATTTCTGACTTTGCTAGATTTATTTTAAAATTAGATATTTCCCCATAATGTTTTAAAGTATTTAATAAATTAGGCATTGTGATCCGAGGGTTGGAAATATAAAACAAAACATCATCCGGAAATGCTGCAAGTTTGTGCTCTTCCTCTCCAATCTTAAATCCGTTTATGTCGGGGTTCTTTCGTACCATAGCCAATAGTGGTTCCAAAGATAGTACAAACAAGAGCGGGGATAAAGGACACCTTTGTCTTGTCCTATTTTTCATCTCAAAGGGTAGGGACTGCGGTCCATTTATTCTTATAGTTGCTGTTGGGTGATGGTATAATGTTTTGATCCACCGGATCATTCTAGGGCCAATTCCCATAATTTCTAAAGTCTGTATCATGAGCCCCCAGTCTACCCTGTCAAAGGCCTTTTCGACGTCTATTGACAGGAGTAGACCTGGGGGCCCACTTTCTTTTATCCTCTGGAGGAGGAGGAGCAGTGTTCTCACCCCGCTGTCCCTTCCCTCCCTTCTGGGAGTGAAGCCCACCTGGTCCGGATGTACCAGGAGAGTCATCACTCCTTTTATCCTACCTGCCAGTACTTTAGCGTACAGTTTTGTGTCTGCATTTAGCAACAAGATTGGCCTATAGCTGGAACATATCGTCCCATCTTTCCCCTCCTTCAAGATTACTGTAATAATGGCAGACAGAGCCTCTCCGCCAATTTCATAGTCTGCCCCCCCAAGCCGTTAATGTATTGGCATAACCTTGGGATAAGAATCTCTTTGTATTTTTTGTAGTAGTACGTTGTGAACCCATCCGGGCCAGGACTTTTCCCTTGAGCTGAATCCGAGAGGGCTTTATTTATTTCCTTCTCTGTTATTGGGGACTCCAATGTTTCTCTCAAATTCTCTGGAATTTTGGATAGTCCAGCCTTTTTGAGGAAATCGTTAATTCTGCTTCTTTTGTCTCCTGACTGGCCCCCATCAGAGGCTACCGAGTACAAATCTTGGTAGTAATTTTTGAATGTTTCCGTTATACTCTTGGTAGAATGGACCATTTCACCTCCTTTTGTTTGAATTTTTTCTATATAATTTATAGCTTTTTTCTTTTGCAACATCCAGGCAAGATGTTTGCTAGACTTATTCCCCCACTGGTATCTTTCTTTAGTTATTCTACTGAATGTTCTTGTTGTTACATATTTCATCAGATCCTTCAGTTCATCCCTTTTTATTACTAAGTTTTGATATGCTTCTGGTATTTCTTATGTTCTTGCTCAGCTCTAAAAGTCTCTTCCATTAGTTTTTTAATTTTCCCAGTTCTCTCTTTTTTTCTCCTTGTACCCACTTCTATCAGAATCCCCCTTATGTAGGCCTTGTACGCCTCCCACAGGGTGGACCCCGAAACCTCCCCTGTATCGCTTGTTTCAAAATATTGTTCTAATTCCTTTCTCACGAATGCTGAAGTCACCTCTTCCCGAATAAGATCTTCATTTAAGCACCAAGCATATGATTGTCTATGATTACCAGGGACTACCATCTTCATTTTTACTGAGGAGTGATCCGACAGTGTTGAAATTTCTAAACCGGAGTCCTTCACCCACTCAATCATTCTATGTTCTACCAAGATATAGTCTATCCTGGAGTAGGTCCCGTGTACAGGGGAGTAAAACGTAAAATCTTGTTTTTTAGAGTTGAGGATCCTCCAAATATCTACCAGTTGACATGCATGCAATTTTTGTTTTATCTTTTTTAATTGTACGTTGTTTGTAACCTGCACCCGGGATGTACTATCTATACTTGGGCCCATGCAGAAATTCATATCTCCCATTAGGATCACATACCCACTCTTAAATTCCATTAACTTTCCCAAAATAACCTTTAAATACTTAATCGGGTTCCTATTCGGGGCATAGATATTTGCCAACGTGCACTCCATTTCACCTAGTTTACCTTTTAGGAAGAGGAATCTCCCTTCAGGGTCTGTCAGTCTATCCTCTAAGGCAAATCTGATTCCTTTCGCAAACCCTATTGCGACACCTCTAGCTCTCTTTGTGATTGTATCCCCGTAATACCATGTTGGGAAGTTACCGGAGTGCAATTTCACATTAGACTTGTGAGATAGGTGGGTCTTTTGTAAAAAGACCACCCCTGCCCCATATCGTTTTAATTCTTTTAGGATCTTATGTCTCTTGGTGGGAGTATTTAAACCTCTAACATTGTAGGTCATAAAGTTTATTGTTGTCATTTCTTCTATCCTATTTTCCTATGCCGGGGACCCTTTACTTAACTATCTCGGGGCTAGACCTTATTTGCAAAAAAACAGAGGTGCCCTCCCGTGCTGCCTTCCTTATAGTTGTTACTTGATCCCCAGGAGGGAACTCCTTCCAGCACATAGTCCCAACAATTTCTAGGATGGTTGGATGGCTCTCTGGACGGCTCACTTTGTTGGTCTTTCCTTACGCGCTTTCTCCTACCACGCCGGCCAGGGGAACAGAGAGAGGCAGCCGGGGAGGGGGGGGGGAGGGAGGGAGGACAGCGGGAGCTGACTGCTCCGGAGGGTGACCACCGTGCTTCACACCCATTCGCTGCTCACCTCGCCAGTCTACCTCCGATCCTCCCTCCGCTATGTAAACCGCTATGTAAACCGTGGCCGATGCGAGCGAGTCCAACGGCCTTCATCCACCGGAGATCCACGGTCTCACACGCCGCTCGGTTCTCGGCAGTTCACCGGGACCTCCTCCATGGGCTCGCACAGGCACCGTGTCAGGTCACTCCCCTCAGATGTGCGAACGCATCACGTCCGCATTGTGCCCCCCCGCCTTGTTATGTGATTCTAAATTGTCAAATTGCATGACAAATTGCACTGGTGTGAACCAGAGCTTAAAGAATAATTCCAGGGGACATGAATGCATTCAGCATAAAATGGTACACTGCAGTGTACCTTTAGAAAATGAAATCAAGATTGAAAATCACTAAAATCCAAAAGCCCTTCCTGAAACTCTACCTTCCACATATTGATAAATGTTTTGCTCAGCTCCTAGACAAAAAAGAATGTTATTTTCTTCCTTCCAAGTTTGTGTCAGGGAGCATGTGACAAACTAACCCAGACAACAGTGCCAACAAGGTAGAAGGTGGCTGAACTGGAGTAGACCCTCCAGGGACACTCTGCTACTGGATTCCCAGGTTAATAACAGAAGATAATAGGTTATTTAACCCACCAGGCATCTACCCAAAACTGTAAGGCTGCATTCACATCTGAGCATTTTCAGCTTGTATAACACCCAAAAAAACGCCCAACAATCAAAATCCCATTCATTTAAATGGCCCCTGTTCACATCTGAGCGTTTTGTAACCTGAGGCTCAAAAAGGTACATGAGCTTCTTTTTGGGCAGATTACAGGCGTTTTTCTGCTTTTTACATTGGTGACCTTTTTAACCTGTGCAAAATTGTGGCAAAAAAGCAGCAAAAAAGTGGTAAAAAAATGGTAGAAACATGCGACTTGATGCCTGAAAACGAAACGCTCAGGTGTGAATGCAGCCTTAAATCAGGGTGGTTTTCCCTTTAAAAGGTAATTTTATTTTGATTTTTATTTAGAAATGTCTATAGTCTACATAGACGCAGTACAAAAATTGGCAAGGTTTATAATATATTTATTTTAAAAAGTCAGTACAAAGCCCAGCACCTTCCTCAACAAACTACTACAAAATGCCCACACAAAGTGGCTTTAATCCTTCTGCATGCTTCATTTACTGTAAGAAATTGAAAAACAAAAACATGCTTGGAAACATTCAGCACTATAGAATATTACATAAAATAAGACACTGTATTGACAATCTGCTGCACTCTTTAGAGAAAAATAACCTTTTTGATTGCCATCAGGAATAAATAATCCTCAATGACTGCTTAAGGCTCCATGCACACTAGCATTTTTTTAAGCTCCTAGAAGCTGTAATAGCATTTTTTTCTACTCCTAGAAGCTAAATAGTGTTATCCTATGTCCATGCACACTACATTGGGCTATTAGCATTTTTTAAACTTCAGCATGCAGGAGCAGAAAAAAAAATGTTTTTGTACAGTTTTTCCAACAGAAAAAAACCCTAAACGCTCCTAAACACACTGAACTGCTTCTACATGCTACTAAAATGCTTTTTTTTTACACTGCAAAAGCACTCCTAAAAAGCTTCTAAATGCTTTTAAAAGCTACTAGAAGCTGGCACAAACATGCTATCAGCAGTATTTTTCATTCAGCATTTTTTTCCAGCTTTTTTTGAGCTTATTAAAAATGCTAGTGTGCATGGAGCCTAAATTGTGTTATTTGTTACAAATAAACACAGGGCTGCATTAGTCATCAAAGTGCAGATGTGTTAACTTGGATCAGGCAGCACGAATATTTAATTATAAATATGTAGTGGGATCTTTAAAATGTGAGCAAAAACAACAAACCTCCGATGGCTTCTTCTCCTTCTGCCTGGCACAGGTGGTTTTTGTGGTCGGTATTTTGGAACACCTTGACCATGATGTTGTGTGACCTGCAGTAAATACATAATAGATATGTGAGGTAAGGAAGCAATCATATATAATAGCAAACCAAAGTGCATGTAAACTTCAACACTGAATTTGCTCGCTATTGGTCTGTTAAATATACTTTTGAAAAAGGTTTTGTTCTATCTGACAAATGCAAAAAACATACCTGTTGATCATGTCAGAAATTCAGAGCCGTCCTGCACATACATCCTGTGTCTCAAGGAGTCTAAGTAGACCCCCTACTACAGAATGATTAGTGTTTTAAAAATGGGAGAGCAGGAGCAAAAGAAAACTGGGAAGGGATGACACCAATACGTCCACAAAAATGATGTGTGTTGTCAGCCTACAACAGGGTCTTTCCTCTCTCGGCCTGACAGTTGCAGTGGGCGGGGTAGAGGATCCCCCACTGACGTCAGCCAGGAGGGGAGAAGGAGAGGAGGAGAGAGGCGTCCCCGCCCGCTACAGCTGTCATGCGAGAGAGGAAAGACGCCGAATCACGTGACCGCCGATCGGCGTTCTGAGACAGGTATATTGCCGCATTATTTTTATAAGGCATAGACATAGGGCACATTACATTAATGCATAGAGAGGATTATGTAATTTTAACCATAGTTTGAGCAGCAGGAGGGGAGGGGGGTGGGGAGCAGAGCGGCATGGACACAGAGCTGACAGGCAGGGAGGGAGGGGGGAGAGAGAACAGAGGAGACAGAGCAGGGCTGCGGACGATGGAAGCAAATAAACTGACCAAGGTGTCAGGGCTCAGCCGCCATGATACACCATGGTCAGTTTACAGGGGGAAGGGTATAGCCAGGCAGGATCAGCCAGGTATTGCAGGTGATAGAGGGGTCCAAATGACACAGCACAAGCACTGTAAAACATGCTTTAAGGGAACAGGATTTTTTTTTTTTTTTTTGGGTTAACACTTAATAGAATGTTACCGGCTCATTCAGACATCCATCAGTGCAGACCCACCACTGATCACAGTCATAGTTTAGCCTGTCAGCCCCCAGGTGAGAAGAGTTATTTCCTCCTTTAGTAAGGCTGTATCCCATTCAGACCGCCTGTCAGTGCAAACCTTCAGTAACTGCAGTGACAGACAGCTCAGCTGATCACTGCTGTCACATGTAAATAAGCAGCCAGAGCAGAAAAAACACTTATTCCCCATACACACGATCGGACATTCCGACAACAAAATCCATGGATTTTTTCCGACGAATGTTGGCTCAAACTTGTCTTGCATACACACACGGTCACACATCTTGTCGGAAATTCCAAATGTCAAGAACTCGGTGACGTACAACACGTACGACGAGCCGAGAAAAATTAAAGGGGTTGTAAAGGTAAAATTTTTTTCACCTTAATGCATTCTATGCATTAAGGTGAAAAAACTTTTGACAGTACCGCCGCCCCCAGGCCCCCCGTTTTACTTACCTGACGCCTCGAATCTTCGCTGCTCGTGCTCGTCATCTTCATTGCAGCTCAGCCTGGTCGCTGATTGGCTGCAGTGGATGGATTGAAAGCAGCGCAGCCATTGGCTCGCGCTGCTGTCAATCACATCCGATGACGCCGCGCGCCGGGGGGCGGGGCCGAGTGATACAGCGAGCGGCTATAGCCGCCGGCTGTATCACGGGAGCGCGCCCGCAAGCACTCGCCACCGTGCGAGGGAGCTCGCATGAAGGTGGTAAATGCTTGCGGGGAGGAGCTGAAACAGCCGCCGAGGGACCCCAGAAGACCAGGTTCGGGGCCACTCTGTGCAGAACGAGCTGCACAGTGAAGGTAAGTATAACATGTTTGTTATTTTAAAAAAAAAAAAAAAAAATAACTTTACAACCCCTTTAAGTTCAATAGCCAGTGTGGCTCTTCTGCTTGATTCCGAGCATGCATGGAACTTTGTGCTTTGGAATTGTGTACACACTATTGGAATTTACAACTGATTTTGTTGTCGGAAAATTTGAGATCCAGATCTCAAATTTTGTGTGACAGAAATTCCAATGGAAAATGTCCGATGGAGCCTACACACGGTCGGAATTTCTGACAACAAGCTCCCATCGAACATTTTCCATCAGAAAATCCGACTGTGTGTACAGGGCATTACACTACTCACTTCCTCTGCAGGGCTCTGCATTAGATGATGTCATCAGTCAGAATTCAGCAAAAGAAGTGAGTGGCGTAACTTCCTCTGTCCCGGGTCTTTGTCTACATTTGTGACAACAGCGATCAGCTGCGCTGTCTGTAACAGTGAATGTCCACTAAAACTATCTCTTATTAGTGGCCACCATTGCACAGGAGGAATCCCTTCAGTTCTCCCACATAGAGGAGTTGATCTCCCATGGTTGAGACACAGGTACTTTCATTCTTTTACTAGGGTAGGACCCACTAATTCGGGGTACTTTGTCGCAGTAAGTGGGCTTAGCACTATATGACCATATAGTGTGACCAAACCCCCGTATTTTTGAATATGTTCAGGTGTTTTTAACTAGCCTTGCAGGATAAATGTCATTTTTGTATGTGTGCGCTATAATCTGTTTTGTACTGTCCACTGAAAGGGGCGCAGTTTAACGGGGTGCAAACACCACCAATATCTCTGAGTGGCACTGCTCCCCCCCAGCCAGGACCTGTGCCTGCGAGAGGTGTCGGTGCTGCCAGCACTGCCGGTGCACTTCTACTGAAAAAAGCCCTGTGTTTAAGTATATATATATATATATATATATATATATATATATAAAAACACACACCAGATAATCTGTGTCCAGTGCTGTGCGTCTGTCCATGTACAGATGTAAACATTAGCATGTACATGGAGATTTGTACAGTTGCTGCGTAGGGACAGGGGCGCTTTATTGTGCAGAGTCGAATCTCCTAAGTGTATGGAATAGTTACAGATAGTAAAAGTGTATCTATAGCCAAAACTTTTTTCGGACAGTGGTGAAGAATTAGAACCCCTGTCAGGATTTTATCACTGTTTGTGACCCTAATGGGGTAGATTTACTCTCTTTTCTCTGGTAACAGGGACAGGAGTAGAGGGGAAATCTTCATTTGAAGACACTTCATCCAGTGGCAGCTGTCCATAGGAGGAGTAGTTTTTTTTTCGTTCAGCGAATAAAAAAGAAACAGATTCCTCCAAATTACATCAAATGAGAATAATGGAGGAATCCCCCCACTGGGACATTGTATTCGGACAGCAGGACCTGGCGCTGTCAGAACACACTGATTCCTGGACGCAGCCATTGATCGACAAACGTTTTGCAGCATGTCCTTTTGACAGAAGTCGATCTGATGTTTGGCTTCTGTCAAACAGGGATGGCCACACAGTGACTGAGATTCAGATGGTCCCTGCTGAACCAACTGAATTTTGATCCATTTATCGCCAACTTAACTTAACCTTTCCATCCCTTTGGAACACCTATGTGAAAAAAAAAGGTTTTAACCATTTCCTACTTGGTCCCCATTAATTTTTAAAGTACAATTTATTCTAAATTTTCTAACAACTGACTGGGTCAGACTTATGATCAATCTGATGGATCACTCATCTTTTCAGGTGAGTGGTTTGAGCCATCATCAGGTTCTTATGACTGTTTGTGCCCCTGTCAGGGAGATTAATTCGCTCTTATTGTCCTGTGACACTAATGCCCTGTACACACGATAGGATTTTCCGATGAAAAATGTGTGATAGGACCTTGTTGTCGGAAATTCCGACCGTGTGTAGGCTCCATTACACATTTTCCATAGGAATTTAGGACACACAAAGTTTGAGAGCTTGCTATAAAATTTTCCGACAACAAAATCCGTTGTCGGAAATTCCGATCGTGTGTACACAAATCCGACACACGAAGTGCCACGCATGCTCAGAATAAATTAAAAGATGAAAGCTATTGGCTACTGCCCCGTTTATAGTCCCGACGTGCGTGTTTTACGTCACCGCGTTCAGAACGATCAGATTTTACGACAACTTTGTGTGACCGTGTGTATGCAAGACAAGTTTGAGCCAATATCCGTCAGAAAAAATCCATGGATTTTGTTGTCGGAATGTCCGATCAATGTCCGACCCTGTGTACAGGGCATTAGAGGTGATTTCCCTCACAATGGAAAGATGTTTTCTCAAGTCCTTTTGGGTCTATAGCCAGGAAGTGAAGGGAAATGTCCCTTATTAGAAAGAGATGGTAAGAAAAAACAGACAGCGTTTTTTTTTTTTTTTAATTATCTTTTTATTGACAGATGCATACGAGAAGACATTTACATAAAGATAGTTGCTCGGCCATGCCATATCACAGTAAGGGTAATAACATTCAGCATAACTACCACAATCTGACAATATCAGCTCATGAGACTGAGACAAGGCAGTTTTGTGCCAATGATAAAGAATACGATGCCGATGTGAGAATAGCTACTAATGATGATGGCCTATATCGCAAATGGAATTCGGCCATAACAATGTGCATCAAATTTTTATTTTTTTTTTAAAAAGGAGAGAAATGGAGAAGAGAAGAAAAGGGTGAAATGGGGAAGAGGAAAAGAGAGGAAAAAAAAAAAGGGGGGGGGGGACGCGAACAGTGTCCTGTCAGCCACACACCATACCGTCCTTTATAGGCAATAAATTGGTTCATAAGTATTGAGAATATTCACCGGAGAAGCGGAACTGATCCCAGTAGAACCATCTGGTTTTGTGTTCTTCTGATTTGTCCCGAAGAGCAGAGGTCAGATGCTCCATGCTTTCTATATCTTTCACCTTGGCGAACCATTGGGCGATAGTAGGAGGAGACTGTTGTTTCCACATGGCTGGAATGCATGCTCTCGCTGCATTGAGTAAATGTTTAAGTAATGATTTGTTATATTTTTTCTGGGAAAGAGGGGTCAGATTAAGAAGAACTGCTGCAGGGTCTCCGGACACTGAGATATCCGTAAATTTGTGGATCAATTGGAGGACTTGCCGCCAGAATGGCTGGATGCTAGGGCATTCCCAGAAGATATGTAACAGTGTACTTCTGTGGGAATCACATCTCCAGCATCGATCACTCACTTGTGGAAATAGTTTGGCTAGTACGGATGGGGTTCTATACCACCGTGTCATGATTTTGTAAGTGGTTTCCTGATACTTACTACATAACGATGATTTATGAGCGAAATAGAGTATCCTGTCTTTTTGTTGGTTTGTAAAAGTGACCTGCAGATCTTTTTCCCATTTGGAAAGAAAGGGAGGTTCTGATTGCGCGTGGAGATCTAGTAGAGCTTCGTAGGAAAGGGACAGAGATTTCCGTATCGGACCCTCCCCCGAGCAAAGTTCCTCGAATGGGCTGAGAGGCCTCTGAAAGAGGTGTGGTTTGGGCAAGGAATTCAGAAAGTGTGATAATTGGTGTACCCGCCACTCATTCAGAAACTGTGATCCTGAGCCCGTAAACAATGTTCTGCCTGGAATCCAGCCATTCGTACAGAGGAGATAGGATGCACGTAGGATCTTCTGTGGTGAATGTGCAGAAAATGCTGGGTCTGACAATCCTGGTTCAAACTTGGGGTGTCCTATTATCGGCGTCATTGGGGACAGAAAACTGTTGAGCGAAGAAAGCTTATAAAACCTCTCTGCTTCGCTCAAAGTGGGTCCAATTAAGGGGTGATGGGAGAGGTGTGATGTGTGGCTTTTCCCTGCCCAAGGCAGGCCCTGTATGGGTACCTGTGCAGCATCTTGTTCCAGACCGACCCATAGTTTGGTGGCGCTATGCCTGCACCAATCTACTACCCTGTTCATATGAACAGCTGTATAGTATAGGGCCGGATCTGGAAACCCTATCCCTCCCTTAAGTTTAGGCCGGAGCAACAGTGCCCTAGCAAGTCGGGGGGGTTTCCCCTGCCAGACAAAGTTAGCAAAGGCGGCTTTTACTGAGTGAAACTACGCTTGGGGTATCTTGATGGGTAGGGCTTGTAACAAATATAAAAGTCTGGGCATCGCATTCATTTTGAGTACGTTACAACGGCCGAACCACGATAGGGCTAGACAGTTCCATCTTGCCATGTCTGTGGATAATGCGGACAATAGTGGCTGAAAATTTAGTTTAAATATGGAATTTAGCTTCGCCGGTATTTTCGTCCCTAAGTACTGGATACTGTGAGTCGCCCATCTAAAGGGAAAGTTAGGTTGTAGGCTCTTCAGGATAGGGTCTGGGATGGAGACATTAAGAGCCTCAGACTTTTGGAGGTTTACCTTGAAGTTGGATAGGGCACCATAAGTTCTCAGTTCTTGTAGGAGGGAAGGCAGAGATGTTAGGGGTTCCGTGATATAAAAAAGGAGGTCATCGGCATATGCCGCTACCTTGTGATGGTAAGCCCTTGTTTGAACTCCCTTCACATTTTGGTTGTTACGTATGTATTGAAGAAATGGCTCTAGTGTGAGTATAAAGAGGAGTGGGGATAGGGGACATCCCTGTCTGGTGCCATTAGAGATCCCGAGGGAGTCCGAGTTGTAGCCGTTGACTCTAATAATGGCTGTTGGTTTAGTATATAGTGCAGCTACCCAGGACAAGATTGGGGTGGGCATCCCGAAACATTTGAGGGTTTCAAAAAGAAAGGCCCAATCGACTCTGTCGAAGGCATTTTCGGCGTCCGTTGACAGAAGGAGCATAGGAGAATTAAGTTTCTCGGCCGATGCAATGATGTCTAGGGTTCTTATAGTATTGTCCCTAGCTTCCCTGGATTGGATGAACCCTACCTGATCGAGGGGTACAATACGCTGCATGATGACATTTAGTCTGGTTGCAATGATTTTGGTAAATAATTTAACATCGCAGTTCAAAAGCGAAATGGGACGATAGTTGGCGCACTGTAGTGGATCCTTGCCTGGTTTCGGGATGACAGAGATGTTAGCACTGAGTAACTCGGGAGGGGTATTATGGCCATCTGTGATTGCGTTAAAGGCGTTTAAGAAGTGTGGCGTGAGTATTGATTGGAATGTTTTATAGTACGCAAGTGTAAAGCCGTCCGGTCCTGGTGCTTTCCCAGGCTGAGTGGCCGTAATGGCCATTGCAAATTCTTCGGCCGATAACGGCTGTGATAGGGCCGCTCCTTCCTCCTGCGTAAGCCTAGGAAGTTGAGCCTCTTGTAGGTAAGTTTTCATTTCAGAGAGTCTACTGGATTGTTGTGAAGCTGAGGGAATAGATCTCAAGTTGTATAAATCTGAATAGAACTTGCGGAATGCCTCAGCTATCTCTGGGGTGGAATGTATTTTAGCTCCGGTAGAGGAGGTCAGCGCAGAGACAAATGATTTACTGTTTTGGACTTTCAATGCTCTAGCTAACATACTGCTGCACTTATTACCATATTCATAGTAGGAATGGCGGACCCTTAGAAGCACATGTTTGGCCTCATAAAGGGAGTGCTCCCTAATCAATTCCCGCACTTTCGTAAGTTCCGTTTCCAGTGCGGGGTCTTGATAATGTTTATGCGCTCGTTCTAGAGTGTGTAGTTTATCTAGCAGCTCAGTTAATGTTTTCGTCCTGCGTTGTTTGGACGCGTGCCCGTGTTTAATGAGGATCCCTCGGAGAACACACTTGTGTGCGGCCCACAGGGAAAGGGGGTTGTCCACGGATCCCGAGTTTGTGGCAAAGTAATCGCTAATTTCGCGCTGTATGTCCGCTGTGATTTCCGGGTCTTTTAACAAGGATTCATTTAGCCGCCATGTTGGTGTGTTAGATTGTTGTTGTTGGGGGGTGAGTTCTAATATAATCGGAGCATGATCTGAGATTGCGATATTGCCTATTTCAGCTCCAGAGATTAGAGAGATGGTGGAATGTTTGACTAGAAAAAAGTCTATTCTGGAGTAGGAGCCATGTGGGGGAGAGTAGTAGGTGTAGTACCTCTCTTGAGGATGAAAGATCCTCCAAATGTCAACTAATTGGTGTGAGTGGAGAAGGTCTTTGAGGCGTAGTCTGGAACCTCTAGGGGAAGAGGGCAGTCTCGCCGAGGAGTCTTTGCGGGGGTCCATGGTCAGGTTAAAGTCCCCTCCTAAGATAAGGGTCCCATCCGTGAAGGAATCAAGAGTATTGAGAAAAGACTCGAGAGCTGTTACTTGATTGGTATTGGGCAGGTACACATTCGCCAATGTGAAAGTGTGGGAGTAAATTTTCCCTTTCAGTAGGAGGAATCTGCCCTCCGGATCCCTATGGACGTCTATCATCTGCCATGGGACTGACTTGGCAATCAGAATACTAGTCCCTTTGGATTTGGAAGATGGGGACGGGCTGTGATAGACCGTCTGGAAATTATTGCTGTGTAATTTAGGGATCTTATCTGCTCTAAAGTGAATCTCTTGGAGAAAGACTACTTGCGCTCTTAATCTCCAAAGTTCCTTGAGGCAACCAGTCCGCTTCTCCGGCGAATTCAGCCCCTTGATATTCCAGGAAATTAACTTCACCGCCACTGCTGGTGTGTCGTCGATAGTCCCCCGAGTAGTGGTGGGAAACAATCCAAAAAGGGTAGAGAGGGGAAAAAAGGAGAAAGAAAAAAATAAAAATTAAAAAAAATAAATAAAATGTGTTGGGGGTAGAAGCAGCGGCTTAGTTTAGCCGAGAGTAGGTGATATCAGGATAGAGGAAAAAAAGGAGTGAATCAAGAAAAGAAAAAAAAAAGAAAAACTAGGGGAAAGGGTATACCAAGCTAATGCTCACGTGAGCAGTTCTACCGCCACTAGGGCAGAGAAGGCCTAGAGTGGGTAGCGGTAAGGCACTTCCAGACGGGGAGCTCCAGTCCGAGGGGACCCTACCAGTCTGATTGCAAAAATAACAAAGTTAAAAAAAAAAAATAAATAAAAAAAACTTTAAAGAACAAACAAGGAAACACAACTTATGTGTAACTTTTCTCCCAGCGTAAGAACAGATCAATCTTAATGTCAAAGCTGGGAATCTACTCGCCACTTAGGGATAGACAATTAATTAGATGTCTGTCCATAACGTTCCCTCTAGGAGCAATAACAATGGCAGTAAGAATATGAGGGATTAGCTTTGCCCTCCAGGGGCGCTTCTGGATAAAATCCCTTGAGGGCCAGAGCGCTCCTTTCGGCAACGTCAACCTTGCTCCACATATCCAACCACAACATAACATAACATTTTATAAGTCATTACAGACTGGACAATTGACAGTGTGATGCATTTGCGCTTAATTTCCCCCCCTTCCTCTCTTTCTGAGCCCCGACACTGGTGGCCTCTCCACGATCCCACCCACGTGCGGGGGGCCCTTCCGCTCATACACGTCGGTGAACCTGTCAGGGTCTGACTGTATGTTTTGGGGACAATTCACTTCCTGATGAATGATAAGGATAGGGGGTGCAATATATATCTCTCAGAGGGAGAGTCAACTATTAAATGGGAGTTCCATTGTGCACTAGGCCCTGTAAATTTAAGGGTTGTGGGGAGACCATGTTGCGCTAGTGTTTTCCCCCCATGGGTGAGATCGTGGAGGCCCCCCTAGGGGCATAACCCAGCCAGCCTATGCCCCAACCCCTTGGAGAAAATAGTAGGGACCAAGGAATGCTTGAGCGAGATACAATTCAGCATCTTAGAACGTAAGTCTTTGAGCAAACCAGTCTTGGTGGCATTACTGGATACCATAAAAACTCCCCCCCTCCATTAATTCTGTTCTAAAAAATATATATATATATATATATATATATATATATATATATATATATATATATATATATATATATATAAGAATCAGTAAAATAAAATTTAAACTGTCTAGCATTACCCTCAGGGGGCGACCCCAGTCTGGGAGTCAATGCGAGCCAGAGGCTTCCATGAGGGTAAGGCCAACTACTGCCCGGTGTTCCGAAGGTGGTGCGTCACCCATCCAGTGCGGCACCTACACTCGGGCGTATTTATACTGACTATGTAGTAAACCTCTTCAAATACAAGGCCCTCCGGGGAGTAGTTACCCCGAGGTCTCACGCGTGCAGGACCGGGCCATTCTGCTTTGGTGTGACGAAATTTCTGTCGGGGATCAATTATGCGCTCCGTGCGCATGACCACTAGGTATCGCGTACATGTAACAAGGAGGGTGTTTGGAAGGGAGAGCAGCCAATAACTCAGGATCCCTAAGCAAGTATAGCCTTTGCCCTCCTATGGGTGATGAGGGGCGTGGCCACTTGCAGATAGAGGTACCCGCTTCCGCCGTCCCCCACACGCGAGACCCCGCGAGCCCCTAGGGCGATAACAATGGTCGTGATCATGTTCATCCTCCCAATGATCTGGCTGGAACCGAGGATGAGTCCACATGTAGGGTTCCATAAAAAAAAAAAAAAAAAAGGGGGGGGGGGGGGTGGGGGGGAGTTCTGGCAAGGTCCTCAGTAGAGTCTCCAGATGCTATGTAGGGGGGACTGAATTTCTTCTGTTAGTGTCTATTAAACCTTGTCCAGACAAACCGTGCGATGTTGGTGACCAGTCTTCAGCGACGCTCTTCGTTTCGTGGAGCCTGTTGTCTGTTTCTGCGGGATTGGCGATTGTCTCTGGCTCTTTGAGGTCTGCTTTGGGGCGCACTGCCTAGAGGCTCAGATGGTACATCAATAATGAGCCAGTTAGGAACTGGTAAGGGCTCCATCTCTGCAAAGTCGAATAGTTCAGGTAGTTCCGAGGGATGATACAGTGAGTAGGAGCGATTGCCTTTGCGTACTTTCAGGTGAAATGGGTGGCCCCATGTGTAGGACATTCCTAATTCCACGATTCTTTCTAGTAAGGGTTTCAGGGCTCTGCGCATTAGTAGAGTCTTTCTGGAGACGTCTGGCAGAAGTTGGATGGGAACTCCGTCAAATTCCAGAACACCTACTCTCCATACTTGTTGCACAATTTCTTCCTTAAGCTTGTAGGCGTGCAGACGGCAGAGTATATCTCTGGGTCTGTCTTGAGAGGTAGGTCTAGGGCCAAGAGTACGGTGCACTCTATCAATGTAAATTTCAGTGTCTGGGGGGCGGTCGAGATATCTGTTAAAGATGGCGGTAACTTGCGAATGCATATCCACCTGTTTCACAGACTCAGGGATGCCTCGGAGCCGAATGTTCTGTCTGCGACTGCGGTTTTCAAGGTCATCAAGAAGAAGGTGAAGCTGTATGACTTGGTCAGACAGGTCAGTGTGGGCAGTTTGTAGCTGGTTCACTGTAAGTGCCATTGCTCCTTTATCCTGTTCCAGTGATGTCACCCTGTCACCTACATCAGACACTTCCTGCTTCAGCGCTTGTAGATCACCCCTCAGAGCAGATTCTACCCTATTTGCTAAGGCTTCAAAGTCAGCTCTTGTGGGTAGCTGCTGCAGAAATGACCACAAAGTCTGCTCTGTCATGGGTGTAGAGGGGATGATATTCTGTGGGGTGGCTTTTGAAGTAGTACTCACTGCGACCTGTGTGATGGGACCATGCACTTCTGCTTCCGTTGTGCTGTTATAGCCGTGGTTTAGGTTCTGTGGGGAAACCTCCGCTGCCAGCGAGTTGCACGTGTCCTCGTTGAATGTCTCATTCCCTGCATTAGGGAACATTATGAAGGATCGGGGCAGGCATGGAGAGAGGTCGCTAGGAGGGGAGAACGGCGGCATATCGTTGTGCTCTCCGTGTTCTCCCCTCTGTGGTGCCGCGTGATCCGGAGCAGCATGGCTACAGGCAGCCGGCGCCATCTTGTTTCCGGCCGGGGTCGAGGCCGTCTGTGTAACTGGGCGCAAATACCGTTCCATGGCGGGGATAAAAGATTATGAAAACAGTCCGCTATGTTCCCTGACTCCACCGGGGGTGGAGGAGCCGATAATGCGGGGTAGGCACTGATTTGTAATGCTGGCAGGTCGCCTCAGACCGAGAGCTCAGTTACTTCACCTCCTCATCTGTCCGTGCCGAGACCACGCCCCCCCAGACATCGGTTTTAACCCTCCCCTACTCTATGCAAAATGAAATAAAAGGTTTTGGCATTAGCTATGCTTAAAATTTTACTCTAATAACACGCTAAAAGTAGAAATCTGCTGTTTTGTACTCACAAGCACAAGGAGCTACAGATATTTAAATGTGCATTTGAAAAATTGTCAGGATTTTTAAAAGGTCTCAGACACAGATCTTTATCACTCGTTTACGCTAGTGGCAGCCCTTGCGGCACCTCTGAAATGTGGATCCCTCTTCATAAGGTGGTTGACAGGCAGCTGGAAAGCTGCCCTTTCTGCCCAGCTGCTCTATTTGTAGAAGCCAATACTGCAGCTTCTATAAATGGAACAGAATAAATGAAGGGCATGGATCTATCCGTTATCCACCTGTCTTCTTTGTATACAGTGCCTTGAAAAAGTATTCATACTACTTGAAATTTTCTCATGTTACAACTAGGGTTGCACCGATACCACTTTTTTAAGACCGAGTACAAGTATTGATACTTTTTTTCACGTACTCACCGATACTAATTACCAACTTCCCTCCATTCATAAAATGAAGCATCGTAAACACAGTTTGTGCTGCTCTGCTCAGTTATGAATGGACAGCCAGTGCATTTGGAAAAGGAAGGAGCCAGAAAATGACAGATGTCCCAGCTCCTTCCTCCACTCTCCATCTTGGGCAGGGGGGGACCGGAGGAGGACATGGAGGGTGAACGGAGAAGGAGTGGAGGAGGACACAGAGGAGGAGCAGAGGAGGAGCAGAGAAGGAGACAGAGGGGGAGCAGAGAAGGAGCAGAGGAAGACACGAAGGGGGAGTAGAGGATGACACGGAGGGGGAGCGGAGAAGGAGCAGAGGATGACATGGAGGGGGAGCAGAGAAAGGGTGGAGGAGGACACGGAGGGGGAGTGGAGGGGGGGCAGAGAAGGAGCGAAGGAGGACATGGAGGGGGAGTGGAGAAGGCACAGAGGAGGACATAGAGGGGGAGCGGAGAAGGCACAGAGGAGGACATGGATGGGGAGTGGAGAAGGCGCAGAGGAGGACATGGATGGGGAGTGGAGAAGGCGCAGAGGAGGACATGGATGGGGAGTGGAGAAGGCGCAGAGGAGGACATGGAGGGGGAGTGGAGAAGGCACAGAGGAGGACATGGATGGGGAGCGGAGAAGGTGCAGAGGAGGACATAGATGGGGAGCAGAAAAGGCGCAGAGAAGGACATAGATGGGGAGCAGAAAAGGCGCAGAGAAGGTCACAGATGGGGAGCGAAGAAGGCGCAGAGGAGGACACAGATGGAGAGCGGAGGAGGACATGGCAGGGAACCTTAGGGGCACGGAGGAGGACACAGGAGACAGTCAGGGGATGACCGGTGCAGCGGTGAGGGCCGTTAAAAGCACTAATCTCCCTGTACAGATTTCAATAAAGCAGCTGAAAGCCGTGGGAGGGAGAGGAGGAGAAGCAGCTGTCAGCTGCTTTATTGAAATCTATACAGGGAGATCAGTGCTTGCAATGGCTCCCACCACCGCACCGATCATCCCATGACTGCCTAGGTATCGGATTAGGCATCGGAGCATTTGCACGAGTACAAGTAATCGTGAAAATGCTTGGTATCTGTACCGATACTGATACTAGTATCTGTATTGGTGCAACCCTAGTTACAACCAAAAACGTAAATGTATTTTATTGGAATTTTATGTGATAGACCAACACAAAGTGGCACATAATTGTGAAGTGGAAGGAAAATGATAAATGTTTAACATTTTTTACAAAAAAATATCTGAAAATTGTGGTGTGCATTTGTATTCAGCCCCCTTTTCTCTGATACTAAAGTCTAGTGGAACCAATTGCCTTCAGAAGTCACTTAATTAGTAAATGGAGTCCACCTGTGTGTAATTTAATCTCAGTATAAATACAGCTGTTCTGTGAAGCCCTCAGAGGTTTGTTAGAGAATCTTAGTGAACAAACAGCATCATAAAGGCAACGGAACACACCAGACAGGTCAGGGATAAAGTTGTGGAAAAGTTTAAAGCAGGCTTTGAACATCTCACGGAGTACTGTTCAATCCATCATCCGAAAATGGAAAGAGTATCGCACAACTGCAAACCTACCAAGACATGGCCGTCTACCTAAACCGACTGGCCGGGCAAGGAGAGCATGATCAGAGAAGCAGCCATGGTAACTCTGGAGGAGCTGAAGAGATCCACAGCTCAGGTGGGAGAATCTGTCCACAGGACAACTATTAGTCGTGCACTCCACAAATCTGTCCTTTAGAGAAGAGTGGCAAGAAGAAAGCCATTGTTGAAAGAAAGCCATAGTAATCCCATTTGCAGTTTGCGAGAAGCCATGTGAGCGACACAGCAAACATGTGGAAGAAGGTGCTCTGGTCAGATGAGACCAAAATTGAACTTTTTGGCCTCAAAGCAAAACGCTACGTGTGGTGGAAAGCTAGCACTACACATCACCCTGAACACCCCATCCCCACCGTGAAACATGGTGGTGGCAGCATCATGTTGTGGGGATGCTTTTCTTCAGCAGGGACAGGAAAGCTGGTCAGAGTTGATGGGAAGATGGATGGAGCCATGGATGGATACAGCGCAATCCTAGAAAAAAACCTGTTAGAGTCTGCAAAAGACAGCGACCCTAAACATACAGCCCGAGCTACAATGGAATGGTTTAGATCAAAGCATATTCATGTGTTAGAAGGACCCAATTAAAGTCTAGACCTAAATCCAATTGGTCTGAGATTTAGCATCTCAGACCATGCGCCGGTCACTTTTACTCCCGCTTTGTCAACAGGCACCCATAGGGCCTGGTCTTGGCGGCTGAACGAGAATCTCTTAGATGATACTGCAGTGATTTCAAGGGTCACCAAGGTATTGACCCATTCTTTCGAAGAAAATACTACAGAAGACCTTATCGAAGGGATTGTCTGGAAAGCCCACAAGGCTTTAGTGAGGGGAGAATTGATTTCCTTAGGTTTTAAGCTTAAGAAAGCATGCCAGGCTGATTTTCAAAGGGTGCTTTGTGTCCTTCAACAGGCCGAACTTCGGCAAAAGCATAGTGGAGACCCAGAGGCACTGTCCATGTAGACTGAACTTCGAGAGCTCTTTTCACACTTGCTGGACTGCCAAGTCTGTAACCACTATCGCTACCTATCTCATAAATTCTATGAACACAGAAATAAATGTGGTTGTATGCTATCATAAACTTCACTCTTACTCCAGAGAGGTAGTGGTCCAACCCTCTAAAATTGCCTTGGGGTTCTGCGATTATTATGCTAAACTGTACAATTAAGCTCAGACCTATCTCCAGGTGCCCAGGCAGTTAAGCTGGCTAGTATCCATGACTACTTGGCCACAGCTGGCCTACCTCACCTGATGGACGAACAAAGAACCACCCTCGAGTCTCCCATTACTCTTACTGAAATCAAATCTACAGTGAAGTCCCTGCCTAATGGAAAAAGTCCTGGCCCGCATGGGTTTACTAAGGCATATTATAATACGTTTCTCCCACTATTGTCGGGACCCTTGTACAGACACTTTATTGCCATAGCAAGGGGCAATCAAATTCCCACGGAGACCCTATTGGCACACATTTCAGTGATCCCGAAGGAAGGTAAAGACCCTACTGTACCACAAAGCTACCGCCCATATCCCTACTTAAAGTAGATATAAAAATTTAGCAAAAATGAGGGCAAATCGCTTGAAACATTTCATGCCCCATATTATACATCCAGACCAAGCGGGATTTATAGTTGGCCGCAAAGCCAGAGATAATTATATCAGGGCTATCCAACTCATACACTGGGCCAGGGACTGTAGGGAGCCTTTACCTTACCTGATTCTCTCCACAGATTCAGAAAAAGCATTTGACCACATCGATTGGTCTTACCTTAGGGCGGTGTTGGAAACCCTGGGATTGGGAAAGAATATGTTAGCTTGGACCATGGCTCTGTATTCTACGCCAAGTGCTTAGGTAAAAGTTAACAGATTTTTCTCCTCCAGGTTCTCGATCAGGAATGGCCCCTCACCACTCTTTGCTCTGGTTCTCAAGCCTCTTTTATGCACTGTGCGCGCGAACCCTGATATTAGGGGTTTGAAAGCTGGAAACACTGAACATAAGCTGTCAGTTTATGCGGACGATGTACTATTTCATCTTATGGATCCCCTGATCTTATTGTCTAACCTGTTGCGAGAACTTCAGCACTTTGAGACATTTTCCAATTTTAAGATTAACTTTGCAAAATCAGAGATCCTACCCATTCAGGTGACCTCCTCGTTAAGCAAGTAACCTTCAGTCTGCTTTCCCCTTTACTTGGGCTAAGTCCTTTTTGCGATATTTGGGTATTCAGCTCACTGACTGTTTTGACACCCTATACGCTGCCAATTATCCTACATTATTGGCTACGGTCAGGCATGACTTATCATGGACTAAGACAGCCTTTACATGGTTGGAGTGGGTGAACATTATAAAAATGAATATCCTTCCAAGGGTAATTTTCTACCTGCAGATGATTCCTGTGCCTTTGCCCAGAAGCTTCTTCGCCCAATTATCTAGCTTGCTATCCGGGTTTGTCTGGAATGCGAGGAGACCACAAATCGCTCTGAGAGTGCTAAGACGCTCAAAACACATAGGCGGTTTGGGAATCCCAGACATACGAAGATATTATAGGGATATTGTTCTCCAGTGAAACTTAAACTGGCATTTCCATACTCAATCGAAGCTCTGTGTTTCCTTGAAGAAGTGTATGGCAGGCAGGAACCTATCGTATGCCCCATGGTTGTCTTGGGAGCATAGAGGATTGTCAGATAGTACATCCCCCTTAACACATGCTCCTAAAGTCTGGGACCGGATTAACCAGATGCTGAATCTGGCCCCCTCTGGCTCCGTTAGAGGTGTTTCTATGGATCCCCTCTGGGAACAAATGGCCTTCTATGGGCCTTGGATTGACGATGGCAATACCAGCTGTGGTAAGCTCATGAAAAGTTGTAAGCTATTGGCCTACGAGTCTTTGCAGATGTGACATGGTGGTTCACATATGGGCTTCTGGAGGTACAGACAACTTCACCACTTCTTTCAGGTACATGGCTGTACTATTGGAGATATATCCTCTCACTTCTTTTGAAACTCTTTTCATAGTGGAGGAATCTACACCGCATATGTTTTCTGAACTCTATCAAACGGCTGGGTTCTGCTATTTCTAATGTCAAGCCCACATATATACGAGCATGGGAAAGGGACTTGGGGATTGAGTTTACCACAACTCAGCTGACTCACTTGTACCAGCTTACTCATTCTAGCTCAATTGACTCCAAAACACAGGAGACAAATTATAATACAGACATACCCCACTTTTAAGTACACAATGGGGTTTATTTACGAACGGTGGAAAGTGCAAAATCAGGCTCACTTCTGCATAGAAACCAAGGAGCTTCCAGGTTTTATTACCAAAGCTTAATTGAACAAACTGAGGTTAGAAGCTCCTTGGTTTCTATGCAGAAGGGAGCCTGATTTTGCATATTCCAGCTTTAGTAAATAAACCCCATTGTGTACTTAAAAGTGGGGTATGCCTGTATTCTTTCATGCTGGTACTGGGTGCCCGCTGATTTGTCACAAATATATACCTCTACTTCTTATTTGCGCTGAAGAAACTGTGGTCAACGAGGTACGCTATTTTATCTGTGGTGGGAATGTCCTGTGATCATACCCTTTTAGGTTGATGTTAAGGCTCAGATAAATGAAATCCTTGTTCTCGATACCCCCCTTTCTCCGATCAATTTTCTATTCCACATCCCTCCTCTACCGATTAGCCAGTATAAGGGGAGTGTTTTGCCTCACTTGTTGAATGCAGCCAAACGTTTGCTCCCAATTTATTGGAAGCGCGCGCATATTCCTGGCTGGGTGGAGTGGATCTGTGGGGTGAATGAGATCGGGGAAGCTAAAGATTGGATTGCGACCTGTAAAGGCACCCGTGAGCGATTTACCAACATCTGGGCATTATGGCTAGAATACATTTACGATCTGCGACGAGTATCATCCAGTCCAGACTTGGCATTGCTAGAATTGGCGGAACCATCCCTCCGACGGCATATTCAGCCTCAACAGCAGTGAGATAAGGCTTACTTTTGGCGACTGATAAGGCCATCTCTTATCCCCCCACACTCTTTCCCCCTCTTTTTTAGTCTGCTATTATTTTTGCTTTAACAGAGTGGCGGACTTGGTGTGAGCAATTATATTTTTTTTGTTTTGTGAGAAGTTAAGGCAAGTACCTGTTCCTTTTTTTTCTTCTTTCCCTCCTTAGTGTGTAAACTACATTCTCTTATTTCTGAAACTCGGTTCACATTTTATTTTTTAATGCATTGGACTGACATACAAAATGAATGTCATTATTGTGGGGGAGGTCACCTCTCATGAGGATGATGCTGATTCTCCCTCTTGATGTTTCAACATGCTCTGGAGTGGCTCTCGTCATGGTGATGTGCTGTGGGAGGTTAGATGAAGGTTTTTTGTGCCCTACTCCCCCTGTATTTGATCCAGTTTGGCTACCTAGACTGTAAACTAATACCTTTCTTGGTTTACTTTATCTATGTTTTTGTAAAACTAGGTCTGGATTCTGGGTTTCCTTGTTGGGATCGCTCAATGAATGAGTCAGTAGTTATGTATTCCTGGCTGCTTCTCAATTCCTTTGGAGGAAAGTCCTATGGTTATAATGCCTTACATTTTTTCTTTATCATTTGTACTTATAAGCTTCTTGAGGACATGTGCAATATATATATATATATTTCAACCTTACTGAATAGGTTTGCTATAACATGTTATTTTTTCTCTTAAATAAAGATTTGGGTTAGGGATTCTAAGTGGTTTTATACTTCAAATTCAGTTCTTAGTTGTTCAGCACAACTGCAGAAAAAGAATATGTCTTACTGTCAGTGGTGTCGGAGTCATCACTGCTTACTGAACATTTCCTCCGCTTTTCCTCCATCTGCAAAGAAAAAGGCAACAAATAATTTTTATAGAGCTAAAACTTTTCCAACAGCATAAAATTAAACAATGAGACACGCCATTAAAAAAACACCTTATGCCTATTCAATATTAAGCCTAAATCTATCTGGTTGTCTAGGTCTGCTGTGGTTTAAAATACTTGGGAGTCAGTATGAACACTGATGTCTCAAACCCAAAACTATATTCTTGAGATTAAAGCCACCCATTTGGTCATGCAGGCAGGGTATGACCGTCAGGTGTGTTTAAGACTGTAAATCTTGCAATCTTACGTGAATAGAGAAGGAACACAGTGGGGAAAGAAGAGCAGGAGAGAATGTTGCTGGACCACATCAATGTGTGTAACAGGTTTTCTAATCATTGCTACTTCCACATGACAAGCAGGCAGGCACCAACCAACACAAGATCGTCATCTGAGTTAAACAAAAGTGGCTTGGATCAGGCAATCCTTGCCTCTTCTTTACGAGTATCTTAAGTGGATGCTCACCAATGAAAAGCACTTCCTCTCCTCTGCCTCGCCCCCCAAATCTAACATAATTGGAATATTACTTTAACCAGTTAACACTTTTTGTTTTAATACTTGCTTAGTTTCAGTTCCTGAATACTTGCCTACATAAGGAACGTTTGTCCAGCCACCTGTTGCCTCCTTAGAGGTCTATGTTACCTCCCAGGAGGCAGTGCTTCAGTTCAAGATTCCATGCATGTTGACACACCACAAGTCTCTCAAAATCTATGGGACATGGGAGAGACCCACAGTGTGTGCGCGCATACACAGTAAAACGATGATGCAGGAGTGGAGAAGGAGAACTTTGACTGCAAGGAAGACAATGCATGGACTAGTAAGTATGTTTTTGTTTTCTTTATACAGGGAGAATTATTAGGGTTTTGAAATTTTTGAAATTTGATTTTTTTTTTTGGCAGCAATTCTTTTTTTTTACATTCAGCTGTCAGCAGGGAACCCCGCTGACAGCTGATGACTCATCAGTTCTTAAGGACGCGGTGGCCGACTTCCTGGCCCACTACTTAGCAACCAGCTATATATAGTGCTTGTTTAAAAAGAGAAAAAAAAACACAGAATGCACGAAAACAAAAACACGGGTTTAAAAACGCAAAACGTGCCTGAAATCAACCGCATCAACCACAGCCTCATAAATGTAAACCTAAACTCACTCTGTCATGCTTACCGCCTGGGCCTAGGGCTTTCCGGGTGGTGAAGAGGATAGGGTGCATTTTGGTTCCTCTGTGGGAGATTTAATTTGTTCTCTCCCTGGTGGGGAGATCTTAAAGTGTTACTAAACCCAGGACCCTGCATTCACTCTATCTGGTCTCCCACAATACACAGAACATGGAAATGAAGTAGTTTTAGTAACTGCTAAAATACCTTTTTTAATCAGCAGTTAGAGCAGTCTTGTGACTTCTATCAGTGTCTGGTTACATCTTGTAAGAGGAGCTTTCATTCTACCCTGCTTTTCCTATAAGGCTGCAGGACCCCTGACCCTCTGTCTGGACACTGATGATTGCCCCTGTGCTGATCACATGCACTCTCCCAAGAAAAAAAAAAGAAAAACTCTCTAGAAATACACACCAAACTGAGCATGTGCAGTTTGCCCCCAAGGCTTCTTTTAGGAGATGGTTTGGGGACTGTGGAAGAAGGGAAGGATCACAGAAGACAGGATCAAACAGCCTTTTTACGCAATGTAGAGGATTAACCCAATAGGTTTCACAGAGTATAACAAACATGCTTTACTGCATACACAGACTAATTTTATTGTTGTGGGTTTAATAACACTTTAAGTAAACTTAATTATTTTAGGTATGTCTGTATGTCTTAATATCTACGTTACAACAACAACCACTATAGCACACAGTACAGTATCATTTCACAATCTCCACCGTCAATTGTGGAAACAGCAGTTCATCCCAAAGGCAGGAAAGAAGACTGTACTGGCGTTTGAGAGATCCTGCAGCTACCTTCAAAAAAGATCCAGGCTGATTGTTGCTGGCATAAAAAGTTAGAAAAGCAGGAGTGCGGGATCTCATTAAAAACTGGTATTTATTCATATTTTTGTAATAACTACCAGTTTTTAATGAGATTCCCCGCTCACTTTTCTATTTTAATGTCTACTTGTCTGCTTTTTTTTCCAGTCTGAGAAGTGATAAAATTCCTGGTTTGAGGAACTCTGGCTGGGTTTGTTTCAATATTTATAATAGGATTACTATTACTAAAGGTAGGCTACTGTAAAGAAGTTTAATGTTCTGAAGAGATCACTGACTATTTGCAAATTACAGGTTCAGAACCTGGTCAGGCGAATGGTTATTTGGGCCACTTTCTGAAGCCTAAACGCATGTTTAAAATCTGACTACACATTTGTGGGCTTCTCGGATTGCTAGGGTGGAGTTATAAGAAAAAAAAAGCAATGCTATAGCTAAAACCTCCCTGCAGCTGAGCTCCATTTAAAGCGGAGTTCCACCCAAAAGTGGAAGTTCCGGTTGTTCGCCTCCCCCCCCCCTCCAGTTCCACATTTGTCACCTTTCGGGGGGGGGGGACCTGTTTTTGACAGGTCCCCTTCCCCACTTCCGGGAGACAGAGCCGCGGCATTGTCTCTCGGGAAGTTTGGCCTTCCCCCGCCCCCAGGCCAATTAGAAAGCACAGCGCGCTTTACGCATGCGCAGTAGGGAACCGGCTGTGAAGCCAAAAGGCTTCACTGCTGGGTTCCCTTACCAGCAATGGCAGTGGTTGCACCCAAAAGCCGATCTGAAGATGGCTGCGGTGCCAACATCGCGGACTCCCTGCACAGGTAAGTGTCCATATATTAAAAGTCAGCGGCTGCAGTATTTGTAGCTGCTGACTTTTAATTTTTCGTAGGGTGGGCGCACCTCCGCTTTAAGCTCCAGTAACGGTCAGGGTTAGAGAACTCATCGAATAAATGGACAGCAGTATAGTATGAAAGCAAGGTGTTATCAATGATGGTGTCTTATATGCAGAAGATAAGGTGCCATAAGTATAATTAAAGTCTTCTGCCAGTGTGAGAAAGCCTTTGATCCCTTTCACACTGGGGTGGTGACTCCACCCACTTTGCCCTGCCCATGTATATGGTGGAGGTGGAGACTACACAGATCCACCTGATTCCTACACTCACCTAACTGACCACTGCCAGGAGTGCCCAGCAGTGTCCCCCCCCCCCCACACACTTACAGCCAGGAGTGCCTTTCATGTTCCCCCCTTGCTCCCCTCACAACCAGGAGTGCCCAGCAGGGTTCCCTCTTTCATCAATGTATGCCCATAAGAGTCACCCCCCCCTTACAACCATGAGTACCCACCATAGTCATCTCCCCATACATCTGCTTACATCCAGGAATGTCCAGCAGAATTCCCTCTTACAATCAGGGATGCCTGGCTGTATGTCTCCATATTACAATACACCGAGCGGTGTATCCTCAGCCAGCCAGCCGGTGTTGCCGTGGGTCAGATGTGGCTTGCAAGCCATAATTTGGAGACTCCTGATATAGGATATAGGTTGTACATTCTGCTCACTAGTAATTGGCTGAGAATAATATGATCTCAGTGTGCTGTACTAATTTCATCTCAGCAGTTGCTGGCGGAAAAAGCCAATGAGAAGAGACTTTCTGCTCAGTGTTGTTAAGTTTCCATGTACCCGTCATGTACAATGTATGTAGGTTTTTATTGGGGCCAGCAGACACCATGAGAGGTCCAATGAGATCACATGCTGGCTGGATTAGAGACTACTGGAAAAGTGTAGTTCAGTTTTTGGTGGATATGTTTCCAAGAGATTTTCCCTCCTCCTGCTGCATTGTCTTCAAGGGGTGGAGTTGGGAACTCAAAAGCAGAAATCTCACTATTGGAGTCTGCCAAGATGTGTCCTAAATTTGGCCTTTGGTTAAGTCCATTGGCATCCACCCAAAACTGAAACACCGGCTGCAGGACAAAGGGCCAGGATTGGCTGGCATGATGATGACAGGTGACTGTCAGAAACCTCCAATTTCTGGGATGTCTGCCATATAGTTGTTGCCTAGAGACTGCCTCCAGATTACAGGTGACTGCTAGAGACTGTTGCCAGGTTCAAGGAGAGTATTGAAGGCAGCTGCCAGGTTACAATAAACAGCCTAAAGACTGCTGCCAGGCTACAGCAGAGTATTGGAGACTGCTAAAACTTGCTGCCAAGTTACAGGAGACTGCTGACAGATCATAGGGGGAGTGAAAATGACTGTTGTCAAACTACAGTAGACTGACAACCAGATTTCATGACACTGCTAGTGTTTTACTCATCGGGTCCGAGGCTCTGCACTGCTTCTGACCACACGACCCTGCCAGTGCGAGTAACAATTTCTAACCCTGCCTCGGTGTCTCCTCCAGCCTCCACCTGTCACCAAGCCCGGAGCGCCCACTACTCTGAAGCTAGGAGGGAGATCGGCCTCTACCATATGGGGGGGGGTCAGATACCCAGTATACAAAGAGAGAAAGTGAATGGCAAATCTATGCTTGAAAGTGCCACATCCAGTATCTAAGACAAGAAAAGGAGTTCCCCTAAATGGACTTTTTAGGCAACTAATAGTGTTATACTAGAAATATACAAGAGTAATATAATAACAATAGATTGTATTTTATTAATAATTAAACATGATTAAAATAAAAATTAGCTGGTGAGGCTGGCAGCCAGGCGAAGTGGGAGACCAACAACAGCAACTACAAAGGTAAATGGGCAGGTCAACAAAGATGTACTTATATTGGTAGCCTTAAAAATTACAAGTGATATGCCTATTTGTCAATGTACATCAATAAACTTAAGAAGTTGGTGTGGCCAGTACTGTAATACAGATCTACCAATGGGTAAAAAAAATAAGATGAAAAAGAAGATCTGCTATATAGAGTAGGCATATTTCTTAGACATCAGGCCCCATGTGTCAGGATAGGCTTAAAAATACATTTTTAATATATTTTCAGTGACTGGAACCACTCAAAATAGATGAGGGAAAATATATATTTTTATATTATCATAATAATAATGGAAAGGACAAAGAAAATAAATTATATATCAAAAAGGGGACTTAATTTAAACCTGGATCCATCAATTGGAAGATAGTTACAGAATTGAATACAGGAGCGTATTGGGTATATCGCATAGGGTTTGGTTAATCCCAGAGAAAAATATCTTAAGAAAATCTACCCACTGATTTGTATGCGTTAAAAGCAGTGTTTAAAAGTAATGATAAATGATGTTTACCTTGGTTGTAAAGACTTTAGAGGAGCCAGCCGCACGTTCCGACATCCAGCAAGCAAGTACTAGATGTGGGAGTGCGCTGGTTGTGTATATATGGCAGCTGATCCCAAATCAGCTGGCGCAACTTAGTTGCAAACAGCTGATGTTGGGGAGGAGACTGCTGGGAGATCCTATGATAGCCCCCTGAACTGGGTGTGCATGGCGCGGCCACCACCGCGCATGCGTAAACGTCTGCGCGTCGGAGCAGCGTAACGCACACCCAGCCCACGACACAGTAAGCCTCACCGGCGGACTGCGCATGTCCACCGGAGTGGCAAGATTGAGGCTGTGGGCGATGATGTAAGACGTCCATCAGCCTCCAAGACGCCGCCTATGGTTAGATAACCAGGCGGCTTTGTGTGCCAGGCAATTCAGATGGTCGGCTGAAGCACAAGTTGAACATACAGGGAGAAGTCCCTAAGAGGGAAATGCAAACAAAATAAAATAAATACAATGAGAACAAATGTAATGTAAACATTGACATTATGTAAATAGTGAGACAGGGGTTTGAAATATGATACTTAGACAAATACCTGTGCCCAGATGCCATAAAGGAAAGGAAGCCCCACAAGCAACAATTAGTACAGATGGTTAGATACAAAAACAAGGACTATACAGGTGGAATGGTGTAATATAGGGGTTATGATGAACATAGCCAAATGTTTTGGCAAGTGAAGTCCTTTCAGGACTACATTAGAGACAATATCAATCCACTTGGACTCCGTCTCCAGATCTTTCCAACTTTGGACGACCTGGACAGTGAGTTTAAACAAAAATGGGAACAGATACTTCAAACGTGATCACGCAATCTAATGGAAACTTTGATAGATGAATATACCAAAAGATCCAAAGCCCTTGATATAGAGATCATCAGTCTATGTGGGAAATTACATAATTTCAACACACATAGATCCATGATAGCTAAAGAGACAAAATTAAAAATACATCTAGAAACCTTCAATAAAGAGATCCTTATCAAAAAAAGGTCACAAATTTATACAAGACAAAAATGCATTTGAGGCTGGTAAAGCCTACAAATGGAGCCAAAATAAATATAATAACAAAGGAAATCCTAACCGGGGACCACATCAAAACTCCAACCAAAAAACCCCCCACATCCCCCCTCCAATTCCTCAGAAATTAAAATCAACATCAGGCACTAAATGCCAACACTATGGTGATCAAGCACAAGACCAAAAAGCTTAAAAAACAAGTCTTAGAAAGCACACCCAAGCTCCCTCACTTGGTTCCTTCACTACCTGAAATATCTTTGAATCACCCTACACAACAATCACAAGACACTATACCTTCAATCACCATGGCACCTTCCAATTCACTTGAATTGTGTTCTAATGATCCGTCTTTTTTAGATCGAATTCTAGCAGACGTCAAGCCAACACCACCAAACCTCAATACGTACACACAAATAACACTCTAAATCCCACAAGGACCCCCAATACAAACTAATACTGACTTGAGTATAATTAATCTTTATATACTCTTTCTGAAGAAGAGGTTTCAGTTTTGAAAAAGGGATTGAATTCCTGTCCGAGTCAAAATTTAGATAAATTTGAGATATACAAAGACCTCCAATTGTTTATCCGTAAATTAATCCTTAAAAAAAACTGTACCACAGACAACAAGGAAACGCAGAGAACAAAGCTTTGGATCAGCTGATCGCTCTCCTCGAAGAGAGCGACAGAGCAGACCTTATTGATTCTGTTGACTTATCTCAAATTTTACAGTCCATTGAAGAACAGGATTATTACACTAAAACCAATCCATCTAAATCAATACTAAAGAAAAAAAATCAGATTTTTGTCTACCTCACAGCACTAACCCAAATGCGGCGGCATTTTTAAAGCTAGTAAACAACGATCAGGAGAAATTAAAGGTTAAGGCCAAGGGTCCCACAAATTTAAAGAGGAAGTAAATTCTCCCACTCTGATGCTTGTTTTCATTTAGTCCATTATAATAAGTAATTATCAAACTATAGGCACTGTAATCCAGCCCAAATCACATATTACTTACCGTTTAAAGAAACTTTAAAAAACTTGTTTCCAGGGGTTAGGCAGCGCCATCTTAAGTATTGTTTTCTGAGTCCACAGTGGAGTGTATTTCCACTCTTACATTGAGCACTTCCTGTACTGTTAACCAAGCCTCCTTCTCAATCCAACCTTTCTATGGCAACCCTGCTTCCCTGATAATAGCTGACTTGTTTTATTTCATAGTATTTACTTGTGCCAATAATCTAGTGTTTGCCTGTGTCAGTCTTATCAGCTTCAGCTGATAAGGCTGCAGTAATGCTGTCCGATGCCCTGGGTTTACATTCCATGTGATGTCACATGGTCACATGGGGTATAGGAGGAAGCTCTGAGTGATTATGAAGTCTCCTGAGATTGCAGTGGTGTGCCGAAGGAAGTCCTGATAATAGATAGATAAGTACACAGAGTGTGCCATAAATCAGGGGGGATCTGGGCATGCTCAGTGACGTCATTCTAAAGAACATAAAGGATTATAACAATACTAAGCAGGTAAGGAGATATCTACAAGCAGTGTTCATTAGGGTTTTTTAATGCCGATTTACATGGGACAAAGTTGTAGGGGAGGATTTACAACCACTTTAAGTAGGAAAGAGTTGGGTGCACTTAACTCACTTGCCGATAATAAGCAAATTACTATAAAACCTTCAGATAAAGGCGGAAATGTTGTTCTTCTCAACAACGAAGACTACATCAACACATGCAAAAGAATTCTTAACAACCATGACTGGTACCGCCGAATTCCAGCAGACATTATTGAAAAATATAACGAAAAATTCTACACATTAGTAGACACCGCCTTTCTGAACAATATAATCAGCAAACAAACATGGAGCTTTATCAGAAATAACTTTCCGAAGGTTCCAACATTTTATATACTCCCTAAAATTCATAAAAACTCCATAAATCCTCCAGGAAGGCCCATCATTTCGGGAATTGGCTCAATCAGTGACAATGCAAGCAAATTAGTGAATGAATTTTTAAGACCATATGTAACATCATTACCATCCTATGTAAGAGACACCTTCCACCTCCTGCAGATAATTGATGAATTAAACATTCCCAATTATGCTCTCCTAGTCACAATAGATCTAGAAACATTATACAGTTCCATCCCACATGAGGCACACTGCATTGCACACTGGGGCGGGGGGCGGCGTCGGCGGTAAAACGCCGCTATTATTAGCGGCGTTTTACCGTCAGTATGCGGCCGATAGCGGGGCGGTTTTACCCCCCGCTAGCGGCCGAGAAAGGGTTAAATACCACCGCAAAGCGCCTCTGCAGAGGCGCTTTGCCGGCGGTATAGCCGCGCCGTCCCATTGATTTCAATGGGCAGGAGCGGTAAGGGAGCGGTATACACACCGCTCCTTCACCGCTCCAAAGATGCTGCTGGCAGGACTTTTTTTACCGTCCTGCCAGCGCATCGCTCCAGTGTGCAAGCCCTCGGGGCTTGCACACTGGAATGAAAGCAGCGGCACTTTCGGGGCGGTTTGCAGGCGCTATTATTAGCGCAATAGCGTCTGCAAACCGCCCCAGTGTGCAAGGGCTCTTAGGCACGTCCTGCAACAAAATACTGCCGCAGACCCTGTTTATAATGAATTCATTCTGTCACTGCTGGAGTATGTCCTCGGACACAATGTTTTTAACTTCAACGGCTCCCACTATCTCCAGGTGCAGGGGGTTGCGATGGGGACATGTTGTGCCCCATCGTACACCAACCTGTACCTGGGGGAGTGGGAGAAGAAGTTTCTGGCTGATGAGAATCTGGCCATCTATACTGATCACATCCTTGGATGGTCTCATTACATCGACGATATCTGCTGGCAGGACTTTTTTTACCGTCCTGCCAGCGCATCGCTCCAGTGTGCAAGCCCTCGGGGCTTGCACACTGGAATGAAAGCAGCGGCACTTTCGGGGCGGTTTGCAGGCGCTATTATTAGCGCAATAGCGTCTGCAAACCGCCCCAGTGTGCAAGGGCTCTTAGGCACGTCCTGCAACAAAATACTGCCGCAGACCCTGTTTATAATGAATTCATTCTGTCACTGCTGGAGTATGTCCTCGGACACAATGTTTTTAACTTCAACGGCTCCCACTATCTCCAGGTGCAGGGGGTTGCGATGGGGACATGTTGTGCCCCATCGTACACCAACCTGTACCTGGGGGAGTGGGAGAAGAAGTTTCTGGCTGATGAGAATCTGGCCATCTATACTGATCACATCCTTGGATGGTATCATTACATCGACGATATCTTGATTATCTGGGATGGGTCCCAGGACATGCTCCAGCAGTGCCTCCTAAGAATTAACAAAAACGATTTTAATCTAAGCTTTACCATGTCTTATGACAAAAACTGTATAACCTTTCTAAACGTGGAAATCTATAGGGGAAAATAAGGCAATTTGTGAAGCAAATTATACAGAAAGGTTACAGCAGGGAATACTATACTCCACGCTACAAGCTTCCACCCACAACCCCTTATTGACTTGATTCCTTACTCTCAATATTTAAGAATAAAACTAAACTGCACCAATGAGGAAACCTTTATAAAAGCGGCCAACCTACGTGATAGACTTCTTGCAAGAGGCTATTCACATGCCTTTTTAAAAAGATCTTATAAGCAAGCTTTGATGAAATCTAGAAATGACCTACTATATACTACTAAGTCAAGAGAGAATACCAACAAGTTAAGGATCATTACTAGATTTAACCAATATCAAGTCAAAAAAATTATTGAAAAATATTGGCATATGCTGACATTAGATCCATCCTTGGGACAATTTGTCCCGGAAAAACCTCTTTTCACCTTTAGAAGAGCCACTTCCATCCATGATAAGATTGTCAGTAGTGAGTTTAAGAATGAGTCAATCAGAACGCACTGCAAATATAAAGGCACATTCATGTGCGGTACCATCAACTACTGTAGATATATGCTTACACAGAAAAATCCCACTCTCCCTAATGGAAAAAATCTTTTATCCAAAACATTTTGCGAACTGCAGGACCCATGGAGTTGTCTACATGCTGCAATGCAGCTGTAGCTGCTTTTACATTGGGAAGACCAAATTAGAATTCTGGAGAAGGGCCTATAGGCATATCCACAGTATGCAGATATGCAATCCTGACCTCCCCCTTGGACTCCATGTATCCCTGGTCCATGGCGGTATCTTCCCCAATATTAAATTTTTGATTCTAGATTGGATACATCCTAACCCCGAGGGGGTAACTGGAATAGAACCCCCCTCAGGGTTAGGATGTATCCAATCTAGAATCAAATTCCATCCTCCAGATGGAATTAAGATGGATTTATCAGCTGAATGCATCAATGCCTCTAGGCCTCAACAAGGCCATATGTGCTTTAAACCATTCCTTGAGGGTTTTGCCTCTGGAGGAATGGAAAAATAAATCTTTATACCCAGCGTACTTTCTCATTAATACTATCCTGAGATATATGTTTTCCTATTGTTTCTTAATAGGAACAAGTACCCCCATGATCCCTCTTTTTACACATATTCTATCATCTTTTACTCAGATGATATATGTGCCTATGCAGGTATGAACGCATAGATATGTATACTTGTAGATGCATTCACCAAGATAACTAATGCTTTGTTTCTCTTTATGAATATATCTGAGGCTTTAATATTACAATGGTACTGTATTCTGTTTGTTGTCAACATCATGTAATCATTTGTCTGTATTTTTGGATATGTTCACCATAACCCCTATATTATTACACCATTCCACCTGTATATTCTTTGTTTTTGTATCTAACCATCTGTACTAATTGTTGCTTGTGGGGTTTCCTTTCCTATATGGCATCTGGGCACAGTTATTTGTCTAAATATCATATTTAAAACCCCTGTCTCACTATTTACATAATGTCAATGTTTACATTTACATTTATTCTCATTGTATTTATTTTATTTTCTTTGCATTTCCCTCTTAGGGACTTCTCCTTGCATGTTCTCCTCGTGCTTCAGCTGACCATCTGAATTGCACAAAGCCGCCTGGTTATCTAACCATAGGCGGCGTCTTGGAGGCTGATGGACGTCTTACATCATCGCCCACGGCCTCCATCTTGCCACTCCGGTGAGGCTTACTGTGTCGGTGGGCTGGGTGTGTGTGACGCTGCTTCGAGGCGCAGACGCGGTGGGAGCCACACCGCGCACACCCAGTTCAGGGGGCTATCATAGGATCTCCCGGCAGTCTCCTCCCCAACATCAGCTGTTTGCAACTAAGTTGCGCAAGCTGATTTGGGATCAGCTGCCATATATACACAACCAGCGCACTCCCACATCTAGTACTTGCTTGCTGGATGTTGGGACGTGCGGCTGGCTCTTCTAAAGTCTTTACAACCAAGGTAAACGTCATTTATCATTACTTTTAAACACTGCTTTTAAACACATACAAATCAGTGGGTAGATTTTCTTAAGATATTTTTCTCTGGGATTAACCAAACCCTATGTGATATACCCAATACGCTCCTGTATTCAATTCTGAAACCATCTTCCAATTGATGGATCCAGGTTTAAATTTGAAATATTATTTATTTTCTTTTTTCTTTCCATTATTATTATTATAATATAAAAATATATATTTTCCCTCATCTATTTTGAGTGGCTCCAGTCAATTAAAATATATTAAAAATGTATTTTTAAGCCTATCCTGACACATGGGGCCTGATGTCTAAGAAACATGCCTACTCTATATAGGAGATCCCCTTTTTTCATCTTATTTTTTACCCATTGCTAGATCTGTATTACAGTACTGGTCACACCAACTTCTTAAGTTTAATTGATGTACATTGACAAATATGCATATCACTTGTAATTTTTAAAGCTACCAAAATAAATACATCTTTGTTGACCTGCCCATTTACCTTTGTAGTTGCTATTGTTGGTTTCCCACTTCGCCTGGCTGCCAGCCTCACCAGCACATTTCTAAGATCAGTAGGTATTTCCATTCAGTCCTTTATCCACTTGAGCCCCGGACCATTATGCTGCCTAAGGACCAGAGGTCTTTTTCCAATTTGGCACTGCGTCGCTTTAACTGCTAATTGCGCGGTCATGCAATGCTGTACCCAAACTAAATTTGCGTCCTTTTCTTCCAACAAATAGAGCTTTCTTTTGATGGTATTTGATCACCTCTGCAGTTTTTATTTTTTGCGCTATAAACGGAAAAAGACTGAAAATTTTGAAAAAAAATGATATTTTCTACTTTTTGTTATAAAAAAAATCCAATAAACTAAATTTTAGTCATACATTTAGGCCAAAATGTATTTGGCCACATGTCTTTGGTAAAAAAAATGTCAATAAGCATATATTTATTGGTTTGCGCAAAAAGTTATAGCGTCTACAAACTAGGGTACATTTTCTGTAATTTACACAGCTTTTAGTTTATGACTGCCTATGTCATTTCTTGAGGTGCTAAAATGGCAGGGCAGTACAAACCCCCCCCCAAATGACCCCATTTTGGAAAGTAGACACCCCAAGGAAATGGCTGAGAGGCATGTTGAACCCATTGAATATTTATTTTTTTTGTCCCAAGTGATTGAATAATGACAAAAAAAAAAAAAAAAAAATATTTACAAAAAGTTGTTACTAAATGATATATTGCTCACACAGGCCATGGGCCTATGTGGAATTGCACCCCAAAATACATTCAGCTGCTTCTCCTGAGTATGGGGATACCACATGTGTGGGACTTTTTGGGAGCTTAGCCGCGTACGGGGCCCCGAAAACCAAGCACCGCCTTCAGGATTTCTAAGGGTGTAAATTTTTGATTTCACTCTTCACTGCCTATCGCAGTTTCGGAGGCCATGGAATGCCCAGGTGGCACAAAACCCCCCCAAATGACCCCATTTTGGAAAGTAGACACCCCAAGCTATTTGCTGAGAGGCATATTGAGTCCATGGAATATTTTATATTTTGACACAAGTTGCGGGAAAGTGACACTTTTTTTTTTTTTTTTTTTGCACAAAGTTGTCACTAAATGATATATTGCTCACACAGGCCATGGGCATATGTGGAATTGCACCCCAAAATACATTTAGCTGCTTCTCCTGAGTATGGGGATACCACATGTGTGGGACTTTTTGGGAGCTTAGCCGCGTACGGGGCCCCGAAAACCAAGCACCGCCTTCAGGATTTCTAAGGGTGAAAATTTTTGATTTCACTCTTCACTGCCTATCACAGTTTCGGAGGCCATGGAATGCCCAGGTGGCACAAAACACCCCCCAAATGACCCCATTTTGGAAAGTAGACACCCCAAGCTATTTGCTGAGAGGCATGGTGAGTATTTTGCAGCTCTCATTTGTTTTTGAAAATGAAGAAAGACAAGAAAAAACTTTTTTTTTTTCTTTTTTCAATTTTCAAAACTTTGTGACAAAAAGTGAGGTCTGCAAAATACTCACTATACCTCTCACCAAATAGCTTGGGGTGTCTACTTTCCAAAATAGGGTCATTTGGGGGGGTTTTGTGCCACCTGGGCTTTCCATGGCCTCCGAAACTGTGATAGGCAGTGAAGAGTGAAATCAAAAATTCACGCCCTTAGAAAGCCTGAAGGCGGTGCTTGGTTTTCGGGGTCCCATACGCGGCTAGGCTCCCAAAAAGTCTCACACATGTGGTATCCCCGTACTCAGGAGAAGCAGCAGAATGTATTTTGGGGTGTAATTTCACATATTCCCATGGCATGTTTGAGCAATATATCATTTAGTGACAACTTTGTGCAAAAAAAAAAAAAAAAAAATTTGTCTCTTTCCCGCAACTTGTGTCGCAATATAAAATATTCCATGGACTCGACATGCCTCTCAGCAAATAGCTTGGGGTGTCTACTTTCCAAAATGGGGTCATTTGGGGGGGTTTTGAACTGTCCTGGCATTTTATGCACAACATTTAGAAGCTTATGTCACACATCACCAACTCTTCTAACCACTTGAAGACAAAGCCCTTTCTGACACTTTTTGTTTACATGAAAAAGTTATTTTTTTTTTGCAAAAAAATTACTTTGAACCCCCAAACATTATATATTTTTTTAAAGCAAATGCCCTACAGATTAAAATGGTGGGGGTTTCATTTTTTTTTTTCACACAGTATTTGCGCAGCGATTTTTCAAACGCATTTTTTGGGGAAAAAACACACTTTTTTAAATTTTAATGCACTAAAACACACTATATTGCCCAAATGTTTGATGAAATAAAAAAGATGATCTTAGGCCGAGTACATGGATACCAAACATGACATGCTTTAAAATTGCGCACAAACGTGCAGTGGCAACAAAATAAATACATTTTTAAAAGCCTTTAAAAGCCTTTACAGGTTACCACTTTAGATTTACAGAGGAGGTCTACTGCAAAAATTACTGCCCTCGATCTGACCTTCGCGGCGATACCTCACATGCATGGTGCAATTGCTGTTTACGTTTGACGACAGACCGCCGCTTGCGTTCGCCTTAGCGCGAGAGCAGGGGGCGACAGGGGTGCTTTTTTTTTTTTTTTTTTTTTTTCTTCTTTATTATTTTTTTGCTTTTTTATCTTATTTTTAAACTGTTCCTTTCATTTTTTTTTTTTTTTTTTTTTAATCATTTTTATTGTTATCTCGGGGAATGTAAATATCCCCTATGATAGCAATAGGTAGTGACAGGTACTCTTTTTTGAAAAAATTGGGGTCTATTAGACCCTAAATCTCTCCTCTGCCCTCAAAGCATCTGATGACACCAAGATCGGTGTGATAAAATGCTTCCCCAATTTCCCAATGGCGCTATTTACATCTGGCGAAATCTAAGTCATAAAATGCTCGTAGCTTCCGGTTTCTTAGGCCATAGAGATGTTTGGAGCCACTCTGGTCTCTGATCAGCTCTATGGTCAGCTGGCTGAATCACCGGCTGCATTCTCAGGTTCCCTGTTGAGACAGGAGAGCCAGAGAAAAACACGGAAGACGGTGGGGGGGGCATTCCCTCCCACGGCTTGTAAAAGCAGTCTAGAGGCTAATTAGCCGCTAGGATTGCTTTTACATGAAAGCCGACCGCTGGCTGAAAAGAATGATACCAAGATGATACCTAAACCTGCAGGCATCATTCTGGTATAACCATTCAAAGTCGTGAATGGCGTACCTGAAGACAAAAAAATGGTTAACAATAAAGCACAGTAAACGGTAAAGTATAAAAAATTGCATACCTGAAAAGCAAACATGATAAAACATAATAACAATAAAACATTGCAGAATAGAATACAGTAAAAAAGAGCAGAACAAGAGAGAGAGAATAGAGAGAGAGAGAACAATAAAACGACAACTATTTTTTTTTATTTTATATATTTTTTTTTTTTTTTTTTTTTTTACACTTTTTTTGTAACTAACTTTTATAACGGTAACCGGTTCCAGGTTCGGGTCTCTCAAAATGCGATGGCATCTTGGGAGACCCTGTGAAAGTGTGCCTAGTCTGTGCAATGCTGTACCGTACGCTAATACTCAACTAATGAATGGTAGCGTTCAAAACATTCACCAATGCAAAGACCAGGATTGTCAGGACAGGAGGGACAATAATAGCAGGTGTCACGCCTATATCCGCACTTGCTGCAGACACGACATCTTTTTTTGGGGGTTCGTTGGGTAGGGGTACTCGAGAGGACATAAAGAAAATGCCTCTCATGCAGCCGACTGCATTTGGTTGGGGATGTGAATGGGGGAAGTACGGGCGCTGCAGAAGTGGTGGGTCCCCAATTAGGATTGGCGAATGCAGCAGGAAGGGCACTATGGGCACGATGGGCCTGTGTTTGTCTTTTTGGTGGCAGAGGGACACTACTTGTGCTTGCCACCTCACCAGCTTGAACTGCACTTATGGAACTCGCCACGTCACCAAGTGTTACTGCAGTGCTAGTTTGACTACGACCAGGGTGTACTAGGCCGCTGGCGCTTGCCAGTTCAATAAAAAGCTACCAAAAAAACTGTTAGCGATCGCAGGGATCAGGCCTGACTCTGCGAACACTGCAGTTATGCGTTTAGTGTTTTGTAAGTGACAGTGATCGATCGATACTGCACTTGGGTGGGCTGGGCCGGGCGGAGGGGCAAAATGCAGGTGCTAGCAGGTATCTGGGCTGATCCCGCTAACACTGTGTTTTTGGGAACCCTAAACTGCTGGGGACGCTAGTATAGATCTGATCGGATCAGATATTGATCCGTTCAGATACTATACCACTAAGGGAGGTGTACGGTGCGTGCGTGGGTGTTAGCGGTACTGGCGCTAATCTGACGCTGCTTGGGGCTGGTGCTTGCCAGTTCACCAAAGTACTACCAAAAAAACTGTTAGCGATCGCAGGGATCAGGCCTGACTCTGCGAACGCTGCAGTTATGCATTTAGTGTTTTGTAAGTGTCAGTGATCGATCGATACTGCACTTGGGTGGGCTGGGCTGGGCCGGGCGGAGGGGCAAAACGCAGGTGCTAGCAGGTATCTGGGCTGATCCCGCTAACACTGTGTTTTTGGGAACCCTAAACTGCTGGAGACGCTAGTATAGATCTGATCGGATCAGATATTGATCCGATCAGATACTATACCACTAAGGGAGGCGTATGCTGCGTGCGTGGGTGTTAGCGGTACTGGCGCTAATCTGACGCTGCCTGGGGCGACGCATATCACCGCCGGGCGATCAGGGGGCTAAACCTTTATTCGGTAATAAACGGCGGGTGCCCTGACACTAAAAAAAATAAACAAACTAACCAGCGTCACCCGTAACACTTATACGGTGATCAGTGGTGAAAGGGTTAACTAGGGGGCCATCAAGGGGTTAAAACATTTATTAGGTAGTATATGGGGGTCCCTGTCGCTATAAAACGCTGACGGCGAACCTAAATATTTAGGTCCCTAACTAGCGTCACCAGCGACACTAATACAGCGATCAGAAAAATGATCGCTTAGCGACACTGGTGACGGGGGGTGATCAAGGGGTTAAAACTTTATTAGGGGGGGTTAGGGGGGTATCCTAGACCTACAGGGGGCTAATATTCACTGTCCCAACACTGTAACTGTCACAAACTGACACCAATGCAGTAATCAGAAAAAAAAAAAACTGCTGGTGTCAGTTTGTGACAGGGAAGGGGGGGGGGTGATTGGGGGGGATCGGGGGGGGGGATCGGGGTGTTTTGTGTGCCTGGCATGTTCTACTGTGTTGTGTAGTGTTGGTGCACTCACAGTGAAGTCTTCTCTCCTCGTCGCTGCAACGGAATACCGAGCCGAGGAGAGATGACATCATTTCCTTTGCTGCTGTTTAGCATACAGCAGCAAAGGAAGTGATCTGATTGGCCGGCGGCGATCACAAGGGGGGGCCACGAACGGATGGCCTCCCCCTCACCTCTGATCGCCGCTGGACAAAAGACGACCGCCTCGGGCACCGGGGGGGGGGTCCGATTGGACCCCCCACCCGCGGAAGGCAAATCACGTATATGTACGTGATTTTGCCTGTCCGTGCCACCTTGCCGACGTAAATCGGCGTGAGGCGGTCGTCAAGTGGTTATACATGTTTTGAGCAGTAAATACTATGAGCTTGATACCTCTTACCTTGAGTTACAATCTAGTACATCTTTTTCACTTCTAGGGATTTCCATTTCTAGCCCCAGTATAATTCTTCTGGGCGTCCTGCTGCCTTGGAATGTAGGAAGACGCCCACCCTCTGGAGGACAGTAACATCGAGTAGCTTTCCAGACCTCTCTGATGCCCTTTTGCCTTGAGATAGCACCCCCACCAGCACAATTATATCATGCTGTTTATCTACACTTTTATATGCGGTACAATGAAATATTGAAAATTATCTCATCATTCAACTCTATGTAAGTGAATTACTTTAACAGTCTAGCATCTATGTATTTCATGTTGGTAAATGCGCCACTCAAAGATACTGAATCTATATTTTAATCATGCTTTAGATGAATTCCTCCTTCCTTTGCACCCCTGAAGAAGGACCATACGGTATCCCGAAACACGTTGGGTGTAAGGAGGTCTCTTCATATAACCTCTTTGTTAGGGTGACAGTAACAAACTGTGTTTAGATGAATCGATGTTTCATTTTAATTATGTTTATTAATAAAATAAAATCTATTGTTATTATATTACTCTTGTATATTTCTATTATAAACACTATTAGTTGCCTAAAAAGTCAATTTAGGGGAACTCCTTTTCTTGTCACATGACCCAGTATAGGAATCATGTATGGGCTGGGCAGAAAGGCATTGCTGGATGTACTAGGACAGTCCAGACAACAATATTCAGAGACTAGTGAGGTCACTGATCATAGAGGCAGGGGATGTTTGCTTCCGTTGGCACACAGTCCTCCACCACTGCGCCTCTGACCCTACGTATGGACAGAGCGTCTGCCTATTGAGTTAGTTACATGATGAAGAGGAGAGTAAGAACACCAGCGGCCGGGCGCCCTAGGAGGCAGTGTGCCCTAGGAGGCTGTCTAGATTGCCTAGTGGTAGCGCCGGCCCTGGATAAAACTGGTGCATATGAGAATAATCGAGCACAGAGAGCCTATACTGGGTAGGAAAAATGAAGGTTTTATTTGTAAAATTTTCTAACCCAGCAATTGGTATGAGGGTTATCAGGGTACCCTAGGTTGGGTAGTGATGTTTAACTGTTAAAAATGTATAAGACTGTCCACAGAGTTCTCCACAGATCCATAAGGGAGAAATCTGGTCAGTATTTCAAGTGCTGAAACAAGTCTTTCATCAGGCCCTATTTAAGCATCCACACACAATGCCAGGGTGGATAAGAATCAATGATTAAATTTAAAAAAAATCAAAAATCAGGATTTTTTTTTATTTAAATCAGATTTTTTTTTTTTAATTCAAATTGGATATTTTAGATTTTTTTCAAATGTATTTTAATAAAATGCTTTAGAAGTAAAAATCTATCTAAAGATAGTTTTTTATTTAAGATGCAATAATAATTTAGTTTATTCGGCATGAAATGGAGCTTAGTTATGTAGCATGAGGCTGTATATTCTGCAATATGTACATTTTTGGTAAACTCATTCAATGAATCCAAGCTCTGTAAGCTGAGCCAAGCTCTGTAAGCTGAGATAACATGCACTGCATTCGTGCATTCACACAATTTCACAGTAACCATGAGATAAAACAAAGTTCAGGAATATTCCTTTATCAGATTGTTTTGCAAATCTGTGTACACCGCAAACTGTATGATTGAATCTGTTCTGATATTGTTGTTATTGTACTGTTTTACTAACCTGACGGCTTATTATTCTAAATAGGACAACTTAATTTTGTTTGCAAATATTAAAGATTCTACCTACCAGCAAGAATGAGTCCTTGCATTTAAAGAGCACCTGTCATTTCAGATCCATCATGGCAGTGCCTGTTAGTGGGCATCCACTCACCTGCTGCCGCCATGTCCATCACCTTGTTGTGTCACTGCCGCATCACCAACTGTTCCATTAAAGTGAATGGTACTGTCAGTGAGTCAACAGCGGGTCAGAGGAGGAGGCGCTGCGAGACAGGGATGACAGTTGCTCTTTAAAAATTAGGATTTAAACCGAGTTTTTTAGTATATGTTACACCAGTGTATACATTCATTAAGCACATTTCTTATGTAAAATATAAAACATTTTTCTTTCCTAGAGATCCTGACAATAACGGCACTTCCTGTTGCAGGCTTACATCTCCTAAACTGGGTACGAAAAAAAAACAGGGGGGGAGGTTGGGGTAGCAGATGTCTGTTTCTTGTGCAATTTCAAGGATCACATCCACTGCGAGCTGATGTGGGTTCAGCTGTGATTCCAATGTGGTTAATATTCTATTTGGATATATTCTCTCTTTTGAAACACTGCACAAACTTGTACAAATCACACTGGAATCGCCTTATTTATGAACAAATATGCATTTTGCATGCAGTTTCCAGTTGACTATATGGAGCTCAAAATCAGACCACACCACTCCAAACATGCACAGGACACTTATTGTATCACGTAACGCATGGCATTCCGACTGCATATATGTGAGCGGCCTTCAAAGAAAATCATTTTATTTCACTTATGCGATTCCATGCATTTTGGAACACATCCAAAATCGCATTAGAGTGAACCAAGGCTGAGCTGCATTGTCAGCCTGCCTTGTGTGCTTCTTTGGTTGGCCACTGATTGGCCATCAGATAAGCCGCCCCAACAGTACAGTGTAGATGCCATTTAATATAGTACAGGAACACCTCCCTCTTATGTGATGGAGATGAGTAGAGGGGAATGCTCCTTATACTTCACAACACCGCCTCCCCTTCCCTATTTTATTGACAAAAAAATTAGAAGGGGGAGGTGTCAGGGGTTCTGTAGTTCAGAAGGGGAAAATGCAGACAGGGCTAACAACACTGCTTGGGATTTCAATGTAGCAGAAGCAGTATTGCCAGCTCCCTATAGGAGGACAGGAGGGCACATAACTTCAGACAGGTTTAACAAACTTACACATGACAACCGTTCCCCCCTCCCGCTGACCTGCAGTGCGGCAATCTCTCGTTCTGAGCCTCGGTATAGCTGTCTCATGGCTCTGGGGCTTAGAAATCTCTGGAGCTTAATTCTAATTGGTCACATGGGTGGCACGGACCAACCAAAACCCGCGTAGCCCGTCCTCTCAGCAGGGAAGAAGAAGAGTGAACGCTGAGGGGATTTCTAGGCCCTGGAGCCGTGAGGTGGCTATACTGGGGCTCAGAATGGGAGATCGCCGTGCTGCAGAACAGCAGGACTGGGGGGTAAGGAGGGGGTCCTGTGTAAGTTCACCTTATAAATTTTTCTGTAAAGGTGAACTTACACTTTAAAGAGAAGCCAGAAAAGTAGATTGCCTATAATTCCCCATTATCAGTGCACAGGTGATTACTGATCATACCACATGCACTCTCACAGTACCAGTAAAGGTATATGGAAGACACACACAAAATATACAGTATATTATTTGTTAGTTGTATTAATTACCGTATTTATCGGCGTATAACATGGACCTTCAATTTAAGAGGGAAGTTTCAGGAAAATAACTTTTTTTTTTAATAAACCAATTTGAAGCAAAATAATGGTCAGTGCCCATCAATGCAGCCTGATCTGTGCCCATCTGCAGCTTCAATGCAGCCTGATCTGTGCCCATCTGCAGCTTCAATGCAGCCTGATCTGTGCCCATCTGCAGCTTCAATGCAGCCTGATCTGTGGCCATCTACAGCTTCAATGCAGCCTGATCTGTGCCCATCTGCAGCCTGATCTGCGCCCATCTGCAGCCTCACCATTTCTCATCAATGCAGTGGAGGAAATCACAGAGCCATCATCTCCTGTTTATTCGGCTCTCAGTCAGCATAAACTAAAATAATATCTTTGCATAAGTGTGCACACCCTTAAAACTAATACTTTGTTGAAGCACCTTTTGATTTTATTACAGCACAGTCTTTTTGGGTATGAGTCTATCATCTTGACTTGGCAATATTTGCCCAGTCTTCTTTACAAAAACACTCCAAATCTGTCAGATTGCGAGGGCATCTCCTATGCACAGCCCTCTTCAGATCACCCTACAGATTTTCAATCGGATTCAGGTCTGGGCTCTGGCTGGGCCATTCCAAAACTTTCATCTTCTTCCGGTAAAGCCATTCCTTTGTTGATTTGGATGTATGTGTTAAGTGGTTGCCATGCTGAAAGATGAAGTTCCTCTTCATGGTCAGCAATCTAGTAGAAGCCTGAAGGTTTTGTGACATTATTGACCGGTATTTGGAACTGTTCATAATTGTCTCTGCCTAGACTAAGGCACCTGTTCCAGCTGAAGAAAAACAGCCCCAAAGTGTGATGCTGCCACCACCATGCTTCACAGTGGGTATGGTGTTTTCTATTGGTGATGAGCAGTGTTGTTTTTGCGCCAAACAAATCTTTTAGAATTATGGCCAAATAGTTCAACCTTGGTTTCATCAGACCATAACACATTTTCGAACATGCTTCTGGGAACCTTCAGATGTGTTTTTGCAAAATTTAGCCAGGCTTGGATGTTTTCCTTCCATCTTGCCACTCTACCCCCATAGCCCAGACATATGAAGAATATGGGAGATTGTTGTCACATGTACCACACAGCCAGTACTTGTCAGATACTCCTGCAGCTGCTTTAGTGTTGCTGTAGGCCTCTTGGCAGCCTCCCTGACCAGTTTTCGTCTCGTCTTTTCATCAATTTTGGAGGGACATCCAGTTCTTGGTAATGTCACTGTTGTGTCATATTTTCTTCACTTGATGATGACTGTCTTCACTGTGTTCCATGGCATATCTAATGCCTTGGAAATTATTTTGTACCCTTCTTCTGACTGATACCTTTTAACAATGAGATTCCTCTGATGCTTTGGAAGCTCTCTGCGGATAATGGCTTTTGCTATAGGATGCGACTAAGAAAATGTCAGGAAAGACCTACTAGAACAACTGAACTTTACCTGGGGTTAATCAAAGGTACTTTAAATGATAACATGTGTGCACTGACTCTTAGTTAACATGTGTTTCAATATGATTGCTTAATTCTGAACACAGCTACATCCCCAGTTATAAGAGGGTGGGCACACTTATGCAAGCACATTATTTTATTTTATTTTTTTACTCCCCCCCCCCCCAAAAGATTTTAGTTTGCTTTTCAATTGAGTTGTACAGTTTATAGGTCACTGTAGGTATATATATATATATATATATATATATATATATATATATATATATATATATATATATATATATATCACATACACAGTTGTGCTCATAAGTTTACATACCCTGGCAGAATTTATGATTTCTTGTCCATTTTTCAGAGAATATGAATGATAACATGAAAACATTTCTTTGACTCATGGTTAGTGTTCGGCTGAAACAATTTATTATCAATCAACTATGTTTACTCTTTTTAAATCATAATGGAAACAGACACTACCGATAACCCTGATCATAAGTTTAGATACCCCAATTCTTAATATCATGTATTGCCACCTTTAACATTAATGACAGCTTGAAGTCTTTTGTGGTATTTGTGGATGGGGCTCTTTATCTTCTCAGATGATACAGCTGCCCATTCCTCTTGGCAAAAAGCTTCCAGTTCCTATAAATTCTTGGGCTGTCTTGCATGAACTGCACGTTTGAGATCTCCCCAGAGTGGCTCAATGATATTGAGGTCAGGACACTGAGATGGCCACTCCAGAACCTTCACTTTATTCTGCTGTAGCCAATGACTGGTCAACTTGGCCTTGTGTTTTGGCTCATTGTCATGTTGGAATGTCCAGGTACATCCCATGCGCAGCTTCCTGACTGATGAATGCAAATATTCCTCCAGTATTTTTTGATAACATACTGCATTCATCTTGTCATCAATTTTGATCAAATTTCCTGTGCCCTTGTAGCTCACACATCCCCAAAACATCAGCGATCCACCTTTGTGATTCACAGTAGGAATGGTGTACCTTTCATCATAGGCCTTGTTGACTCCTCTCCAAATGTAGCGTTTATGGTTGTGCCAAAAAGCTCAATTTTGGTCTCATCATTCCAAATGACTGTGCCAGAAGGTTTGAGGCTTGTCTCTGTGCTGTTTGGCATATTATAATGCCCCGTACACGCGAGCGGAATTTCCGTCGGAAAAATCTTGGATGGTTTTTCCAACGGAATTCCGCTCAAGCTTGGCTTGCATACCCACGGTCACACAAAAGTTCTCTGAACTTTCAACCCTCAAGAACGCGGTGACAAACAACACTACGACGAGCCGAGAAAATGAAGTTCAATGCTTCCGAGCATGCGTCGAATTGTTTCCGAGCATGCGTATTTTTTTGGGCGTCGGAATTGCATGCAGATGAATGAAATTTCCGTCAAGAACTTTTTCCATCGGAAAAAGAGAACCAGCTCTCAATCTTTTGCTGGCGGAAATTCAGACAGAAAAAGTTGGATGGAGCATACACACGGTCGGAATATCCGACCAAAAGCTCCCATCACACTTTTTTTGACGGAAATTCCGACCGCATGTGTGCAGCATAAGTGGAATACTTTGTGGCATTTGTGTAGTAATGGCTTTCTTCTGGCAACTCGACCATGCAGCCCATCTTTCTTCAAGTGCCTCCTTATTGTGCATCTTGAAACAGCCACACCACATGTTTTCAGAGAGTCCTGTAGTCATTTGTGGGTCTTTGCATCCCGAACAATTTTCCTGGCAGTTGTGGCTGAAAATTTAGTTGGTCCACCTGACCGTGGTTTGATTTCAACAGAACCCCTCATTTTCAACTTCTTGATTAGAGTTTGAACACTGCTGATTGGCATTCTCAAATTATATAGAACGTCCTCCACTAACGATAATAAACCAATAAATCCTCTTTGAATCAGCTGCAAGCGGTAAATATGTTTAATAAACCATGTAAAAGTACTAAAATCACATTAAAAACGCTGCGCTATCAAAGGTATAAGCAAAAAGCCTCTGAACTGGTAAAAATATATCCTCTACACCGTGGTAATAATAATGAATAAAACATATAGTGAAAAATATATAAAATGACACGTGCTTAATAGCCAAATAATAAAGTGACAATGTACATTTATATAGTGAAAAAAAAAATTTTCAAAGCAAATAAGTCCGTGGAAATAGATCCAAACACTGGAATTATAAAAGTGCTTAAGTGCACTGTGCAAAGTTCAAATTGATCCAATTTACAGGTGCTCCACACTTCATGCGATTCAGTATGCTGTGAAAGTGATGCGATAATCAGACGCTGTGTTCTCACTCAGGTGTTCCCCCCCATGTAATGAAGGCTCACCTTAAGGTGTGTGATCTTCGTTTTAAGCTTGGTCAATACACTCTTTGGAACCACTACAGGGTTCAACAGTGCGTCTGGGATCCTGGATCAATCGCCAATGTGCCGCAGTAAATCAATGAAAAAAGGATCTCATAGTGTAGTATGTTTATGCAATTTATTGAACCAAAAATAAACAGGTCCCACACAGGGTACTCACAATATCCAGGTGCTTCAGTGCGCCATTCTACATCAAGCAAAAAATGAATGGTTGAAACCAGCCGGTAACGGGATGGTATGCTGATCGTTCCTAACAGCTAATCAGCTAAGCATGCCGTCCTGTCCCCTTCCCCTAATTGAGATTGGCATTCTCAATTCCTTGGATATCTTTTTATATCCCTTTCCTGTTTTATACAGTTCAACTACCTTTTCCCGCAGATCCTTTGACAAGTCTTTTGCTTTCTCCATGACTCAGAATCCAGAAATGTCAGTGCAGCACTGGATGAAAGATGCAAGGGACTGTCAGGAGTCCAGAAAGTCATTGACCTTTTATACACACACACTAATTACAAGCAAACAGATCACAGGTGAGGATGGTTACCTTTAATAGTCATTTAAACCCCTTTGTGTCAACTTGTGTGCATGTTATCAGGCCAAAATCACCAGGGTATGTAAACTTTTGATCAGGGTCATTTGGGTAGTTTCTGTTGCCATTATGACTTTAAAAGAGTAAGCACAGTTGATTGATAATAAATGGCTTCAACCAAACACTAACCATGAGTGAAACAAAAGTTTTTGTGTTATCATTCATATTCTCTGAAAAATGGACAAGAAATCATAAATTCTGCCAGGGTATGTAAACTTATGAGCACAACTGTGTATAATTATAACAAGGATTGGTAATAAAGCGACAATGGAGACATCTTTTTCCCCAGGATAACACTTACAGGAGAGAATTTCCCTTTATGGGGGTAGATTTCCTCTCACTTCCTGTTATCTCCCTCCGTTTGTAAGTACGAGTCATTTGTAAGTCAGATGTTTGTAACCCGGGGAACACCTATATTATATATATCTATATATAGATAGAAAGATATCCAAAACAGGTGAGGTGAACAGCATGTCAGCAGCTTCTCGCTTTTTTCATTTTTGTTATGTTGCAGCCCGATTAATCTTACACTCAGTACCCCATAATGACAAAGTCAAAGCAGAATTTTAGAAATGTTTGCAAATGTATGAAAAAGTGAAAACTGAAATATCACATTGGCATACAAATTCACTTTGCAACAACACTTGGAATTAAGCGCGGTGCCTACCATTTCTCTCGATCGTTGCTGAAATGGTTCTACATCTTAAATGCAGTCCACCTGTGGTAAATCAAATTGATTGGACATGATTTGAAAAGGCACACACCTCTCTATAAAAGCCCTTACAGCTGGCAATGCATACTGTATCAGAACAAAAGTCATGAGGTAAAAGGAACTGCCTGAAGAGCTCAGAGACAGGATTATTGCAAGACACAGATCTGAGAAAGGCTCCAAAAAAAAAATTCTTCTTCCCCGAAGGTTCTGAAGAGCACAGTTGCCCGCCATGACTCTCAAATGGAAGAACTTTGGCACAACCAGGACTCTTCCAAGAGCTGGATGCCCAGCCAAACTGAGCAATTGGGGGAGAAAGGCCTTAGTAGGAGAGGTGACCAAGAACCTGATGTTCACTTTGACTGAACTCCAGAGCTCCTGCGTGATGATGGGACAAAGTTTCAGAAGGACCACTGCCACTGCAGCCTTCCACTGATCTGGGCTTTATGGCAGAATGACTGGACAGAAGCCTCTCCTCATGTGCAAAACACATGAAAGCCAATTTGGAGTTAGTAAAGAAGCACCTGAAGGACTCTCAAATTGTGAGGCACAAGATGCTCTGGTCTGATTAAACCAAAATTGAACTGTTTTGCCTTAATTTCAAATGTTATGCCTGGAGGAAATCAGGCACTGCTCATCACCTGTGCAATACCATTCTAACGATGAAGCATAGTGGTAGCAGCATCATGGTGTGGGGGTGTGTTTCAGCAGCAGGGACTGGGAAACTGGTCAGGTTTGAGGGAAGGCTGAATGAAGCAAAGTACACAGATATGCTCAATGAAAACATTTTCCACATCGCTCAGGACCTCAGACTGGGTCGAAATGTTCACCTTCGAACATGACAACGATCCTAAGCACACAGCCAACACAACACAAGAGTGGCTTAGGGACAACTCTGTGATTGTCCTAGAGTGGCCCAGCCAGAGCCCTCACTTGAAGCTTATTGAACATCTGTGGAGACACCTGAAAATGGCTGTCCACTGATGGTACCCATCCAATGTGACTGAGCTTGAGAGGATCTGCAAAGAGGAATGGCAGAAAATCCTGCACTCCAGGTTTGCTAAGCTTGTCACTTCATACCCAAAAAGACTTGAAGCTGTAACTGCTGCCAAAGGCGTTTCAACAAAGTATGGAGTAAAGCCCTGTACACACGGGTAGAATGTCGGGAAACATTTGCCGGTTCAAAAAAAAAAAAAAACGACCAATATTCTGCCCGTGTGTATGTCGGTCTGTCCGACAGATGTTCGGTCAGCTTCTGCCGGACGTGCATTCTGGAAAACCAGCAGCCGACCGACTCCTGATCATTGTTCTCAGCCAATGGCAGTCGACCCCTATCAGAGTGTTCTGGCGGAGGGGGGGACTTCCCCATGTCAGAACACAACAGCCCAGTGGGGGGAGATCACTGGACTAACCTTGCATGATCAGTTTCCAACCAGAGCTGTCAGTTTTTTTTTTTCGTGCAACAGTTAGTGTGTACCCGGCTTAAAGCTTCATGCACACTATAAGCTAAAAAAAAATGCCAGAAAAACACTGGATGAAAAACACCAATAGAGTTTTTGTGCCAGCTTTTATCAGCAGTTAGCAGCATTTAGGAGTTTTCAGCTTTTTTTTCTGCTGGAAAATCGCTTTCAAAAATGCAAAGAAAAAGTGTTTTTCTGCTTCTAGAAACACTATTTACTTCAATTAGCATAACAAAAAAAGCTGAAAAGCTCCTGCGCTAGTGTACATGGAGCCTTAGGCTGCATTCACACCTCAGCGTTTTCAGCTCGTAAAACGCCCGAAAAACGCCCAGCAAGCAAAATGCCATTCATTTCAATGGCACCTGTTCACATCTGAGCATTTTGTCACCTGAAGCAAAATGCCTGAAAAGCACCTTAAGATCAAAAAAGAACATAAGCTTCTTTGGGGCAGATTACAGGCGTTTTTCTGCTTTTTACATTGGTGACCTGTACAAAATCGCAGCAAAAAATGCAGTAAAATCGCAGCAAAATTGCTGTAAAAATACGTGACTTTGACACGCTTAAGTGTGAATGCAGCCTTAGGCCGGGTTCACACTGGTACGACACGACAGTCGTAGGACTGTGGATCCAACTTTGCCTTGCAACTTGAAGTCTGACATCTGTCCGACTTCAATGAACAGGGATCCGAATTTTGATCCCAACAATGCAGGCACTTTGTATCTGGTATGAACCTTTAGTGGGAACTCCACGTCAAATAAAAAAAAAAAAAAAAAAAAAACGGCATGCCCTCCAAGAGCATACCAGGCCCTTCGGTCTGGTATGGCTTTTAAGGGGAACCCCCAACGTCAAAAAGCACCTTGTTCCCATGCTGATGAGGATAAGGGCCTCTTCCCAACAACCCTGGCCGTTGGTTGTCGGGGTCTGCGGGCGGGGGGGGCTTACTGAATCTGAAAGCCCCCTTTAACAAGAGGGGCTCCCAAATCCCGGCCCCCACCATATGTGAATGAATATCAGGTACATTGTACCCATTCACTTAAAAAAAAAAAAAAAAAAGCGTCAAAAATAAAACACAGTACATAGGTTTTTAAAGTAATTTATTAACGCAGCTCCGGTGTCACTTCCGTTTTCTTCTCCCCTCTCTGGCTCTTCTGCCTCTGCCACTGATGTCTTCTGCCTCTGCCAGTTCTTCTCCCCTCTCCGGGTCTTGTCCGCTGATGTCTTCTAACCCTCTCCGGGTTCTTCTCCCTCTGTCCGCTGTTTTTTTGCTCTTTTGCCGGGTCATCTTCGCTGTCTTCTCCCTCTGTTCTTCTTCCGATGTTGCCACTACTTATATATTGGCATGGGGGGGTCACCAGGTGCCATGGCCAGGCCCCGCCCCTTATGATGTCACCGCCTGGGGCATGATTGGGCGGTGATGTCATAAGGGGCGGGGCCTCCACCACGTGGGGGACACAGCAAACATGTAGGAAGGTGCTCTGGCCAGTGTTAATCTCCAGGACATTTTAGTCAACATGTCCTACATTTTAGTCGACTAAAATCTCCAGTACATTTTAGTCGACTAAAAATTATTTTAGTCGACTAAAACTAATTTTAGTCATCTAAAATCTAATGGGTGTAGTTAAATTGTAATGCATTATTTAAGCACTTCTCTACAATTTCCAAACTCATTATATACTGCTGGAGCGAAAAATTGATATATTGTTATTATGTATGGTATTGAGGTATGAACATGCACTACAGACCAGTGTTAATTTTGATGTCAAATTTCAATTTAGTTTTAGTCTTAGTCTTGACTAAAACGGCATTTTAATTTCAGTTCCATTTTAGTCTTTTGACTAAAATGCCATTTTAGTTTTAGTCCTATTTTAGTCATCTCAATTGTTCTCAATTGCATCTCAACACACCACCCCAACCGCAAAACATGGTGGTGGCAGCATCATTTTGTGGGAACTCTTTTCTTCAGCAGAGACCGGGAAGCTTGTCAGAGTTGATGGGAAGATGGATAGAGCCAAAAACAGGGCAATATTAGCAGAAAACCTGTTCAAGTGTGCAAAAGAGTTGAGACTGGGGCTGAGGTTTACCTTCCAGCAGGACATACAACTAGAGCTACAATGGAATGGTTTAGATCAAAGCATATTCATGTTTTAGAATGGCCCAGTCAAAGTCCAGACCTAAATCTAATTGAGAATCTGTGGCAAGACTTGAAATTTGCTGTTCACAGATGCTCTTCCTCAATCTGACAGAGCTTGAGCAATTTTGCAAAGTAGAATGGGCAAATTTTTCACTTTCTAGATGTGAAAAGCTGGTAGAGAAATAGCCAAATAGCCTTGCAGCTGTACTTGCAGTGAATGGTGGTTCTACAAAGTATTGTCTCAGGAGGGCTGAATACAAATGCATGCCACACTTTTCACATATATTTGTAAAAAAATTTGAAAACAATTCATCATTTTCCTTCTACTTCACAATTATGTGCCATTTACGTTTTTGGTTGTAACATGACAAAATTTGGAAAATTTCAAGGGGTCTGAATACTTTTTCAAGGCACAGTATGATTGAGTGCCTTTGCCATAATGCTTGCATTTACTATATGTGTTTATTCTGCACCAGACTAGTGGAAAATGAGTTGAATCCCATGCCTATTGGCTACAGTATCAACCAGTAAAATTGTAAAGGGCACACATTTCTTGGCATTGTATCTGGTGGGCAAATATGCCTTTGTGCTGTAAGCACTGTCGTTACATTTATTCATAGATGAAAATAGCAGGTTCACATCCTTGTAGTTCAAGGACAATACCAACCTGGCTCACAGTCTTCCCTGCGGCAACCTTGAGGACAGACATGCCTAAAGGATCTACCTGTCAGGCATACATGTGTTTAGAAGATGTACTTGATGTGGTTATATGGAATGCACTGCAGCATGTGTATACCCCCGTGCAACTGCCTTTACAGCTTAACCACTTCAGCCCCGGAAGATTTTACCCCCTTAATGACCAGAGAATTTTTTGTGATCAGGCACTGCATCGTTTTAACTGGCAATTGCACGGTCGTGCAACGTTGTACCCAAACAAAATTTACGTCTTTTTTTCCCATAAATAGAGCTTTCTTTTGGTGGTGTTTGATAACCTCTGTGGTTTTTATTTTTTGTGCTATAAACAAAAAAAGAGCGACAATCTTGAAAAAAAAAGCAATATTTTTTTACTTTTTGCTATAATAAATATCCCCAAAAAATATATAAAAAAACAAATTTCTTTCTCAGTTTAGGCCGATATGTATTCTTCTACATACTTTTGGTAGAAAGCAAAAAAAAAAAAAAAAAAAAAAAATCGCAATAAGCGCATATTGATTGGTAGGGGGGATGGGCTACTACTGACATGACAGAGATCACTGTTCTCGAAAAGGAAACAGAAGATCTCTGTCATATCACTAGGCAGAACAGGGAAATGCCTTGTTTACATTTTCCCGTTCTGCCTCTCCTCGCCACGATCGCGTGCCGCCGGCAAACATTGAGTCTGCAGGACCCGCGACCACGCTCCCGGTTGCGTGCGCTCGCCCGCTATTATGAAGGGACATACGGGTACGCCCTTTTGCACACTCGTGCCAATCTGCCAACATACACCGGCGTGCGGAGGTCAGGAAATGATTAAGATCAGAAAAATTTAAATTAGGACTTGGAGAATAATTTAATTTTCCATATGTCGCCTGAGCTTAACAATAATATACATATTTTGTAGTGTCTCGTTTTCAACCTTTTTTGATAAGGCATCTTGAATGTATGTATATACAGTATCTCACAAAAGTGAGTACACCCCTCACATTTTTGGAAATATTTTATTATATCTTTTCATGTGACAACACTGAAGAAATGACACTTTGCTACAATGTAAAGTAGTGAGTGAACAGCTTGTATAACAGTGTAAATCTGCTGCCCCTCAAAATAACTCAACACACAGCCAATAATGTCTAAACCGCTGGCAACAAAAGTGAGTACACCCCTAAGTGAAAATGTCCAAATTTAGGCCAAAGTGTCAATATTTTGTATGGCCACCATTATTTTCCAGCACTGCCTTAACCCTCTTGGAGTTCACCAGAGCTTCACAGGTTGCCACTGGAGTCCTCTTCCACTCCTCCATGATGACATCACGGAGCTGGTGGATGTTAGAGACCTTGCGCTCCTTCACCTTACGTTTGAGGATGCCCCACAGATGCTCAATAGGGTTTAGGTCTGGAGACATGCTTGGCAAGTCCATCAACTTTACCCTCAGCTTCTTTAGCAAGGAATTGGTCATCTTGGATGTGTTTTTTTGGGTCATGTTGGAATACTGCCCTGCGGCCCAGTGCCTGAAGGGGGGGATCATGCTCTGCTTCAGTATGTCACAGTACATGTTGGCATTCATGGTTCCCTCAACGAACTGTAGCTCCCCAGTGCTGGCAGCACTCATGCAGCCCCAGACCATGACACTCCCACCATCATGCTTGACTGTAGGCAAGACACACCTGTCTTTGTACTCCTCACCTGGTTGCCGCCACACACGCTTGACACAATCTGAACCAAATAAGTTTATCTTGGTCTCATCAGACCACCGGACATGGTTCCAGTAATCCATGTCCTTAGTCTGCTTGTCTTCAGCAAACTGTTTGCAGACTTTCTTGTGTATCATCTTTAGAAGAGGCTTCCTTCTGGGACGACAGCCATGCAGACCAATTTGATGCAGCATGCAGCGTATGGTCTGAGCACTGACAGGCTGACCCCCCCCCCCCTTCAACCTCTGCAGCAATGCTGGCAGCACTCAAACGTCTATTTTACAAAGACAACCTCTGGATATGATGCTGAGCATGTGCACTCAACTTCTTTGGTTGACCATGGTGAGGCCTGTTACGAGTGGAACATGTCCTGTTATACTGCTATATGGTCTTTCCCACCATGCTGCAGCTCAGTTTCAGGGTCTTGGCAATCTTCTTATAGCCTAGGCCATTTTTATGTACAGCAACAATTCTTTTTTTCAGATCCTCAGAGAGTTCTTTGCCATGAGGTGCCATGTTGAACTTCCAGTGACCAGTATGAGAGAGAGAGAGCGATAACACCAAATTTAACACACCACCTACCCATTCACACCTGAGACCTTGTAACACTAACGAGTCACATGATACCGGGGAGGAAAAATGGCTAATTGGGTCCAATTTGGACATTTTCACTTAGGGGTGTACTCACTTTTGTTGCCAGCGGTTTAGACATTAATGACTGTGTGTTGAGTTATTTTGAGGGGACAGCAAATTTACACTGTTATACAAGCAGTACACTCACTACTTTACATTGTAGCAAAGTGTCATTTCTTCAGTGTTGTCACATGAAAAGATAGAATAAAATATTTACAAAAATGTAAGGGGTGTACTCTCTTTTGTGAGATACTGTAGTTCCACTACTACTAAAAAAAAAATAAAAAAAAAAATAAATAAAGTGTGAAGTGTTTGAATTCCTTGTATATAAATATCCGTGTATGTGTTGGATTGCTGTCTGATCAGCCTGGTGGAATGCCAGATCAGCTGAGAATGAGTTCATTGGTATCTCTCAGGTACCTACAGTCATGGCCATAAATATTGGCACCCATGCATTTCTGTCAGATAATGCACCACTTCGCCCAGAAAATTGTTGTAAATACAAATGTTTAGGCATTTTCATGTTTATTTATTTTGTTTGTATTGGTATGACACAAAAAAGTTGAGAAACAAAAAGCCAGATCTGACACATTCCATGCAAAACTGCAAAAATGAACTGGACAAGATTATTGACACCCTTAATTTAATATTTGGTAGCACAACCCTTGGAAAAAAATAACTGAAAACAATCCCTTTCTGTAACCATCAATGAGTTTCTTATACTTACATCTGTACTGGCATTTTGGAAAACTCTTCTTTCGCCAACTGCTCCAGGTCTCTCAGATTGGACGGGTTCCTTTTTCCCAACTGCTGCTTTGAGATGTCTCCACAGGTGCTCTATGGGATTTCGATCTGGGCTCATTGCTGGCCAGTTCAGTACTCTCCAGCGCTATGTCTTAAACCATTTCTGGGTGCTTTTTGACGTGTGTCATTGTTCTGTTGTACCTCTGACAGAGACCAAACTTTCTGACACTGGGCCCAACATTGCATCCCAGAATTCTTTAGTAGTCTTCAGATTTCAAAATGGCATGCACACGGTCAAGCCATCCAGTGCCTGAAGCAGCAAAGAAACCAAAACATCAGTGAACCTCCACCATGTTAGACTTTAGGGACTGTATTCTTTTCTTTAACTGCTTAAGGACCGCCCTATGTACATTTACTGTGGCAGGGTGGCCCGTAAGTGCAAAATCACATACCTTCACATGATTTTTGTCTTCGGGTCTCTTGGGCGTGCGCCGCCGGAGCCCCGATCCCACTGTGATTGGACACAGTGGGAGCCAATCAGCGGGTCCGGCAGTCGCGATGGCCACCGGGAAGCCGGCGATTATTCATAGAGAGGCAGAATGGCGGTCTGCCTATGTAAACAAGGCTAACCACTGTTCTGTTAGAAAGGAAAATGGAGATCTCATCTTTCTGCTAAGAAACATAGATCATGGTTTTCATGCAGAAACATGGTTTTACTTTAGTCAGAGCTCTCCCCCTACAGTTAGAAAGCACACATAAGGAACACATTTAACCCTTTGATTTTCCCTGATGTTAACCCCTTCCCTGCCAGTGTCATTTATACAGTGTCAGTAAATTTTTTTTAGCACTGATCACTGTATTGGTGTCACTGGTCCCCCAAAAAGTATCACTTAGTGTAAATGTGTCTGCCGCAATGTCACAGTCCCGCTAAAAATCACTGACCGCCGCCATTACTAGTAAAAAATGAAAAAAAAAAAAAAAAGTCCCTAAATCTATCCCATAGTTTGTAGAAGCTATAACTTTTGCACAAACCAATCAATATACGCTTACGCCAAAAATATGTAGCAGAATACATATTGGCCTAAATTTATGAAGAAATTTTTTTTTTATTATTTTTTTATTGGAAATGTTTTATAGCAGAAAGTAAATAAAAAATATTTTTTTCCAAAATTGTCGGTCTTTTTTTGTTTATAGCGCAAAAAACTAAAAACCGCAGAGGTGATCAAATACCACCAAAAGAAAGCTGAAAATAGAGCAACAGGGTGATTTTATGGGATTATAGAGAAGAACACATTTTATATAAAACCAGAATGTTTATTCATATACAATTAAAAAGGATTTTTAGGTTCAATAAGTACATATCACATTAATGGTCACTAGTGTCCATATATATATATATATATAGAGGGTGATCAGAGCTTGTTCTCGGATCCCAACATGTTTTGCCAACATTGGTTTCTTCAGAGGATGTCTAAGGATCACCAAATTTCCACAAAACTCTGATAAAGATAAAATCATATACATAATCACTAATTATTCATAAAGTACTAAAGAGCTTAGAATCCTAACACAATTACTTATTTTGTCCATTCCCTTAAAGAACTCACACAGAGAAACATCAGAGAGAATCACCGAGTCCACAATTCTATGGGGAGGAGGCTCCACGCGATCACAAGGGACACAAAAGAACCAGGCTATGGGAATACAATACGCACGATGACTTCCAATATCTTATAACTTATTGGACACAGACAACACATGTCCAATTAGGGGCTAACATAGCCACCAATAATACTTAAACTCAGATTTGGACAAGGATTATTGCAGGGACGCCAGTAGCAACAACCACTGCAACAAAGATAGAAAGAGAGAATCTCACAAAGTGTATTATTTACCAACATGGTGTACAGTCACAGGCAAAGGCAGGTATAAATTAGAAATTTGTAAGGTATCTTATACCTTGGGATGGATATCTCCAAATATATAGGAGAATTACTTCCAATTGGTAACAGGATACAGTCTCAAAGTCAGTCTATTTGTATTCAAAGGTTAATAGGCATTCCTCTATCAATGTAACATCAACGAACCAGTTATAGACACAGTGTATCATATAGTGTGTACACGCCAATCATCCAAGACTTCAAGGATAGTAGCCAGTCATATTACCTGTCCTCAAGACAAAGCGTCACAATGGTCACCCCACCTTCCAGCAGATGATATGCTGGAGATGCCAACCTTTTGTATCCCCCGCTCGGTCGGTGTCTGACGTCACCGGCCAATCGAGGACTAAATGTGGCCACTGCGCATGCGCCAGCGCAAAGGAACCTCAGCCAGCCAACAGGACCCAGAGTGATGTGCGGGGGAATGGAGGGGGAGGTGCCGACAAGATGACAAGACAATTAATTCAATATTCCAGTCGCACACGTTCCCGGACAAACGGCAATAGAGCATTAACGGGTGCTGTAACGATTACCAGTTGGGTTCTGGAAGCAGAAGTACATCTTCGCCAGCACACCATGGATCAGCAAACAAGATTGTCCAAAAAAGGTTTTTTAATCGAAAACGGTCACATCACAAGGGAGGTGCAACGTTTCGGGGCCGCGCAGGACCCCTTCGTCAGGCAAGTGCCTGACGAAGGGGTCCTGCGCGGCCCCGAAACGTTGCACCTCCCTTGTGATGTGACCGTTTTAGATTAAAAAACCTTTTTTGGACAATCTTGTTTGCTGATCCATGGTGTGCTGGCGAGGATGACAAGACAGTCACCAACCAAAAGAAAGCTCTATTTGTGGGGGAAAAAAAGGACATCAATTTTATTTGGGTACAGTGTCGTACGACTGCGCAATTGTCAGTTAAAGTAACGCAGTGCCGTCTCACAAAAAAATGGCCTGGTCAGAAGGGGGTAAAACCTTCCTGAGCTGAAGTGGTAAAGACCTTATTTTGGTTTCAGAAAACAGTAGAATGATAAGCTTTACTAAAAATCTGTAATTATATTTCGTCTGTCCACAGCACATTCTCCCAAAGGGATTTTGGCTTCCTCAGGTATGTTTGGCAAACTCCACTCTGGCTTTTTTATGTTTCTGTGTAAGCAGTGGGGTCCTTCTGGGTCTCTTACCATAGCATTCCTTTTCATTCAGATGGCGACGTATAGTGCGAGCTGACACAGTTGTACCCTGTGCCTGAAGGTTAGCCTGAATTTGTCAGGGAGTTGTTCGAGGTTCTTTAGCCACCATTCGAACAATCCTTTGTTGCAATCTTTGATCAATTTTTCTCTTTCGTCCAGGGAGATTAGCCACAGTGCCATGGGCTATAAACGTCTTGACAACGTTGCGCACAGTGGACACAGGAACATTAAGATCTCTGGAGATGGACTTGTAACCTTGAGATTGTCCATGCTTTACCACAATTTTTGTTCTCAAAGCCTCAGACAATTATTTGCTGCTCTTTCTCTTCTTAATGCTTCGTGTGGCACACAGAGACACACACAACAGAAAGGTTGAGTACATTTTTGAGTACATGTCTGTGTGACTTCTATATTGTCAGCACCTGTTAATTGATACAGGTGAGTTGATTTTAAAAAAAAAAACAAGACATTACTAACTTGGAATGCAATTATTTCTTACAATTTTGAGAAGGAGGCAATCATTTTATCCAGTCCATTTTTGGGTGAAATATGTCAGATCTGGCTTTTTGTGTTTCCACTTTTATGTGTCAAACCAATACAAACAAAAGAAATAAACATGAGAATGCTTAAACATTTGTAATTGCAACAATTTTCTGGGCAAAATGGTGCATTATCTGACAGAAATGCAAGGGTTCCAATATTTTTGGCTATGACTGTATATACAGTAGTCATATGCAGCTAGCGAAGAGCTAGCTCATAGTTGGGTGAGATTAGTCAAGGCCTGATGAACACCCCATGCACATGAACAATCACTATTGAACGCCAGAACCACTGGCAGAAAAAAGCAGCAGAAAAAATCTAATGTCGTGTATTGCACTTGTGTGTTAGGCATGCAAGCATTTCTTTCTGCCCAAAACCTCCTCTACAGAATGCACTTCTGTTTTTTTTCTGCCTGTAAAGTGTGCATGGACACAGACGAACGTAGTGGGCCTTTATATGCAGGGGAAAAAAAAAAAAAGCCAGACACCCCTAACGACATTTTTTTCTAGCCAATGTTGAGGCCATACACATACACACATTCAAACAAGACGAAAGCATTAAAGTGTTACTAAACCCACAACAGTAAAATATGTTGGTATATGCAGAATAGCATGCTTGTTATACTCACTGTGGAACTTAGAGGGTTAATCCTCTGCATTGTGTAAAATAGCTCTTTGATCCAGTATGCACATCCTCCCCCGCCTGCACCGTCAACCACGACAAGTCTGGATAAGACACAGTAGTGTATTTGGGCTGCACATGCTCAGTTTGTAAGTTTTTTGGGGGGTTTTTAAGAACTGGGCATGTCATCGGCGCCAATCAGCGCTGGCCGGATCGAGGGTGAGGGGGTCACTAATGCATTTGAAGTTTCATCAGAGGTGAGTGAAATCTTCTCCATAAACATTCAGCACTCTGGCGGACCCTGCAGTGTAACCTGCGTGTTAGGTCACACCCACGTGACTTCATCAGGGATGATCCCTGATGAAGTCACATGGGCATGACGTAACACGTAGGGCGCACACACAGTGATGTGCTATTACGAGCTCACTGCTCGTGGAGTATACACCTGTATTTTATTGTCAAATGTGAGAGTAAAAAAGCTGTTTTTAACCACATTAAAAACTGTAAACAGTACTACACTATGGAAAGTTTCTTTTGTATTGCTAAAAAACCTGGACCATACTGGGAGGGACCCCTAAGAACACTACAGGGGAAACACTTATTACCATAGAGATCCATCAACCTGGTAAACCACAGGAGGACCCCTGGAGGCAGGAGGAGACACACTAAGGACCAGGAAAACATACTAAGGTGAGAGGCTTCTGAGCACATAGGTGTCACAACATTAGAAAGAAGAGACACCTGACTAATATATTTGCAATGGTGAAGCGATACATTTATCTACTATAGCATCTCAACGGACTGTTTACACTTTTTATTTTTTAAGTTTATTTATTTATTTTTCATTGCTGTTCTCGCATGTTTAACCACTTGCCTACTGGGCACTTAAACCCCCCTCGTGACCAGACCAATTTTCAGTTTTCAGTGTTCTCACGCTTTGAATGACAATTACTCAGTCATGTAATACTGTACCCAAATTAATTTTTTGTTCTTTTTTTCATACAAATAGAGATTTCTTTTGGTGGTATTTGATCACCTCTGGGTTTTTTATTTTTTGCGCTATAAATGAAAAAAGACTAAAAATTTTGAAAAAAAAACGCATTTTCTTAGTTTCTGTGATAAATTTTGCAAATTATTAATTTTTCTTCATAAATTTTGGCCACAATTTATACTGCTACATATCTTTGGTAAAAATAACCCAAATTAGTGGATATTATTTGGTCTTCGTGAAAGTTAGAGAGTCTACAAGCTGTGGTGCAAATCATAAAAAATTGATCACATCTGATGTATTGGTGGCTCATTCTCATTTCTTATGACCCGAACAAGCCAGGAAAGTACAAATACCCCCCAAATGACCCCTTTTTTTGAAAGTAGACAAGGTATTTAGTAAGATGCATGGTGAGGTTTTTTATGTCATCCTTTTCCCACAATTCTTTGCAAAATGAAGATTTTTTTTCCCACAAAATTGTCATTGTAATAAGTTATTTCTCACATGGCATGTGTATACCACAAATGACACCCCAAAATAAATTCTGTTACTCCTCCTGAGTATTACGATACCACATGTGTGGGACTTTTTCACAGCCTAGCCACTTAGAGAAGCCCAACATGCAGGGAGCATCATCATGTGTTCTAGGAGCATAAATTACACATCTAACTTGTTGACTACCTATTACACTTTTGAAGGCCCTGGAGCACCAGGACAATGACACATGACACTGATGTGGCAATGATGACAGATGGCACTGATACATGGCACTGATGGCACGTGACACTGATGTGGCACTGATGACAGACGGCACTAATACGTGGCACTGATGACAGATGGCACTAATACGTGGCACTGATGACACGTGACACTGATAACAGATGGCACGTGGCACTGACAGGTGGCACTGATGACAGATGGCACTAATATGTGGCACTGATGACATGTGACACTGATATGGCACTGATGACAGATGGCACTAATACGTGGCACTTATGACAGATGGCACTGACGGGTACTGTATTTTCTTTTTTTTTCCACTGACGCTGCAGCTGGTCGCTCTCCCTCCTCACACGGGGTCTCTGTGTGAGGAGGGAGAGCCAGCAATGAGAGATGATCTCATATGTTTACATTGGACACTCAGATCGAGTGCTAAATGGCCGCTGTGATTGACCATTCAGCACGATCTGTGATTGGCTGTGTCCAACACAGAATTTCCCCGATGCACGCCTGCAGGTGCGCGCATTGTGGAAGTAAACAGGATGACGTCCAGGGACGCCCTCCCGACAATTGGAGTCCGCGCTGTAGCCGTCTTTCGGCTATAGCGCGGACGCCTAGTGGTTAATTAGCCACTTCAAGCCGTTGTATAGCATGGCAAAATATTGTTTGCACTGTTGTATACGCTGGTTTTCATTTATGTCTGTGGACACACACACAGTTAAGCATCATTATAATGGATTATTTATGTTGAAGGACTCTTTTGGAAATCACATATTTTGGCACTTACATCATGGAGTGTACACATAGATCACAGTGATATATTTTACAGTGGCACTTATATCAAGTATTGTACATATTGACCACAGAGAGAATATTTGCAATAACAGCGCAGCACCAACACGGTTTGACATTAATTACACATTAGCCACAGATAAGCTAACAGGTACAGCAGCAGTTAATCACTTCTAATATATCCAGATAGGTTAGCATGGGAGTACTTGCCTTACAATTTTTTACTAAAGAGATGTATCGTAAGTAACTGGCACAAAGTGGGTCTTTAACACATTGGGGTATGAAGACTTCAGAGTGCAAGGCGGGGCCCACTCCGCTAATAGGGGTTGTAGTGGAGAACACTGCATAGGTGGATCTGGACATTAGCTCAGGGTGTCCCTCTAAAATGCAAGTTACTGTGAAGGTGTGTACTGTCATGAAAAACCAAGCGTTAACTGGAGAACAGTTGCAGTGTACGCTCATCTCTGAGGAGTAGAGGTCCACCTTAAGATTAAGTAGTCCCCCACGGCAGCCTCAGCCTTGCCGCAAGGTATCGAGAAAACGACACAAAGTAAAGGTACCCCATGTGTGAAGTGAAATTACCCTGTACAAATTGGCTAACGTAGCCAAGAAGAACACGCACAACGAGTCAATGGGGAACATGGAGGACATTACTAATAAACACACACAGATACCCCTGTAGGCCCAGGCCAACCACCTCGCACCTGCCTACATGCATAATAAAGAAGCTCAAGTTTCGGGGCTCTCAAGGAACCGCAAGAGTATATAAAAGAACTTGCACGCATGTTTATTTGTGTGCTTTACAACTCTGGGACCAGTTTAGCAGCTTAGTTCTGGGCACTTTAAATTTAGAGAAACTAACTAAGCCTAACTAACTAAGCCTATCCTCTCTTTCTTCCCAGTGAGTCCATTTAAGAGCATTTGAAACATGTTTTCCAGGACCTAATCAGCAGTTTTGATAAATATCTGGAGTTTGCAGCTTTTATATGGCATTAATCTGACACATTTTGTAGGCTTGTCCTTTTAAATTTCTACACAAAAGTAAAAGTGGCTATCTGTATCATGGACATTGAAATCAGCACTCCTGCTAAATGGTGCAATATATCAGGCCACTTGCAGAATTATACACATCCTGTTACAGCACAGCAAGACTTGTTAACCAGAGTGGATTATTTTGCTTTGCGCCTGCATACTGCCAGTTTGCAATGTGCTAGTGATCTGCTAAGACAGTGATGGCAAACCTTGGCACCCCAGATGTTATGGAACTACATTTCCCATGGTGCTCAACTACACTGCTGAGTGCAAGAGCATCATGGGAATGATTTTAATTTTAATGCTTAAAGTCACATTATGTGGCGTCAGAGGGGGGGCGGGGTCTCCATTTACGTCACCACTATATAACAGCTGTCACCGAGAAGAAGCGTCACTCGGAGAGAGCCTACCATGGAGGCGGAGCTGCTTGCGGCTTATTTTTTTTCTTTTTTCGGTCCTTCGGGCAGCGTGAGATGGATCTACACCGTGGGACATATTTATTTTTTAATTTTTTTAATAAAGGACTGGTCCCAAAGTGTCTCCTGTCTTTTTTACTATTTTAGTCACTTTTTTTGTGAAATGGTAGGGGTACAATGTACCTGTTACCAATTCACATAGGGGGGAGGCCGAGATCTGGGAGTCCCCTTGTTAAAGGGGGCTTCCAGATTCCGATAAGCCCCCGCCCACAGTCCCCCACAACCACCGGTCAAGGGTTGTGAGGATGAGGCCCTTGTCCCCATCAACATAGGAACAAGATGCTTTGGGGAGCTACTCCAAAGCACCCTCCCCATGTTGAGGATATATAGCCTGGTACGGTTCAGGAGAGGGGGCTCTCTTGCCTTGTCTTTCCCTGCGGCCTGCCAGGCTGCGTGCTCGGATAAGGGTCTGGATTTTGGGGGGACCATTTTTTTTTCTTTAAATAGGTGATAGGTGGCGTGTCCTAATAGATACGGCACCTCATCCCTGTTATAATATTCTAATAGGGAAAGGGGGGCATGGGATTATTGCGGTGCCACCAAAGAAATAGAACAGTTTTATCATAAAAATATTTTTTTATTTTAATCATATCAAAAAGGCTAAAAAACATACATTAGACATACATATATAGAAATTTTTTTGAGGACAATCCTCATTTCATGCCCCTATCTTGTGCCCACTGCTGGTTGGTTCCAGTATACTAAGTTTAATAATGGATGTTGAAGTCTAACCCCCTTTTTTTAGCTTTTCCAAATTGCACATACTAAACAAATATATACAAAAAATATTCCATTTATTATTTATTTTTTTGTGTATTGCATATCCTGTACTTATTGGAGTGTATTGATATTTTGTACTGATGATTAGATAAATGTCTGGCTATGATGACTGGTATTCATGTAAAGTCCTATATTAGATTTAAAATATCGAGTTTATTATTGGAGTATAACACTGTCTAATTAGCATGTTTTTGTTATCTGGGTCCACATCTCTGTTGTTGTGGGCTCTCTGCCCGGTTCGTATTTCGGTCATTTGGTGACAACAACTGCCCCCTGGACAGGCTGTCCCGCTTATGGACCCTGGTCCTTCCATTCTCTCTTTTTCCCCCTTCAGTCCGCTATGTGGACCCAGTACACTTGGTTGTTTCGCCTCCACTTCGCTTGAGAATCCGTTTTACGGCAGCCTTTGGCTGCATGGATGCCCAAGGGCTGACTTTATAGTCAGCCCGCCCCCTCGGCCGGGACCATCGCAGAGACTTCAATGCCTATCCCAAGCCTCCTCCCCCTTTCCATGGATGACTGTGGGGTTTCCATCCTCTCCCCCTCTCCTCGGATTGATCCGACGCTTTATTTACATCTATACTGATCGCGTCATTGGGAACTGTTGCCATATGACGCGATTAACGCTCGGCAAGCTGGGTAGTGTAGGTTGGCGGCGTTGGTCACTGCGCATGCGCCCCGTCCGCTTTTCGTCCGCTCCTGATTGGCTGACATTTGTAATGCTGATCAGGTGGGGGTTTTAAAAGGCAGCCAAATCCTAGCAATCTTTACCTATCTGCTGTGAGATAAGTGTGGCGGTCAGGCGACGCTGGTTAAAAGGTAACAACTCTGCATTACCTTTTTCCTTTGTCTTTATATCTAAATCTTTTTATCCTCTTGTTGCTGATACATGTGGCTATGTTGGTTGATTTCCACGCTTACAGCATCTCTATCTGCCTTGGATTTTTAGATCATTTAACTCAGTTGATGCCATCTGAGGGAGTTGGTGTAGTACATGTTGGGAAGGTTCCAATACACTGCCTATATATTGGCGGAATCTCCTGTTTAGTCTGCATTTTTGCCTACAGCCATATGCACTCCTCTGGTAAGCATCCCTAATCTATTAATGATTTAATCAGCTCTCCAAATCTATGTGTAATCATTGGTCGTCAAGTTGCTTGAATTGTTGCAAAATCTTGATTACCCCATTGTTACTATTATTCTGTCATTTTTCCAGTCCTTTTGGCTATACGTCATTTGCGATCCCTGTATTCAACTATTGCGTCGTGAATTTTTTTCCTGTGCACCAGCGGATGTTCTTTTTGCATATAATCCGGGTATGTAATTGAGGCTTAGTCCCTCCTATTGATAAATTGATGAAAAATTAAATACTTATATGCTAATTTTCATCCCTTTAGGCTCCTTTTGATTCCCCTGTAGCCAAATACAGGGTTGAGTGTGACTATTGTTCTCAGTGCTCTGGAGGTGTCCTCCTTGTGTCCCGGATATCCTGCATGGTATGTTCTGGTTGTGGGGACTGGGGGGCCGGGGACATGAGATGGATAGTAATTGGATAGCTTTATGACATGACAGTTCGCCTCAACGATATCAGATTATGTGGACCCAATTTAACAATATATCTTTTTTCTTCTGTTTTAGTGTTTTTACTCCATGTGTTAACCTGCACATTCCCCTGATGAAGCCAATGTTTTGGCGAAACTAGTTGGGAACAAGTGACTAGTGATCACCTTTTAACATCATTGGTGACGGTCATTATTTTGAATTGTATTTGTTCTCTATTGTCCTCAAAAAAATTTCTATATATGTATGTCTAATGTATGTTTTTTAGCCTTTTTGATATGATTAAAATAAAAAAATATTTTTATGATAAAACTGTTCTATTTCTTTGGTGGCACCGCAATAATCCCATCCCCCCCTTTCCCTATTAGAATTTTTTTTCTTTAATTTGGTACAGGGCTCCCCTTAATATCTATACCAGACCCGAAGGGCCTGGTATGGATTTTGGGGGGACCCCCACGCAATTGTTTTTAAAATTTTGGGTTCGGGGTTCCCCTTAATATTCATACCAGACCCAAAGGGCCTGGTAATGGACTGGGGGGGAACCCATGCCGTTTTTTTTCAATGAGTTTTACCTATATTGCCGAGACCCGATAATTCATTACAGCTGCGATTCGTTTTAAATTACTTTTTTTCCTTTAGAAATGTCATTTTGCTGTGGTACTGTTCTAAACATGGAAAAACTGTGCCACTTTACAGTAGAATTGCACAATTGATTGTTAAAAGATGGAGATCTTGATTCAACCCCCCTGACGATTGCAGAGTTTCCCAATTCTTTCATGTAACAAGTATAGAGAGTTCTCTGCTCACTTGGGCAGTTTGCCAAGTTTTTAACAACATTGTAACTCTTCCGCTTAGACCCCTTTCACACTGGGGCGGTTTGCAGGCGGTATTGCGCTAAAAATACCGCCTGCAAACCGCCCCTAAACAGCCTCCGCTGTTTGTTCAGTGTGAAAGCCCGAGGGCTTTAACACTGAAGCGGTGCACTGGCAGGACGGTGAAAAAAGTCCTGCAACGCTTCTTTGGAGCGGTGAAGGAGCGGTGTATTCACCGCTCCTAAACCGCTCCTGCCCATTGAAATCAATGGGACAGCGCGGCTATACCGCGGCAATACCGCGGCTATAGTCGCGCTGTACGAGTGATTTTAACCCTTTTTCGTCCGCCAGCAGGGGTTAAAACCGCACCGCTAGCGGCCGAATACAGCTGCAAGAACGACGGTACAGCAGCGCTAAAAATAGCACTGTTGTACCGCTGTCGCCCCCACCGCCCCAGTGTGAAAGGGGCCTTAGATCAAAGGGATAAAACTTCTGTGTGTAAATGCAGGAAGTTTAACCACTTAAAAGTCTAAACCTTTTTCTGACACTTGTTTCTTAGAGTTAAAATCAGACTTTTTTTTTGCTAGAAAATTACTTGGAACCCCCAAACATTATATATATTTTATTAGCAGAGACCCTAGGGAATAAAATGGCGATTGTTGCAATATTTTATGTCACACTGTATTTGCACAGTGGTCTTTCAAACGCCTTTTTTTGGGAAAAATACACTTCAATGAATAAAAAAAAAAAAACGAAACAGTAAAGTTAGCCCAATTTTTTAATTTAATGTGAAAGATGATGTTACGCCGTGAGATTCGTGAGAGAATCGCGATCTATCTTCTAAGCAAATAAATCGCGATTTTCATTTTAGCCAGGATCGTGCAGCTCTACTTTACAGGCATACTATAGACACCCCCCAGGCACGATATTTAAAGGAATATTTCGTTTTTATTGTTTCACTTTAAGCATTATTAAAATCACTGCTCCTGAAAAAACGGTTGTTTTTAAAACTTTTTTTGCATTGATACATGTCCCCTGGGGCAGGACCCGGGTCCCAAAACACTTTTTATGACAATAACTTGCATATAAGCCTTTAAAATGAGCACTTTTGGTTTTTCATGTTAGTGTCCCATAGACTTTAACGGGGTTCCACGGCTTTCGAATTTGCTGCGAACACCGCATAATGTTTGTTGTTCGCCGAACGTCCAAACAACCAAAGTTCGGCCCGAACTTATGCTGGAGCCAAACTGTTCACCCATCCCTATTAGACACTATAATTAAGCAGTGATGGTGCTGTGTTATTTCCTTTCCTGGTCCATACTGGATAACTGCCTTCACCCATTTTCCTTCTGTGTGGCTCCACATTTCTGCAAAGAAATCATGAGCCAAAAGAACATTTTTACATGTATTCCTTTGTAGAATCCACTAGAGTGCAAGGATACAGCTTTTCTGCAACCTATTCCAGTGAATTGTCCATAGTGATGCATAATGCCGCGTACACACGAACGGAAGTTCAGCCAGCAAAAGACAGATGAGAGCTTTTGGTCGGAAAATGTGACCGTGTGTATGCTCCATCGGACTTTTGCTGGCCGAATTTCCGCCAGCCAAAGATTGAGAGCATGTTCTCAATTTTTGCGACAGAAAAAGTTTTCGGAAATTCCATTCGTGTGTATGCAATTCCGATGCGCAAAAAAACACGCGTGCTCAGAATCAAGTACGAGATGGAGCCGCTCAGTCTGGTAAAACGACCGTTCGTAATGGAGATGGCACATTCCTCACACTCCAAATTTTTACATCTTTCAATGCAGCGCATTCTCTTCTTCTTTATCCCTTTCATGACTAAGCCTATTTTTGAAATTTGGTGTTTACAAGTTAAAATCCGTATTTTTTGCTAGAAAATTACTCAGAGCTCCCAAACATTATATATATATATTTTCTAGCAGAGAATCTAGAGAATAAAATGGCGATTGTTGCAATATTTTATGTCACACGGTATTTGTGCAGCTGTGTTTTAAACGCAACTTTTTGGGAAAAGGGACACTTTCAAAGGTACCCCAATTTTTTTTGTACAATATGAAAGATAATGTTACGCCGAGTAAATAGATAACAAACATTTCACACTTTATAATTGCACACACTCGTGGAATGGCGACACTACGGTACGTAAAAATCTCCATAGGCAACGCTTTAAATTTTTTTATGGTTACCAGGTTAGAGTTACAGAGGCGGTCTAGTGCTAGAATTATTGCTCTCGCTCTGACGATCGCGGCGATACCTCACATGTGTGATTTGAACGCTGTTTAGATATGCGGGCGCGACTTCCGTATGCATTTTCTTTGCTGTGCGAACTCGCGGGGACGGGGACGCTTTAAAAAAAATTTTTATTTATTTTTATATTTATAAATTGTGTTTTAAAAAAAAAAAAATTTTTGATCACTTTTATTGCTGTCACAAGGAAAGTAAACATCTCTTGTGACAGTAATAGGTGGTGACAGGTACTCTTTATGGAGGGATCCCTCCTTTGCACTTAAAAGTATTCAGATCGCCGTTTTTGGCGATTTTGAATACTGTCGATTTGTATAAAACCGGCGCCATTGGCAGCCGAGTAAACGGGAAGTAACGTCATGACGTTGCTTCCGTGTTCACGATTAGGAGGCTGGAACGAAGCCACTCACGGCTTCGTTCCAGTCCGCCCCAAGCCGCCAGAGGCGGCCGATTGGTCATCGGGCCTCCCAATGGAACGGGAGGTCCGGTAAGAGCGGCGGGAGGGGGGACGTCCCCTCCCTCTCCTCCGGTATAAAAGCCCAGCAGCCTTTAGCCACATTGGTTATTATAACTGGATAGCCGATCGCCGGCTCTAAAAAACAGTACCGGGATGATGCCTGCAGCTGCGGGCATTATCCCGGTATAACCCTGGAAAGCCGAGTACGCACATCTGCGTATGCTCAGCGGGAAGGGGTTATAATGCTAGAAGAATGAAGTTGTTTTGCTGCTGATATTTACACAGTGTTCTCACAAACTTATTTCTTTATTTTATTTCATGATCTCATAAAAATCTTTTTGATTTTTAAAGCCAGATCTCCATAATAATGTTTTATTTTTTTTTATAGTGATTTTTAATTTTTTTTAATCAAGATCTCCTGTTTTTTTTGTATGTCACATTTCCACAACACCATTATTATCTTGTGTTTGTAAACCTCAAGGAGGTTACTTGGTGTTGGTATCCTTTGTTAATTTGACATTGTATTTTTGAAATGTACCTGCCTACTCACCAAAAAACTGTCCTATTTAAAGAAAAACACATCGGCAAAATAACAAAATAAAGAGGGAAGGCAACGCTGAAGAAACAGCTGGAATTTGCAAAGCCTTTGGCCCCCAGGGCAGACATCAACTCTGTGGATTAAAAAATTGGTAGCTTGAGAAGTCCATATAATATCGAGCACAATCTGGTCCAGGACTCCCAGAGATTAGGAACAGCAGCAGATGACATGTATGTCCCCAGGCTGTGGTACTACACAGCCTGCGTTGTCTTCTGTCAGACCAGACTGAACCCAGGCCATCACTTTCTTGTCTTCCGTGCAACCTTCCCTCCACGCTTCCCTGCAGGCTGTGGCTCTGGAGGTGGACTTGTGGCAGGAGGAGGAGGAGGATGGGCGAGCGTACATAAGTGGACGTCATCCGTCATTTGGCCACTCAACCCCTTATGGATGGCCTCAAAAATGATTTTCCCGCATTTGCGGCGTGGGCCCTCCTCCATTTGCTGCAAATTTGAGGCTATATAGATGCCATAGGCCTCTACAGCGTCAAGGGGGGCTTTCAGGGCGTCATTACCCTCCTTAATGAGGCCCAGTGCTGCCTCCTACACGTTTCTCCCCTTCCTGGGCCTTTTTGTTGTAAGGGCGGAGGGGAGGCACCTAGGATTGGGTGAGGCTACTGGGCCCCGCCACCTCCTGGCTGACGCTTACCCCCGCCATCTCCTGTGTGCCACATTCCAGAGCCTCGTCCTGGCTGAAGTCTTCCTGTGTATGAAAAAGGGACATAGTTTTAGTTTTTGGCTCATCAATCGCACACAATTTTCAGCTCATGACTGTTGCAAATGAAATGTTCATAAATAGAAAAGACTATTATTCTGAGCCCAGTATTTTTCATTCTTGTCCCAATCATTTTTGGCCCCTACTGTCTATTGATATGTCAAACACTTTTTGTTAAATCATTAATTTGTTAGCAATAATGACATCTAGCTAACACAAAAAATATGTTTAAAAATACTATACCTGGCTCCATCTGGGCTCCTCAATTTCTTCCAGGATGGAAGGCCCAGGTTGTTCCTCGGAAGGCTCAGCTGGGGTTGAGTTAAGGGTTGAGGGAAGGGGGACCGGAAGAGTCGAAAGTGATTCCCTGGCTTCAATATGGTCTTCCAGAAACCACATCTTGTTGTAGTACCACAGACTGGGTACATACACGTCTTCTGCTGCTGCTATTGACCTCATGGACTTTGGACCTTCTGAAGCTGCTTCCTATGCGTGCTTCTCAAGCTACCAATTTTCTTATTCACAAACTCGATGTCTGCGTTGGGGACCCGAGTCTTCACAAGTTCCAGCAGTTTCTCCAGCGATGCCTTCCTTGCTGGTTTGTTGCGATATAAGGGGTTTTTCACCTCCCACAAATTGCGCATACCTCTGTATCTGTCTATGAATCCGCCGAGGAAGTCTGGGTCTTTAAATTGTTTAATTTTTGCTGTCAGACCAAACAAGACAAAAACACTAATATCAGGCTAAACTCTCCTAATCTTATCACAATATAGGCCTCAATCTAGAATCCGTAAAGGCCACTCATGTCCCAAGTTAAAACTTTACCTTAGTTATTACGTTCGACGCTTCCGTTCCTCCTTCCTCCGCACACAGAACGTAGGTACGACACACGCGTGTTAGCTTTATAGACACTGCGCATGCGTGAAACTCGAATATTTCCCGCCCAGTCTCTTTCCTCGCAGTGGGAGAGGAACATGGCGGAGACACAGCAGGTGCATAATAGCAGTAACGACGAGGAGGAAAGCCCACAGCCAGAAACGTCCCGATCCAATAGGAGATTTAAGGCCTCAAATATGTCCTTTGTCGAGATGGTGGACATATTGAAGAATGCCGACCATGATGGGAAGTATGGACTGTACACCAACCCTAATGAGAGAAAGGCCAAGATCATGACTAAAGTTGTGAAGAGTCTGTGCTGGAATTTTGGGGTACGACGATCCAAGGAGCAATTGAGGAAACGCTGGTCAGACCTGAAACTGAGGGAGCAGGATCAGTACAGAAAGATCAAGAAAGTGCTTCTAAAAAGTAAGGAGTTGTCATGTGTTCCTATTATTATTATCCCTTGTATGCTGCGCCATGTGCTTTTCTTTACTGTTGGACAGTTTAAAATGGCCACTTTCATGTTCATGGGCACAGTAAATCAGTCGTAGTAAACATTGTTCGTTTGCCAAATAAATACAATGTTTTTGCCAGATACAGGGTTAACTACATTTGGTCATGATAATTTGTATTCAAAGAAGTTTAGGACATTGTTGTCTAGATGTGTTTCAAACTAGAATGAATTGCAAACTTGATTCAGTGTAATGTAAGGAGAGGACACTCAGCAGTTGTTTACACATCTGGACTCAGGAGAACTAGTGTGGGACACAAGAACAAACTTTTTAGGGTGTCCCACACAGGTGCTCCAGTGGATACTTGGTGTGTCTACATGTGTGAAACTTGTCCAAAAAAGGTAAGTATTCCAGCTTTGGTAAGGTAAAAAAATAATGTCTTCAGCTTTGAACTCTGCCAAAATAGACAATTGTACCCCACTTTCAAGCAAGGTTTCATATTCCTAAAAAAGGTAAGTATTCCAGCTTTGGTAAGGTAAAAAAATAATGTCTTCAGCTTTGAACTCTGCCAAAATAGACAATTGTACCCCACTTTCAAGCAAGGTTTCATATTCCTATTTCTGGCCTCAAATATCGGTGTGCTAAGTATACCTTTTGTTTCATTCTCATAGGGGAACAAAGACTCAGAAAATATGAGCACACCAGGGACCCCCCACCTCCTGAAGAAGGGGAACAGAGGTCACAACCTGAGGATGTGGAGGAAGGAGAGGTGGTTGAAATTAACACCACAACAGGTTTGTGTCTGACACCACAGATTCAGGCAATAGATGTATGCCTGCATATTTTTAATACATGGTGTGTATTTTTATTTTAGGTGATATTCAGGTTGTGGTACCAAAATCCAGTCATTTCACCAGTGACAGTGCACAACGGCTTATCCAGGAAATCATGTTTTGTAGTCGTGATTTGGTCCTTATAAAAGAAAAAACCAAGGAGATTGAACAAAGACTGAAGAAGAACATAATTGATGTACTAGGGAGAATCTAAATCCTAAAAAGATTCCTTGTTCTTTTTTTTTTCACAAAATTTTATCTAAAGTTTATCTAAAGTTTTAATACCGTTTAAATGCCAAATTTGGAAGATGCAAACAGTGTGTCAACATGTGTTATCTGCCATCAGGGGATTACAATGTACACATTTTGGACCTTATCAAAGAAAAAACCAAGGAGATTGAACAAAGACTGAAGAACATGATTGATGTACTAGGGAGAATCTGAATCCTAAAAAGATTCCTTTTTTTTTTTTCACAAAATTTTATCTAAAGTTTTAATACAGTTTAAAAGCCAAATTTGGAAGATGCAAACAATGTGCTATCTGCCATCAGGGGATTACAATGTACGCGTTTTGTGAGTGCAACCCCTTCCTCCCAAAACTCTAGTAGGTGAGAGGAAGTGGTTGCACCCCCAAAACATGTCCACTGATCCCCCATGATGGGAGAAAGCACATGTTGACATTAGGTATGGGATCAGAAAGGAAATCCCCATTTTGACTCACAATTTGTGTGCATCTTCTAAATTTGGCTTTTACAAGGGTGACTTCACCCCATCTGATGAAGGCAAGATCAAGACCTTTTTCACACAATAAAATGTCTGATATTGCCTTTTTTTGCAATGTTGAACTTTGTAAGTTCCAGAGTTGTGCATGTTATGTTTGGAAACATGCCTGTTTCAGTAATTTTTTTTAAATTTCAAGGTAAAACTTTGAAAAAAAAAAAGATGTGTTTTTTTTACCGCCAAATGTTTATAAAACGCACATGTGAATGTGCACAAAGTAAAAGGTTTTATACTCAACAAAGTGTGGCTTCTTCTTTCAATGATCAATACCAGTTTTTGTGTTAAGTTGGTGTTTACAGTGAAAATGGGTGTTATTTAATAATGGAAAAACCACTAGGCACTACAAGTGCACTAGGAGAACCTAGGAGACAGCAAAAATAAACCCAAGCAGTAAATGAAAATCAAGATTTTATCTGATAAAAGAGAAAATTTATTCAAAATATGCTGGCATACCCGTAAAATATTATACATATTTTTCTCGCACTTCACGGGCGCTTTGGGGGGGGCAAGCCAGGACAGACAGCTTCCAGGGCCCTCAAGTTCGGCCTCAGGCCCAAATGAGGCAACATAATTAGGATTATTGCGTTTCAAAAAGTTATGTAGGATGCAGCAACATAAAATTATGTGATTTAGTTTGTACGCCGCCATATTTATGGCTGTTTGAAATAGGCGGAACCGACTGGCCAGTATCCCAAAGGCATTCTCCACGCCTCTTCTGGCTCTGGCCAGCCGGTAATTAAAAACCCTCTTCTCCGGGGTGAGGGTCCTCTGGGGGAATGGTCTCATCACATGGTCACCCAGACCGAATGCCTCATCTGCGACAAAGACAAATGGCAGTCCTTCCACGTTCTCCGGAGGTTGCAATCCCAAGCCACCACTCACTGGATGTCGATAGAACTCGGTTCGGGCAAATACTCCATCATCCGACATCCGGCCATTCCTCCCTACGTCCACATACAGAAACTCATATGTCGCCGACACCACCGCTATCAACACAATACTATTAAACCCCTTGTAATTATAATAGTATGACCCCAAATGGGGTGGTGGGACGATGTGGACGTGCTTCCCATCGATTGCCCCTCCGCAGTTAGGAAAGTCCCACCGCTGGGCAAATTGGGAAGCCACAGTCTGCCATTCCTGTGGTGTTGAAGGAAACTGTGGAGTCAAACAAGAAAAAAAAATTGTCATTTTGCACATAAACATTGCAAGCAGATTAGACACAAACATTCTTGGCCAACATCAGTATAACATTTATTTTATGGAGTATTTAAAGGCAAAAATATAAGGACCACTTATCAGATTCCCCCCCCCCCCTCTGATGGCCCATTGTAAAAATTTTAGGGGGGGGTATGTTTTGGACAGGTAACCCTCTCAACTTCATTGAGAGCTGAATGCATAAACAATGTGTTTTATTTTGGCCAGCCCCTTCTTACTTACACTATTGGCAGCCCACTGGACAGGTAAGAAGTGTCATAATACAAATATATAAATACACACTGTACAAATGTAAGCACATTTTTACATTCTGCAATTACCTATCAAAATAATAATAGGAGAACAAAACTTTAAACAGTATAATTTGAAAGTATTCAGGCAGGCCCTTTCACTACATGCTTTGGTGAATTCATCCATAAATATGAACACAAAATAGGTAGGTATAGTGTGTATGGGTTTGGCAAAGTCAGCAGATAGAGCAGGGGTCTTCAAACTGCGGCCCTCCAGGTGTTCAGGAACTACAATTCCCATCATGCCTAGTCATGTCTGTGAATGTCAGAGTTTTACAATGCCTCATGGGATGTGTAGTTCTGCAACAGCTGGAGGGCCGTAGTTTGAGGATCCCTGAGATAGAGGAATGGTATGGGTTGATTTAGCGGTTGGGGGGGAGGGAGGGTTCCAAATGATTTTGGGCCCCCCCAAAAAAAAAGCCCCTGGCACTATGCCTGAATTTAAGGACACAAATAACATTTGGACACATTTTAGGGGGTGTTTAGGGTAAAGTACTACAATGGAGCTGACAAAATACATTGTTAAGTGACTAGGCTAGGTGTATATGGGCCCAGGATAGCATGCTGGGGATGTTAGTGAAGGCAAATATGCATGAAGGACAAAAAACTAAATTTTAAAAATTCCAGTATGCATGAGGATAAAGGGGACATTCACAGCATATTACAATCATGGTAATTAGGGAATGATGAAAGAAATACAATACATTAGCAAACATTAAATACATAGAATGTGATGTCAAAGGAGAAATCTTACCTTAATATAGTCCTTCTGCAGGACCTGAATGATGGCAGAAGAGGTCTCTGGGATAATGATCCCCAGAGCCTGGGGGGGAGATGCCTGTTGAGAACTTGAGCTCCTGCAGACTTCTCCCAGTCGCCAAGTACCACAACGTGGCGACTAGCCTTTGTTTGGGAGTGATGGCTTGCCGCATGCAGGTGTCCTGCCTGCTGATATAAGGGGACAGCAAAGCCAACAAACAGTGAAAAACAGGGTCCGTCATCTGAAGAAAATTCCTGAAATCATCAGGGTTATTCTCCTGGATCTCCCGCAACAAAGGCATATGAGAGAATTGGTCACGCTGGAACAACCAATTCTTGGTCCATGAACTCCTTCTCGCCCTGTTCATGGACTGGGCTTGGGTCAGCTAGAAGCCCAACACCAAGCCCCCACACAGCACGAACTCTACGACGAGCACGTACACGCAATATGGCTTCAAAACGGTCGGTTGGTCAGAATGAACTAAACAGAACACACTTAAGACAAGCAAGGCCTGTGAAGAGCGAGCTGAAAATCAGTAACGAGCGGACAAGAATGCACTGAAAAACAGATACGAATTGACTACACGCACTGAAAACCAGATACAAATCCACAAGCACAAACTGAACAGCAGTAAAACGATCTGAAAAAGCACGAGTCTGAAAAGCGCGAATCGTCTCTCACCAAACTTCTACTAACACGAGATAAACACGAGATTACCAGAAGGAGCCAAAAGGGTGGCGCACTGGGTATTGAACTTCCTTTTTCTAGTCTCGCTGTACGTATTGTATGTCACCGCGTTCATGACGGTCGGAATTTGGTGTGACCGTGTGTATGCAAGACAGCTTGAGCTAAATCCCGTCGGAATTCCGTCGAAAAAACCATCAGAGCTTTTTTCGACCAAAATTCCGATCGTGTGTACGCGACATAACACACTTTTGGCATTTTAAAGGGGGGTTCCGGCCGGGAAAAAAAAATTAAAAGTCAGCAGCTACAAACACTGTAGCTGCTGACTTTTAATAAGCACACTTACCTGTCCTGGGTGCCCGTGATGTCGGCCGCCCGAGGCTGACCCATCCCTCGGCTCTCGGTACCGCCATCCTAAGGGAAACAGGCAGTGGAGCCTTTCCTACTGCATATGCGCGAGTCACGCAGCGCTTTGTGAATGGGACGCGATGTGTTGTGGGACACACACAGTTCCCATAACACACCGCGCCTCATTCCCCAGAAGACAACGCGGGGAGAAGACTGAACATCACCGCGGAGTAGGAAGACGCAGATTAGGAAGACTGCCTAGCAACAGCCATTTCAGGTGAGTTAATTTTTTTTTTTTTTCTTTTTTCCTCCACTTTAAGGAATTTTTTGTTGCATTTTTTGTCTTCTGGTGGACCTCCACTTTAAATATTAATGAACTATAAGGTTCACTGCTTTTATAACATTAAAGGAAAACTGTAATATTTTCAGTATAGCAGTTGAAAAACGTTCTAGGTATAGTTTGTAAGTAAATATATGCATCCACACAAGGGGTTGATATATATGCCAATTATAAATCTAGCTCTGGTTATCTCAGTAGTGTTTATTATAATATATGACTAACTATTAGAAAGAGCAGGTACTAAAACTATACCTTCAATAATTTTAGTATAGCACAGAGGGTTATGTTATTCTGTAAAAAAAGAAAAAAAAAAAAGCACACCTTTTTTCCTCCTTGCTCCTCCCCTGCATTTAGAGCAGGGATCGACAAACCCCAGGAGTCAGGTCGCAATGGCAACAAGATAAGTTAGCTTTAGGGGTTTTTTTTTTTAATTCACGAAAAAAATTGCATTTGAACAACTGCTGCGCAAATACTGTGTGAAATAAAATATTGCAACGGTGGCTATTTTATTCTCTAGGGTCTCTGCTAAAAAATATACAATGAATTATACTAATAATTATATATGAAATGTTTGGGGGTTCTAAGTAATTTTCAGGCAAAAAATACGAATTTTAAACTTGTAAGCAACAAATGCCAGAAAAAGGCTTAGACATGAAGTGGTTAATCAACATTGACTATTTTTTATCCTTATGCTGCTAGCATTAGCACATAGATGGGAAAGTATATTATATTTGCTTGTTTTAAACTTTTTTTTTTACATTTCTTTAATTACTTCCTGGTTTTCAGGCCCATCTAAATAATGTCATGCATCCCAGGAGTCTTCAGGAGGGGAGGTGGGGGTTTTCTCTAAGCACACTCTTCTGCCTGCATGACTGAGCTAAGGGCAGATGGATTCTAGGGAGTAAATGCTACAAGAATTATCTACCCTTACTCAATATGCCCAGAAATCCTAGGGGGTCTTAAAGAGATTTCTCAGCAAAATAAACCATGTAGACATGGATGGATGGGTTTGCTTTGAATAATAAAAATAAATTAAATAGTGTTTTTGGTTTGTGACGCTCAGATGCAGTGTAGCTCCACTTTAACACTTTCATACGGACCTACAACACTGCTTCCAGCTGGCCAGGTCCATACGGACCACATTTCTCCATAAACTTATAACAGAATTTGTTCGGCAGACTCTGCTGAACAATCCTATAGCTCTAATCAGCGGATTAAAATCTGTTGTTTAGAGTCATTCACCTCAAATGTGACATGGCGCAGCTTCCCCGTATAAAGCCTCTCCACCTCTCGCTGCTCCCCTTCTTCTAAAAAGGCTCACCCCCCTTCTTTTTTATGTCCTTTATCCCCCTTCCCCCCCCCCGCACCGATTTCCTCCCCCACATCCCGTCCCCTGCAGCTACCTTCCAGAGGCCAGCTTCCCTCCTCTGCCACTCCCGTAGGCTTCAGGTGCTGCGGGGCTTAGAGGGGATCAAAACATGTCCTCCCGCCACTTTGATCACCCCCCGCAATGGCCCCCGCATCTCTGATCCCTCTCTGCTCTGAACAGCATTCTATCCGTCCCCTTCCGCCGTCTGCAGCTGCTGTCCGGTACTCAGGTCCAGCAATCTGTCAGGCTGGAGCACGGGCATTGGTCTGGCGGCAGCGGGTGAGGTTTGGGGGCTTGGTAAACATGTGTTTACAAGCCCCCTCTCTTTACTACAATGGACATAGGCAGTGATCACTACAGATAGCTCCTGTGTCCATTGATAATGAGCATTGTAAACAGTGTTTACTATGCGTCAATTTATGAATGAAAGACTCATTATTTAGTCCCTTTCTCTGTCTCAAAAAAAGAGACACCAGGGGTCTGTTTAAAACTCTGATATCTCACTAAAGACATTTAAAAAAAAAAGTACAAAATATTAAAAAATAATTTAAAAAAAATGTAAAAAAGTTAAAAAAAAAAAAAAAAAAAACCATAGTAAGGCCTTTTTCACATTGACCGGACTCCATCAAGCAGATCCCTGCTGAGCACACAGATTACAGTTGTGTGTCTGCTCCGCTGATGCAGAGCAGACACCGGTATGGCCCACTGTTCTGTATGGGGCAGTCAGTTTCCATCCGATCTGTCTGTTTTTGGTGGACCCGATCAAATGCAGGTGGGTGTAAACGGACACATGTCCATTTACATCCACCTCTCCATAGAGAACAATGGGTGGTCTGATCAGGTCCGCCTGAAAAACGGACAGACGGACATGATCAGTCTGGTCGTGTGAAAGGGGCCTAAGGCCTTGTTCACACAGAGCATACACAGCATACACCCCTGCAAGGCCATGTTTACCTGTACAGGGATGCACAGGTTTTCCATGCATCCCTGTGCAGGCAGTCCCATTGATGTTATTTGGGATGTAGCAACTGTGTGAACAACACTGTTGCTCCCAATTTGACATCCATGTAGGTCCAAGTGCATGTCCCTGAGCTCACATTGTCTGCGTTCAGGGGAAGTGTACCCACACCCACATGGATGTCAGATTGGGAGCAGCGGCTATAACTGTGGGACTGCCTGTACGGGGATGCACGGAACACCTGTGTATTCCCGTGCAGGTAAACATGGCCCTCCAAGGGCATACACTTTAGTATGCCACATCTGAACGATGCTTTAGTAGCAATTTAGCAGGAATTTTGTAAGTCTTCTTGTGTTTGTGTGCACGAATAATGATTTTAGTGTATTTTTTAGTGAAAATAGCGTGCACGAATAATGATTTTTGTGTATTTTTTAGTGAAAATAGCGATTTGATGAACATTTGCGCAATTATTTACAAATTCTGAAAGCTGTAATGGAAAAATGGTAACCTCCAGCTTTTTGGATTAAATATTTTTTATTTACTGTTTTGCACACCTTCAGTTTTCACCATTACACAAAAAGGTACAAATATTTGTTATTTATTAATGCAATACAGTTCTAACTTTTATATTTAGAGTTTAGCTGGAATTTTGTACATTTTGCCATGTATGAATCCACTAATAATGATCTTAGTGTATTTGTGTCACTGACTCATCACCAGCCATCCTATTAAAGTGAATGGGACTGTCGGTGAGTCAACAGCGGGTCAGAGGAGGAGCCGCTGTGGGACAGAGATGACAGTTGCTCTTTAAAAATTATGATTAAAAGTGTAAGTTCACCTTTACAGAAAATCTGTAAGGTATACTTACATCGGACCCTGTCCCCATCACACCTGGTCCCCCTAACCTCGTCCATTCTGACATATCGCATCGCCGCTTTAACAGTCAGAGGATTTGAAATCCCAGCAGCTTTCTCTCCTCTTCGCCCGCTGTGACAGGATGGGCTGCGCGGGTTCTGATTGGTCGGCACCAACCATGTGACGGCGCCGAACAATTGGAATGCTTCTAAACGTTCTCCTGACGAGGTACGTTTTGGAGATTAAGCCAAGGGGATTTCCAAGCCCTGGATTGTTGAGGCAGATATACCATGTGTCAGCAGGACGGGGGGGGGGGGGGGATTTTGAAATATTGAAATCAATGGGCAGAGCTGCAGAGGCGTCTGCAAACTGCTTCGGCACATTTTAGCCCTTTCTTTTGCCGCTAGCGGGGGTTAAAAGTACCCTGGCCCCGAAAAGTGCTGCTAAGACCGCAAGGCGCCGCTTAAAGCGGCTCTTTACCGCTAACGAGGAGTGCTATCAGTGTGAAAGGGGTCCATATTGCAACACTTAGAGGCACCCCTCTTATCTTTTATACTCTTTTGTGACATGACGCCACTTGTATATCAAGACTTTGCTCGTTTATCAAGTCAAAATGACTGGTTTTGCAAAAACACTCTCAGCCCAAGTTACTCTCAGTCCAAGGCTTTACTATAAAAAAAACGTATATATATATATATACACACTAGAGGTCGACCGATATGGGTTTTTCTCTGGCCGATGCCAAAGCCGATATTTAGAAATGGCGGTGGCCGATGGCCGATATATGATGCCGATTTTTTTGGGCCGATATATTAGGCCGATTTTTTTTTTTTTTTTTTCCCTTCATCTCATAAAATCTAACAGTTAGACCCCTTTCACACTGGGGCGTTTTTCAGGCGCTTTTGGGCTAAAAATAGTGCCTGTAAAATGGCTCCCCTGCAGTCTGTGTGAAAGCCCGAGTGCTTTCACACTAAGGCGATGCGCTGGCAGGATGTTAAAAAAAAGTCCTGCAAGCGGCATCTTTAGAGCGGTGTATACCCCTCCTCCACCACTCCACGCCCATTGAAATGAATGCGCACCACTGCCGAAGCGCCTACAAAGCGTTTCGGCAGCAGCGCTTCAGGGGCGCATTTAACCCCTTCTTCGGCCGCTAGCTGGGTTATAAGTGCCCCGCTAGCAGCCGAATAGCGCCGCTAAAATGACGGTAAAGCGCCGCTAAAATTAACAGCGTTTTACCGTCAACGCCTGCCCGCTCTAGTGTGAAAGCAGCCTTAAGTAATAAGTGATACAGAAAATGTTTTATATTTAAATATTTATTAAACAAAACAAACCTCCAATCAGTTCACTTGTATGTAGAATTTAGATTAAAAAAAAAATAACTATATCTTAAATATTAAATACACAAAAACAGGTAATCAAAACTTTTGGACGAAAAAAAATGGGCTAACTTTACTGCTTTTTTTTTTTTTTTAATTTCATTAGTGTATTTTTTTTTTTAAAAATTGCGTTTGAAAGACCGCTGCGCAAATACCGTGTGACATAAAATATTGCAACAACCGCTATTTTATTCCCTAGGGTCTCTGCTAAAAAATATATATATAATGTTTGGGGGTTCTAAGTGATTTTCTAGCAGAAAATACAGGATTTTTACTTGTAAGCAACAAGTGTCAGAAAAGATTTAGTCTTTAAATGGTTAAACTGAAAACTTCTCCACGGAGTTCAGTCTATTGATAAAAGAACCTGAAAGAGATACAAATGTATCTTCTTATCAGACTTGGCAGGCTGCCCAGAGGAGGAGAGAAGATAACTTCACACAACTTGCAATTGACTTCTATTACAGAAGTCATTTGCAAGTCCCGCTGAATCGGCTTTTTTTATCAGCACAATCGGCCGATGCCGATTAAGTAAAAAAAGCCAAATATCGGCCGATATATCGGCCGGCCGATATATCGGTCGACCTCTAATACACACACACTGTATCTCACAAAAGTAGTGCGTGTACAGCTTGTATAACAGTGTAATCTTGATGTCCCCTCAAAATAACTCAACACACATCCATTAATATCTAAACCGCTGGCAACAAAAGTGAGTACACCCCTAAGTGAAAATGTCCAAATTGGGCCCAATTTGCTATTTTCCCTCCCCGATGTCATGTGATTCGTTAGTGTTACAAGGTCTCAGGTGTGAATGGGGAGCAGGTGTGTCAAATTTGGTGTTATCGCTCTCTCATACTGGTCATTGGAAGTTTAACATTGCACCTCATGGCAAAGAACTCTGAGGATCTGAAAAAAATAATTGTTGCTCTACATAAAGATGGCCTAGGCTATAAGGAAGATTGCCAAGACCCTGAAACTGAGCTGCAGCACGGTGGCCAAGACCATACAGCAGTTTAACAGGACAGGTTCCACTCAGAACAGGCCTCGCCATGCTCGACCAATGAAGTTGAGTGCAAGTGCTCAGCATCATATCCAGAGGTTGTCTTTGAGAAATAGACGTATGCATGCTGCTAGCATTGCTGCAAAGGTTAAAGGGTTGTGGGGTCAGCCTGTCGGTGCTCAGACCATATGCTGCATACTGCACCAAATTGATCTGCATGGCTTTTGTCCCAGAAGGAAGCCTCTTCTAAAGACGGTGCACAAGAAATCCCACAAAGTTTGCTGAAGACAAGCAGACTAAGGACATGGATTACTGGAACCATGTCCTGTGATCTAATGAGACCAAGATAAACGTATTTGGTTCAGATGGTGTCAAGCATGTGTGGCGGCAACCAGGTGAGGTGTACAAAGACAAGTGTGTCTTGCCTACAGTCAAGCATGGTGGTGGGAGTGTCATGGCCTGGGGCTGCATGAGTGCTAGCAGCACTGGGCAGCTACAGTTCATTGAGGGAACCATGAATGCCAACATGTACTGTGACATACTGAAACAGAGCTCGATTCCCTCCCTGAGACTGGGCCACAGGGCAGTATTCCAACTTGATAATAAGACGACCACTGCCTTGCTGAAGAAGCTGAGGGTAGAGGTGATAGACTGGCCAAGCACGTCTCCAGACATAAACCCTATTGAGCATCTGTGGGGCATCCTCAAATGGAAGGTGGAGGAGCGCAAGATCTCTAACATCCACCAGCTCTGTGATGTCATCAAGGAGGAGTGGAAGAGGACTCCAGTTGGCAACCTGTGAAGCTCTGGTGAACTCCATGCCCAAGAGATATTAACATTAATATCTAAACCGCTGGCAACAAAAGTGAGTACACCCCTAAGTGAAAATGTCCAAATTGGGCCCAATTTGCTATTTTCCCTCCCCGATGTCATGTGATTCGTTAGTGTTACAAGGTCTCAGGTGTGAATGGGGAGCAGGTGTGTCAAATTTGGTGTTATCGCTCTCTCATACTGGTCATTGGAAGTTTAACATTGCACCTCATGGCAAAGAACTCTGAGGATCTGAAAAAAATAATTGTTGCTCTACATAAAGATGGCCTAGGCTATAAGGAAGATTGCCAAGACCCTGAAACTGAGCTGCAGCACGGTGGCCAAGACCATACAGCAGTTTAACAGGACAGGTTCCACTCAGAACAGGCCTCGCCATGCTCGACCAATGAAGTTGAGTGCAAGTGCTCAGCATCATATCCAGAGGTTGTCTTTGAGAAATAGACGTATGCATGCTGCTAGCATTGCTGCAAAGGTTAAAGGGTTGTGGGGTCAGCCTGTCGGTGCTCAGACCATATGCTGCATACTGCACCAAATTGATCTGCATGGCTTTTGTCCCAGAAGGAAGCCTCTTCTAAAGACGGTGCACAAGAAATCCCACAAAGTTTGCTGAAGACAAGCAGACTAAGGACATGGATTACTGGAACCATGTCCTGTGATCTAATGAGACCAAGATAAACGTATTTGGTTCAGATGGTGTCAAGCATGTGTGGCGGCAACCAGGTGAGGTGTACAAAGACAAGTGTGTCTTGCCTACAGTCAAGCATGGTGGTGGGAGTGTCATGGCCTGGGGCTGCATGAGTGCTAGCAGCACTGGGCAGCTACAGTTCATTGAGGGAACCATGAATGCCAACATGTACTGTGACATACTGAAACAGAGCTCGATTCCCTCCCTGAGACTGGGCCACAGGGCAGTATTCCAACTTGATAATAAGACGACCACTGCCTTGCTGAAGAAGCTGAGGGTAGAGGTGATAGACTGGCCAAGCACGTCTCCAGACATAAACCCTATTGAGCATCTGTGGGGCATCCTCAAATGGAAGGTGGAGGAGCGCAAGATCTCTAACATCCACCAGCTCTGTGATGTCATCAAGGAGGAGTGGAAGAGGACTCCAGTTGGCAACCTGTGAAGCTCTGGTGAACTCCATGCCCAAGAGGGTTAAGGGAGTGCTGGAAAATAATGGTGGCCACACAAAATATTGACCCTTTGTATCCAATTTGGACATTTTCACTTAGGGGTGTACTAATTTTGCTGCCAGCGGTTTAGACATTAATGGCTGTGTGTTGAGTTATTTTGATGGGACAGCAAATTTACACTGTTATACAAGCTGTACACTCACTACTTTACATTGTAGCAAAGTGCCATTTCTTCAGTGTTGTCACATGAAAAGATAGAGTAAAATATTTACAAAAATGTGAGGGGTGTACTCACCTTTGTGAGATACTGTGTGTATATATATATATATACATATACACACACACACACACACACACACATACACATATATATATATATATATATATATATATATATATATATATATATACATATATACATATATACATACATACACACACACACTGCTCAAAAAAGTTAAAGGAACACTTTTTAATCAGAGTATAGCAAGTCATTTCAACTCCTGGGATATTGATCTGGTCAGTTAAGTAGCAGAGGGGGTTGTTAATGAGTTTCAGCTGCTTTGGTGTTAATGAAATTAACAACAGGTGCACTAGATGGGCAACAATGAGAGCCTCCAAAAACAGGAATGGTTTTACAAGTGGAGGCCACTGACATTTTTTTCCATACTCATCTTTTCTGACTGTTTTTCACTAGTTTTGCATTTGGCTAGGGTCAGTGTCACTACTGGTAGCATGAGGCGATACATAGACCCTATAGAGGTTGCACTGGCAGTCCAACTCCTCCAGGATGGCACATCAATATGTGCCATTGCTAGAAGGTTTGCTGTGTCTCCCAGCACAGTCTCAAGAGCATGGAGGAGATTCCAGGAGACAGGCAGTTACACTAAGAGAGCTGGACAGGGCCTTAACCCTTCAGAAGGACCGGTATCTGCTCCTTTGTGCAAGGACTGGATGAGCACTGCCAGAGTCCTACAAAATGACCTCCAGCAGGCCACTGGTGTGAACGTCTCTGACCAAACAATCAAAAACAGACCTCATGAGGGTGACCCCAAGGCTCGACGTCCTCTAGTGGGCCCTGTGCTCACTGCTTGTGGAGTGCGATTGGCACCGTGGAGCTCGACTGGCATTTGCCATTGAACACTGGAATTGGCAGGTCGGACGCCCCGCCCTATGCTTTTCAGATGAGAGCAGGTTCACCCTGAGCACATGTGGCAGACATGAAATGGTCTGGAGAAGCCGTGGAGAACGTTATGCTGCCTTGTTCAGCATGACCAGTTTGGTGGTGGGTCAGTGATGGTCTGGGGAGGCATATCCATGGAGGGACGCACAGGCCTCTACAGGCTAGACAATGGCACCGACTGCCATTAGGTATCGTGATTAAATCCTTGGACCCCTACGCTGGTGCAGTGAGTCCTGGGTACCTCCTGGTGCACAATGCCCAGCCTTATGTGAGGAGCGTATGCAGCTAGTTCCTAGAGGGTGAAGGAACTGATACCATTGACTGGCCCCCACTCTCTTCTGACCTAAATAAAATAGAACACCTCTGGGACATTATGTTTCGGTCCATCCGATGCCCCCAGGTTGCACCTCAATCTGTTCAGGAGCTAAGTGATGCCCTGGTCCAGATCTGGGAGGAAATACCCGAGGACACCATCCATCGTCTCATTAGGAGCATGCCCCGACATTGTCAGGCATGCACACAAGCATGTGGGAGGGCCATACAAACTACTGAGTATCATTATAACCACTTAAGGGCCGAGCCTCTTTCTGAGATTTGTTGTTTACAAGTTAAAAACAGTTTTTTTTGCTAGAAAATTACTTAGAACCCCCAAACATTATACATTGTTTTTTCTAATACCCTAGAGAATAAAATGGCGGTCATTGCAATACTTTCTGTCACACCGTATTTGCGCAGCGGTCTTACAAGCGCACTTTTTTGGGAAAAAATACACTTTTTTTGAATTAAAAAATAAGACAACAGTAAAGTTAGCCCAATTTTTTTTATATTGTGAAAGATGTTACGCCAATTAAAATGATACCCAACACGTCACGCTTAAAACTGTGCCCGCTCATGGAATGGCGACAAACTTTTACCCTTAAAAATCTCCATAGGCGACGTTTACAAAATTCTACAGGTTGCATGTTTTAAGTTACAGAGGCGGTCTTGGGCTAGAATTATTACTCTCGCTCTACCGATCGCGGTGATACCGCGATCGGAACACCATTTTCATATGCGGGCGCTACTCACGTATGCATTACTGCTGCCTTAACAACGATATCGTCCTTCAAACAGCCGACGTAAAACTGCGGCGGGCGGTCCGTAAGTGGTTAAGTTGCTGCAATGCAATTTCAGCAAAATGGACTAGCCTGCTGCAACATTTTTTCACTTTGATTTCATTAAATGATGTGGCATCCTTTCGTTCCCAACACATTACCCAGTCCATATCAGTATAAATATCCAGCATGATATTTTTCCTCATTGACATCTGATGTGTTTTCAAAGTGTTCCTTTAATTTTCTTAAAGCAGTGTATATATTCTATATACTGTAGGTATAGAAGAGAAAGGTTATTTTAAAATAGTAAAAGTGGTTTAAAATGTTTTCTTTGTTTTTAGTCAGATACATATAACATTTTTTTTAGTCTCTCTTTTTACTACATGTTTTAAAAGGCCTTTTGCTCTCCGACCTTAATAGCTGAAGCTAAAATTCACACACAAGTGTAAAGAGGAATAAATCATCCCTTAAAGGACCACTGTGTCCAAGGTTTTAGTGAGACAATGTGAGCATCAAGACAGGGCACCAATGTTGTGCTGTCCCTTTAGACAAAGAGTGCTCTGGGGATCCTTTGTCTTGCACAGAATGTTTATTTGTAAATTGCACTGAATACATATACAGTAGTAAAAAAAGTGAATCTAAAATGTTTAACTTAAAAGTAAAGAAATGAAGGCTAGTATCAGTCGAAAAAAAACAGATTTCGCAGCACCTAACTTGATGTTATTCAAGCAGCGAGTGCAGTGACAATGTTTTTGAACTTTATTAACAGATGTAACTTTTTACTACAGCTAGTACTTGCTACTCCTGGAACAGGCACATTTATCTACCCAGAATATTTTTAAGTATAATTGTTATTATTTATTTTAACAGCTAGTAGTACTTCCTGTACAATACAGACGTATTACTACCAATGACAGAAACATTGCTAATGAACTACTTTAAGGCCTCATGGACGTTTTTGGACGTTTGTACAGCAGTTGTTTTTGGCTTCAGACGTTTTTTTCTACCATCAATAAACTCCCCATCATGTTATCCTATGTGTCCATGGACATAAATATAATGCTATACTATTTAATGCTCAAAGTCCTGTATATAACATATTTGAAATTGGATTTTACATTTATCATAGAAGAAGTATATTGTGAAAAAACAAGTTTATTCTGATGCTGAACGTTACGTGATATTCTTTTTTTACACTAAATATTATGTTTCTCTCCAACATCCAATTAAATGATCAGTTCATTTTCAATGAACTGATCCTTTCATAATTTACTGAAAAATCAAAGATGACCTCATCTGCTTAGCAGACACACAAGGTTCTCAACCAGGAATTTACACACCACCATACAAAAACAGGCATCAATTATTAAGGACTTGCTGTAAAATATTCAGCAATTTCTTTTCTCTAAAGCTGCTCCAGTTTTACTTTCTATTGATCAAAACAGTGTTAGTTTAATACAAATTTAATAAAGAAGTTAGTGTGCTGGGACCAGAGCTAGAAATCTCATACAGTAATTCTACAATAATCCAGAATATGACCATCTTAAATAAGATCTATTGCCTTTATATTTTTTATTCTAAATATATATTGTATGTAATTATGTTAAAATGAACTTGTGGTCCAAGGGTAGGGACTAAAAAGGTTACGGGGCAAGCCAGTCATGACTTACCTCTGCGTTAGTTTCCCCAACTCTACCTAGTGCTGCCTTTCTCAACCACTACTCTACAATGAATTTGTTTTTCAATTTTTCTGAAAATTTCAATTTTTTATTGAAAAAAAAAAAAAAAAACAGAGAGAAAACAAGGTTTCTCATGGCTTCAAAATTTCTGGAAATTTTACATCTCTAACCCTATATTTATTCTTTTCCAAAAAATATCTTTACAACTAACTGATCAAGAAAATGTAAATATAATCCTTTTAGCAGGGTTCCCTAAGACCTGAAACTTTTTTTCAAGGGTTCCCCCATAGCAAAAAGTTTGAGAAAAGATGGCCTAGTGTATCTTGGCTGTTCTCCACTTCTTACTTGCAAAAAAATTTGCAAGTATACATTTAGGTATGCAAATAGCGATCATCAGAAAGTTGCATATTGATTCAGGAGTACCTCAAATGTTGCTAGAGGGACTAATATAAAAAGGTAAATGATACCCGCTGAGAGCCAATTGGCACTGATGTTGAATATCCCCACATTTGCTAACTTTAATGTAACTCGATATCATATCTGATCATTCCCTATTTCAGGATGTATACCCTACTTAGCAGTGCTGCACAGTGATTGTGCTTGGTTTCTTTCAGAGGAAATATAGCATTCTTTTTTAGGCTGACTGGAAAAAATACACTATCGTACATACAGCCTTGTGCATCAAAAAAAAAAAAAAAAAAAAAAGATGCAAATGACAATAGTGATATTTTCTGAGCTGTCCAGTGCTGATCCTGCATTCTCACAAGATCAGCACTAAATGTTTTTATTCCTTTTTTTATTTTCAAACTCAAGCCAACCACATAAGACATGCAGAATCGTAATCTTTAGCAACAGGTCTGCAAATATGCAAGGCCCCCTTAAGCTTCAAAGGCGGCGAAAAATAAGACATCTCACAGGGTGTTTGAGGAACATTGCCTGACATGACTTGGATCACCTTTGCAACATGTTTAAAACACTTAACGCTATAGGTATATTATTGCGTGTTAAAGGTTGCTTTAGAATTCAGTGCCTGTGTGAAAGAGCCCTAAAACTTTCCTCAGTAAAGACAGTGTTTGTACAGTGTGTAATGGGGCAGTCTTTTTAATTCTCCTATCTCACTGCCTATTGAAAACAACAGTCTCTCTTCAGTAATGATTGTCACAAAGGCCGACCATACACGGTGTGAATATTGGCCGGTTCAACCGAAACTGGCCGAGATTTGAAACATTAATGGGCAGGCTGAATGTACCAAGATGACCGATCAATCAACTTGGGTACAACCAGGCTGCCGGATTCACTTGTGATTATCGCAAGCGGCTCATTTAAAAACTAGAGATAATTAGACTTTTCCCGTCGTTGAGAGGGGACGGGTTGGCTTAGGGTGGGCACAGGAAAACGCCCGCCCCTGCCGCCAAGAGGAGACAAGTGCTGATTCCCCATCAGCACTACCTGTATTGGTGGGGGAATTCTGTGAATTTCTCTTTCCTGCAACCAAATTTGAACTGTGTATGGGCTGCCTAAGTCTTTAGCTGAGTTTATTTATGGCAAGTAGGGGTATTTTTAAATGCAAAATAATAAAGTGATTTGGTAATTTCTTGTGTTACTAAGGCACTAGGCAAACATTTGCTTTAATGCCAAACACTTTTTTCTCTTTGGGGAATTAACCACTTGAGCCCCGGACCATTATGCTGCCTAAGGACCAGAGGTCTTTTTCCAATTTGGCACTGCGTCGCTTTAACTGCTAATTGCGCGGTCATGCAATGCTGTACCCAAACTAAATTTGCGTCCTTTTCTTCCCACAAATAGAGCTTTCTTTTGATGGTATTTGATCACCTCTGCAGTTTTTATTTTTTGCGCTATAAACGGAAAAAGACCGAAAATTTTGAAAAAAAATGATATTTTCTACTTTTTGTTATAAAAAAAAATCCAATAAACTAAATTTTAGTCATACATTTAGGCCAAAATGTATTCGGCCACATGTCTTTGGTAAAAAAAATGTCAATAAGCATATATTTATTGGTTTGCGCAAAAGTTATAACGTCTACAAACTAGGGTACATTTTCTGGAATTTACACAGCTTTTAGTTTATGACTGCCTATGTCATTTCTTGAGGTGCTAAAATGGCAGGGCAGTACAAAAACCCCCCAAATGACCCCATTTTGGAAAGTAGACACCCCAAGGAAATTGCTGAGAGGCATGTTGAACCCATTGAATATTTATTTTTTTTGTCCCAAGTGATTGAATAATGACAAAAAAAATATTTACAAAAAGTTGTCACTAAATGATATATTGCTCACACAGGCCATGGGCCTATGTGGAATTGCACCCCAAAATACATTCAGCTGCTTCTCCTGAGTATGGGGATACCACATGTGTGGGACTTTTTGGGAGCTTAGCCGCATACGGGGCCCCGAAAACCAAGCACCGCCTTCAGGATTTCTAAGGGTGTAAATTTTTGATTTCACTCTTCACTGCCTATCACAGTTTCGGAGGCCATGGAATGCCCAGGTGGCACAAAACCCCCCCAAATGACCCTATTTTGGAAAGTAGACACCCCAAGCTATTTGCTGAGAGGCATATTGAGTCCATGGAATATTTTATATTTTGACACAAGTTGCGGGAAAGTGACACTTTTTTTTTTTTTTTTTTTTTGCACAAAGTTGTCACTAAATGATATATTGCTCACACAGGCCATGGGCATATGTGGAATTGCACCCCAAAATACATTTAGCTGCTTCTCCTGAGTATGGGGATACCACGTGTGTGGGACTTTTTGGGAGCCTAGCCGCGTACGGGGCCCCGAAAACCAAGCACCGCCTTCAGGATTTCTAAGGGTGAAAATTTTTGATTTCACTCTTCACTGCCTATCACAGTTTCGGAGGCCATGGAATGCCCAGGTGGCACAAAACCCCCCCAAATGACCCCATTTTGGAAAGTAGACACCCCAAGCTATTTGCTGAGAGGCATGGTGAGTATTTTGCAGCTCTCATTTGTTTTTGAAAATGAAGAAAGACAAGAAAAAACTTTTTTTTTTTTTTTTTTCAATTTTCAAAACTTTGTGACAAAAAGTGAGGTCTGCAAAATACTCACTATACCTCTCAGCAAATAGCTTGGGGTGTCTACTTTCCAAAATGGGGTCATTTGGGGGGGGGGGGTTTGTGCCACCTGGGCTTTCCATGGCCTCCGAAACTGTGATAGGCAGTGAAGAGTGAAATCAAAAATTCACGCCCTTAGAAAGCCTGAAGGCGGTGCTTGGTTTTCAGGGTCCCGTACGCGGCTAGGCTGCCAAAAAGTCTCACACATGTGGTATCCCCGTACTCAGGAGAAGCAGCAGAATGTATTTTGGGGTGTAATTTCACATATTCCCATGGCATGTTTGAGCAATATATCATTTAGTGACAACTTTGTGCAAAAAAAAAAAAAAAAAAATTTGTCTCTTTCCCGCAATTTGTGTCGCAATATAAAATATTCCATGGACTCGACATGCCTCTCAGCAAATAGCTTGGGGTGTCTACTTTCCAAAATGGGGTCATTTGGGGGGGTTTTGAACTGTCCTGGCATTTTATGCACAACATTTAGAAGCTTATGTCACACATCACTCACTCTTCTAACCACTTGAAGACAAAGCCCTTTCTGACACTTTTTGTTTACATGAAAAAGATATTTTTTTTTTCCAAAAAAATTACTTTGAACCCCCAAATATTATATATTTTTTTAAAGCAAATGCCCTACAGATTTAAACGGTGGGTGTTTCATTTTTTTTTTTCACACAGTATTTGCGCAGCGATTTTTCAAACGCATTGTTTGGGGAAAAAACACACTTTTTTAAATTTTAATGCACTAAAACACACTATATTGCCCAAATGTTTGATGAAATAAAAAAGATGATCTTAGGCCGAGTACATGGATACCAAACATGACATGCTTTAAAATTGCGCACAAACGTGCAGTGGCAACAAAATAAATACATTTTTAAAAGCCTTTAAAAGCCTTTACAGGTTACCACTTTAGATTTACAGAGGAGGTCTACTGCAAAAATTACTGCCCTCGATCTGACCTTCGCGGCGATACCTCACATGCATGGTGCAATTGCTGTTTACGTTTGACGACAGACCGCCGCTTGCGTTCGCCTTAGCGCGAGAGCAGGGGGCGACAGGGGTGCTTTTTTTTTTTTTTTTTTTTTTTTTTTTTTGCTTTTTTATCTTATTTTTAAACTGTTCCTTTCATTTTTTTTTTTTTTAAATCATTTTTATTGTTATCTCGGGGAATGTAAATATCCCCTATGATAGCAATAGGTAGTGACAGGTACTCTTTTTTGAAAAAATTGGGGTCTATTAGACCCTAGATCTCTCCTCTGCCCTCAAAGCATCTGATGACACCAAGATCGGTGTGATAAAATGCTTCCCCAATTTCCCAATGGCGCTATTTACATCTGGCGAAATCTAAGTCATAAAATGCTCGTAGCTTCCGGTTTCTTAGGCCATAGAGATGTTTGGAGCCACTCTGGTCTCTGATCAGCTCTATGGTCAGCTGGCTGAATCACCGGCTGCATTCTCAGGTTCCCTGTTGAGACAGGAGAGCCAGAGAAAAACACGGAAGACGGTGGGGGGGGGGTGGGGGGGGGCATTCCCTCCCACGGCTTGTAAAAGCAGTCTAGAGGCTAATTAGCCGCTAGGATTGCTTTTACATGAAAGCCGACCGCTGGCTGAAAAGAATGATACCAAGATGATACCTAAACCTGCAGGCATCATTCTGGTATAACCATTCAAAGTCGTGAATGGCGTACCTGAAGACAAAAAAATGGTTAACAATAAAGCACAGTAAACGGTAAAGTATAAATAATTACATACCTGAAAAACAAACATGATAAAACATAATAACAATAAAACATTGCAGAATAGAATACAGTAAAAAAGAGCAGAACAAGAGAGAGAGAATTGAGAGAGAGAGAACAATAAAACGACAACTATTTTTTTTTATTTTATATTTTTTTTTTTTACACTTTTTTTGTAACTAACTTTTATAACGGTAACCGGTTCCAGGTTCGGGTCTCTCAAAATGCGATGGCATCTTGGGAGACCCTGTGAAAGTGTGCCTAGTCTGTGCAATGCTGTACCCTACGCTAATACTCAACTAGTGAATGGTAGCGTTCAAAACATTCACCAATGCAAAGACCAGGATTGTCAGGACAGGAGGGACAATAATAGCGGGTGTCACGCCTATATCCGCGCTTGCTGCAGACACAACATCTTTTTTGGGGGGCGTTGGGTAGGGGTACTCGGGAGGACATAAAGAAAATGCCTCTCATGCAGCCGACTGCATTTGGTTGGGGATGTGAATGGGGGAAGTACGGGCGCTGCAGAAGCGGTGGGTTCCCAATTAGGATTGGCGAATGCAGCAGGAAGGGCACTATGGGCACGACGGGCCTGTGTTTGTCTTTTTGGTGGCAGCGGGACACTACTTGTGCTTGCCACCTCACCAGCTTGAACTGCACTTATGGGACTCGCCACGTCACCAAGTGTTACTGCAGTGCTGGTTTGACTACGACCGGGGTGTACTAGGCCGCTGGCGCTTGCCAGTTCAATAAAAAGCTACCAAAAAAACTGTTAGCGATCGCAGGGATCAGGCCTGACTCTGCGAACGCTGCAGTTTAGTTTAGTGTTTTGTAAGTGACAGTGATCGATCGATACTGCACTTGGGTGGGCTGGGCCGGGCGGAGGGGCAAAATGCAGGTGCTAGCAGGTATCTGGGCTGATCCCGCTAACACTGCGTTTTTGGGAACCCTAAACTGCTGGGGACGCTAGTATAGATCTGATCGGATCAGATATTGATCCGTTCAGATACTATACCACTAAGGGAGGCGTATGCTGCATGCGTGGGTGTCAGTGGTACTGGCGCTAATCTGACGCTGCTTGGGGCTGGTGCTTGCCAGTTCACCAAAATACTACCAAAAAAACTGTTAGCGATCGCAGGGATCAGGCCTGACTCTGCGAACGCTGCAGTTATGCGTTTAGTGTTTTGTAAGTGACAGTGATCGATCGATACTGCACTTGGGTGGGCTGAGCTGGGCCGGGCGGAGGGTCAAAACGCAGGTGCTAGCAGGTATCTGGGCTGATCCCGCTAACACTGTGTTTTTGGGAACCCTAAACTGCTGGGGACGCTAGTATAGATCTGATCGGATCAGATATTGATCCGATCAGATACTATACCACTAAGGGAGGCGTATGCTGCGTGCGTGGGTGTTAGCGGTACTGGCGCTAATCTGACGCTGCCTGGGGCGACGCATATCACCGCCGGGCGATCAGGGGGCTAAACCTTTATTCGGTAATAAACGGCGGGTGCCCTCACACTAAAAAAAATAAACAAACTAACCAGCGTCACCCGTAACACTTATACGGTGATCAGTGGTGAAAGGGTTAACTAGGGGGCCATCAAGGGGTTAAAACATTTATTAGATAGTATATGGGGGTCCCTGTCGCTATAAAACGCTGACGGCGAACCTAAATATTTACGTCCCTAACTAGCGTCACCAGCGACACTAATACAGCGATCAGAAAAATGATCGCTTAGCGACACTGGTGACAGGGGGTGATCAAGGGGTTAAAACTTTATTAGGGGGGGTTAGGGGGGTATCCTAGACCTAAAGGGGGGTAATATTCACTGTCCCAACACTGTAACTGTCACAAACTGACACCAATGCAGTAATCAGAAAAAAAAAAAAAAAAAACTGCTGGTGTCAGTTTGTGACAGGGGGGGGGGGGGGGGGGGGGGGGTGATTGGGGGGCGATCGGGGGGGGGAATCGGGGTGTTTTGTGTGCCTGGCATGTTCTACTGTGTGTGTAGTGTTAGTGCACTCACAGTGATGTCTTCTCTCCTCGGCGCTGCAACGGAATACCGAGCCGAGGAGAGATGACATCATTTCCTTTGCTGCTGTTTAGCATACAGCAGCAAAGGAAGTTATCTGATTGGCCGGCGGCGATCGCGAGGGGGGGCCACGAACGGATGGCCTCCCCCTCATCTCCGATCGCCGTGGGAACAAAGACGACCGCCTCGGGCACCGGGGGAGGGTCCGATCGGACCCCCCACCCGCGGAAGGCAAATCACGTATATATACGTGATTTTGCCTGTCCGTGCCACCTTGCCGACGTAAATCGGCGTGAGGCGGTCGTCAAGTGGTTAAACACACTAACAAACTGTAACACTGATAATACAACGTGAAACTAAACCTACTGTGTAAAATGTCATTGTTTAAAAGTGGGAGTAAACTCCCATGCATTATTTGTACCTATAGGTAAGCCAATAATAAGGCTTACCTATAGGTATTGTAAATACAGTCAGGTCCATAAATATTGGGACATCGACACAACTCTAATCTTTTTGGCTCTATACACCACCACAATGGATTTGAAATGAAACGAACAAGATGTGCTTTAACTGCAGACTTTCAGCTTTAATTTGAAGGTATTTACATCCAAATCAAATGAACGGTGTAGGAATTACAACAGTTTGTATATGTGCCTCTTACTTTTTATTGGACCAAAAGTAATGGGACAGATTAACAATCATCCAAACTTTCACTTTTTAATACTTGGTTGCAAATCCTTTGCAGTCAATTACAGCCTGAAGTCTGGAACGTATAGACATGACTGCTGAGGCGCAATGGGCTTAGGTCCCACTTAACGTAACACCAAGGAATCAAATCCCCCACCACCCTTGCCCTTTACTCCATTAAATAAGACACTTACAACCATAAGGTTGGAAAGGGCAAGGCCACAGCTTTATTAAATTCCAACACATAACATGTGAACATATTTAACCAGTGCCAGTCACAATCGTACTGTGAGAACTTAACCAAAGAGGGAAGTGGGGCCTGTCCTTACCATAAGTGCTGGACAGACAGCCTACTTCCAATTTTCCATCAAGGGCATAGCCCATTACAGTAACTTTAACTGCTGGCAAGGTCAAGAAAACCGCAGCAAGCTGTGACATACCAAATATAGGAAAAAAGGGGCGGGAGGGTGGGCAGCTCTTACAACGACTCTTCCGAAAGACCCAGAATTCCCTGGGGCACAGGATTTCCTGAGCTCAGGCCCATCCCATATGTCCCAACCAATCGTTCCCCTTGTCACGCACTTAGCCATGCTCCCATCAGTCAAGGCTCTCTTTCCCTAGGGAGGGGCTCAAGAGGCCTTCATGACTGCTGAGGCGCAATGGGCTTAGGTCCCACTTAACATAACACCAAGGGATCGAATCCCCCACCACCTTTGCCCTTTACACCATTAAATAAGACACTTACAACCATTAGGTTGGAAAGGGAAAGGCCACGGCTTTATTAAATTCCAACACATAACATGTGAACATATTTAACCAGTGCCAGTCACAATCGTACTGTGAGCACTTAACCAAAGAGGGAAGTGGGTCCTGTCCTTACCATAAGTGCTGGACAGACAGCCTACTTTCAATTTTCCATCAAGGGCATAGCCCATTATAGCAACTTTAACTGCTGGCAAGGTCAAGAAAACCGCCAACCGCCTGTCAGTTAATAACTGACGAGCGCCCCATCGCAGCTAGGGCCTGTTACACACCTCGCTGCAGGCCAAGGTTGAATATGTCCAACCCAATGTCATTAAGGTTTAAAGCCATCCGGCAGATCATCATTATTACCCTCCAGATCCTTGTGACAGATGATGAACCCCCCTATTTGCCGAACAAACTTGGCGACCTGAGCGTTCACTTACTGATGGAAGTGTTCTAGCCGGGGGCCAGGTAATTGCCTGGCCCACAGCAGGCAAGGCATAATTTCCGACCAGATGGTGTAAACTGCATAGCATTGAGCAATGTGCCACTTGATGGCAGAGATCAAGTCCACAGAATGTCTGTAACCCACATCATTCCCCCCAGCGTGAAGAATAAAGATGATGGGGCCAGACACGTGGGACCAAAGGCATAAACACTCTGGAAGGAGCAGAGTCCAGCGTAAACCGCGAAGCCCAAGCCAGCGGATCCTGGCGAGATCATAACCCCCAATTCTTCCCATAGCTCCAAACTTCCGCCCAACGAGCGGGCTAGTAAATGAAGGAATCTCCCACGATCCATACCATGGCCGAGTAACGATCTGAAATTTAAAACAGGTGTGGGCGGACGTACAAGGAAAAATGGGACGATTCCCACCTACCCAAACGCTGAAATCAATATCAGAAAAACCCATACACGAAGCCGATTTGAAAGGAGTGGGTCACAAAGTCACATGAAGGGAGACCCAGTTTTTCGAGGCAGCAACGAAAAACCCACAGAAATTGGAACCTACCAAGAGAGGAGGAATCGGCGTGGACAAAGAAAATAGGGGACGGGGGCGTAAGGACAGGAAGGGTAGGCCAAAGAAACAGGGCAGAATGGGACCCCCCAAGGGTGCAAAACAACCCTTCTGCCCTTGTCAAAACTGTCAGTTTTTGTGTGCGCAACAAAACTGACACACAGCGCTCAGAGAAGGTAACGACCTCTGCCAGGAAGCCGCCCACGGAGGAGGTGGGTTTCAAAAACCAGTTTGCCGATGCGAAAGGCCCCGAAAAACGCCCAGGAGAAAGCCACTTGGAAGAGAAGGGTCTCGAACGGGAGAAGCAAACAGACGGCAACAGGGAAAGGATACTGCAGAGAATAGTGAGGGAAACCGGGAGTTGGGGAATGGGTCACATGAGGCCTCTGGGGCTCCTGGAGCAGGCCGGACGAGAGGCGTGCCGGCCCGCGGAGTGGACGGATGGGGGGGTAACCGGCCAGGGAGGACTTCGGCGGTGGGAGGAGGGGGGGGGGGGGGAGCCAAGAACCGTGGCAACCAGGGCTCCAGGGAAAGGTGGAGTGGTGGATGGAAGTAAGAAGGTCTGGAGGGACTAGGACTAAGGCGGGAGGGCGGATGGGTACATCCCCTGACCCCGGGGGTAGGAGTGTGACAGGAGGGGGGGCATCCCAGGAGTGTGGAGAGAGAATATCCTTTCTGCCTGACCTTGGGAGAGCCAGCTCGTGGACCCCGGGCAGCAGAAGATCAGTGTCCATGGTAGAGGGTGCAGGGTCCACAGCAGCTCTTCCAACTACTCTTCCGAAAGACACAGAATTCCCTGGGGCACACGATTTCCTGAGCTCAGGCCCATCCCATCCCACATGTCCCAACCAATCGTTCCCCTTGTCACGCACCTAGCCATGCCTCCATCAGTCAAGGCTCCCTTTCCCTAGGGAGGGGCTCAAGAGGGCTTCATCATCAGACACTGGGTTTCATCCCTGATGATGCTCTACAAGGCCTCTAACTGCAACTGTCTTCAGTTCTTGCTTGTTCTTGGGGCATTTTCCCTTCAGTTTTGTCTTCAGCAAGTGAAATGCATGCTCAATTGGACTCAGGTCAGGTGATTGACTTGGCCATTGCATAACATTCCACTTCTTTCCCTTAAAAAACTCTTTGGTTGCTTTTGCAGTATGCTTCGGGCCATTGTCCATCTGCACTGTGAAGCGCCATCTAATGAGTTCTGACCATTTTGCTGCATATGAGCAAATAATATTGCCCGAAACACTTCAGAATTCATTTCAAATCCATTGTGGTGGTGTATAGAGCCAAAAAGATTAGAATTGTGCCGATGTCCCAATATTTATGGACCTGACTGTATCCTCTAAATGTGCACAGCTTAGAAGCCATTTATTGTATATGCTGCTGGCTACGTCACAGTGCATGCCCTCTGAAGGAACAGCTACCCAGGCGGTTCCTTCAGAGCCCTGTGCCGTAAATGGCGGTTCCTTCAGAGCCCTGTGCCGTAAATGGCGGTTCCCGTGTGTCTTTACCCGGAAGAAAGACAGGTGAAGATGGAAGCCTTGTCAGCGGTGACAGCTCGCCGCTGGAAGGGCTTTGCTCTAAGGTAAGTTTCACATACTAGCACACTATGGATTAACCTTGCAGGTTCTAAAAAAAATAAATAAAACAAACAAAAAAAAAAAAAAACACACACCGGTCCACTACTGCTTTAATGCATCATGCCTCTTTTGGCCAGTCCTGTAACTGTTAATAGCACGCAATTCATTCAGATGGGATGCTAACCGCATAGCCTAGGCGTACTTAACAGTCATTGTGGCAATAAGGTATAATACTAGTGTTCTTTTTTTTTTTTTCATACCGACATTATACAACCATGAACAGGTTGAAACCCATTAACACCTGGGTGGACCTGCCATTAATTACTAACATCAAATGTTGCCTGACCAAAATGTTTGAACTGCAAAGCCTGGTACACAGATGACCCTAATGCCGCGTACACACGAGCGGACTTCTCATCCGCCTGAACTCCGAAGGACTTTTCGACAGAGTTCCGAAGGAGTTGCGACAGAGTTCCAACAAAACGGACTTCCCTACACACGATCACACCAAAGCCCGATCGTTTCGAACGTGATGACGTACAACTGGACTAGAATAAGGAAGTTCATAACCAGTAGTCAATAGCTGCCCTTGCATCCTTTTTGTCTGTCGGACTAGCGTACAGACGAACTGATTTTTCGATCGGACTCGAGTCCATCGGAAAGATTTGAAACATGTTCTATTTCTAGGTCCGTCTGAATTTGACAGAAAAGGTCCGATGAAGCCCACACACGATCTTAATGTCCGACGGACCTTTCTGACGGACAGTCCGCTCGTGTGTACGCGGCATCAGGCTACTTTCACTGTACAAATGCACGCATTTTTTGGCTTGTTTTTACCGCGATATTGGTGCGTCTTTTCCATGTTTTTACTGCATTTTACTACTCTCAAGGAGCATTTTAAACAGGCCAAAACTGAGGGTGCATTTTGATGTGTTTTTGCGGCATTTTCAGTGCATTTCAATAGGAAGGTGCGTTTTTTGGTTTTTTTCACTGTAACAAACCTGCACCAAAAAATGCGGCAGGCAGGATTTTACTAAACGCAGCGGAACAGCAACAGATCAGTATGAAGAGTTCCATAGGATTACATGGTCACATGTTCTGCTTTTTTTTTTTTTAATGCAAAAGTGGAAGAAAAATGGATCAGTGTGAAAGCAGCCTAAGGCCTGGTTCACACCTATGCAGTTTGCTTTTGATTTGTTTCTGCAATGCTTTTTGTGGTGCATTTTTCACATAATTTTTTCAAATCTTTTTTTTTTTTTTATGCTTATGCTTTTTTTTTGGGCAATTTGCTGTTGGGCAGAGTAAAAATTGCAAAACGCATCAAAACGCGCTACATGCTTTTCTGCAGCTTCTAAATTGAAAGCTATTGAACCATTTAATTGAATTTTTGCCAAAATGCACTACAGTCTATTTAACATGGTTCCCTATGGGACTTGTTCACATCTATGCTTTTTTCAGCCACTCCATTTTTAGAAAGAATCAGGGACTTTTTTAAACGAAAATCAGGTGTTTTTTTGTTCAATAGACTTTAATAGAGACCCTGCAGAAAAGCATGTAGCAAGTTTTGGACACTTTTTGCAATCTGCAATTGGCCAACAAAAAATACATATTACACAGAATAAAAAACATTCAAAAACGTGCAAAAATTCAAAAACGCACCGCAAAAAGCATTGCAAAAATGGATCAAAAGCAAACTCCTTAGGTGTGAACCAGGACACAATCAGAAAATCTATATATATGTATTTCAATTTACCACTGTTTGCTGTTGTGTCAGCTAAATAAATTGTATGCTATTTTATGGCTTATGACAGATACTTTTGCACTTGGATTTATCATAATGATTGTGCCATGTCTAGGTGTTACAGTATATGGCATGTGCACATACAGTATATTTGGCAAAAAAAATGGAGGAATCGTTTTTTTTTGTTTTTTTTTTTACTTCAACCCACTGACCGAAGGGGAAAAACATTACCTATCTACGGCCAGCTTAAGCCCCCAAGTTTGCTGTGAAGCCAGCATATTTCGACATTAAATTTTCTTTAATGTGAATCTCCAGCCACCTGCCGCTATCCAATCCGATAAATTCAGGTATTATTTGCCATCCATATGGCAGATCGGATTAAAACAGACAGGCAGTCTGTTTGCATTCAATTTCCCCAAAGAAGAGAGCGAGACTGGGCTCTGCACAGTGAACGGAGACAGACCTGTCATCCTCCTGTTCAGCCAGGAGATACCCCGCTAAGCAAGCGGAGTCTGTCATGTGGAGGCGCCCGTGTGAAAGGGACCTCAAAGTTCACAGCAGAAGCATGCCTTAAAGCTTGGTTCACATATGAGCCACATGCGGCTCACAGCAGGGATCCAGTGCGTGCTGGTTCACTGTTTCAGGTCCGATTTCAGCCCAAATTTTGGTCTGAATCCGGACCTGAAAGACTAAAAAATGCACAGCGTCTTTGTGCAAAAGCACCGAACCCGCTGTGGAGATATGTGAACCGGCTCCATAGAGAGCCGGTCAAAATCTCCTGCTATTGCGAATTGGATGCGAGTTTCCGCTCCCAGTTTGCAATTCATCGAGAGATGTGATTGCTTCAAAGAAAGACGTTCAGCAACGTTAATGTTGTTGCTTGATTGGGATGAATGCATCCCATACGGAATGATGCAAGGTTTTAAATGAGCACTTTTGTGAAACTGGAGCGGCGGGGTTATCAGTGAGTGATAAGTTTCATAATCTTTTATATGCTGCAAAGATTAAAATTCACACATGTAGGAATTGAAGCGAAAGCACTTATTCACACATAGACTCCTGCAAATCAGGAGATTATTGGACGCATCATTGTGACACGACGCTAGTTTTCTGTCCAACTTCCAATTCACATACGTTATCACGTTTTTTGAGAGCTGAAATCGTCGTACACATACACATATATAAAGAATTGCTTTTTATTATTATTTTTTATTATTATTTATATTTTTACCTTTATGTGGTTTAATTTTTTTTATATATTTTTTATATATATGCACCATACACACATATTCAGTTTTTTTTTTTTTTTTTTGACACCGCTAGTGGTGTTGGATGCACATTTTTTTACCACATGCATATAGACCCAATTTTCACTCTATACACCATTTACATTATACCGCAACCACCAGTTCACATAGTTTGCCCATACTTGCGTCTATCCGTATGATAATTTATACGTTTGAACGTCAAATTCCAGCACTCATCTCATTCTTGTGATTTTGGAAAACAACAAATATGTTTTTTCGAAAACCTTGAAAATTATTTTTTATCATTCATATATGTTGACATTTGTCAACATGAACACATTTCATTTATATATTCATGTCTTTATTAGTGATTCCACTATAGGATGCACATCCAATCACATCTATGCCAAAAAAATCCCACACAGACTAACGACCAGCTGTTTAGAATCAGATAATCAATATGTAGTCATGTGGTAGACAAATTATGTGTATATAAGTCGTGATCACTTTTGTACAAACCAGCTATGAGTAAGCGCTCTATGGGAGCGTGAAACGCGTTAGCGGTTATGCTGCATTATCCCAACAAAGCCATGTACGGATTTTAATCATGTTATTACTTTTTCAATAAAGAGGATTTTATTTTTCACTTTTCCAATCCGGAGTGCGGCTGTCCAGATTTTTACATCACACACATACCATTGGAATAGCAATTGCCGGCACCTGGGGCTCTCACAATCATCCACACAGCGGAGGACGGGAAGCTTGAACCCGGTCACCTAGAGCGGTGGTAACTATCTTGTTCATCTCAAATATCTGGACTTTTGCTACATATTTCTCTCTACCAGCTCGGTCATCTCCCCGCACCACCAAGGTATATATATTTTATTATAACCTTATGATTTTTGGAAGACCACTTTAGGTCTCAGAGTGAGAGAGCAACATTGGAAATAAATTATGGATTATCCCAGTACACAAGTGCCTGTTGTGGAAGCAGCTTTTAGCAGAACTCTTACAGCACCATCCAATAATCCTCTAAGACAGCCATTGCAAGCATACACCTTACAACCGTCAGAAGACGATGAGATACAATTGATAAGGCTCTTTAGGAAATTAGAACAATTAATGTCTAAAGAGATTAGAGCCTATTGGGACATTACTTTTCTCACAGAATATGTATCAATACTGCATATTCCTCGAGGACTAAGAATCAAAAAATTTCCTACCTCAGATTTATTTGATGAAGATTTCAAAAAAACAGTGGACAGACACTCTAGACACCTGTTCCTTTAAACTCATGGAGATTTTGATCGCCTCAAAGAAAAAGGAAACAGAAGCTACAACTGGATATTTCCACAATACAAAAAGATCTCACCACTTCTCAAGCAATTAAAGGTTTTCTGAACTCGATGAAAGGTTAAACAAAAAACTAGATCGAATGGAAAGAGCAGTGATTGATACTAAGAAAGGCAAAATGGCCCGGGATAAGGATGATTATCAGGGAAACAAGGTTTACACCTGGCACAAGCCACTTTACAAGTCCAACAGATCCCGCAAAAACCGAGGTAAACGAGTAAGTTTCTCTGACCATGAAGGGGAGTCGGCCGACAATACCCTAGCACGCACCATGTCAAACTCATCATTTGACAGATCTCCAACCCCACCAGAATCTATCAGATCCACCAATAGCCGCTCCCCTGGAAACCCTCACAGGTCCAGACAAACCAAGAAAAAGAAACCCTCCACAAAAAGACAAGAAGAGGTGGTAGGAAACACAAACGCCACAAACAACACACGCTACATGCTGCGGGAGAAGACGCCGAAGACGCCGAAGACGCCGAGGAAGTAAAACACAGTGTGATTAATTTGTCCAAAAAACAACTGAGTACAGAAGAGATCAGCCTGTTGGCCAAAGGTTTGAACTTTTGTCCTAGCAGACATTTCAACCTTTTTGAAACAATTTTGGACATTAATAAATTTTCAAGGACTTTAACTCTTAGGAAACATTTTTTTGATTGTGCAGTGGAAGAGCCCAATGAGTCTGTAAACAGCTGTGACACAGGTGAGTCCCCTTCTTCACCCATACTATTTGTTGATAACTGTGCTTTACAGGATCTAACAGATTTGGCACATGAGTCAGATCCTTGTCCTCTAAATCCCACGGATGTTCACATTGAGATCTCCAGGGGTAGATCAGATTTTTATCCGGTGGCAGCTAGAGGTAAGAATCTTGACGCATTCCAAAAACTAGTAGAGGGGGACTTGGTACACCTGGCTCACAGCTGCAGCAGAAAGAAATTTACACAGGACAATCTGTCCGTCAAGGAGAGACAAGCCTTTAAGAGGCTCTCCGCAGACGATCAGATTGTCATCAGAAACGCAGATAAGGGGGGTATGGTGGCGGTTTTAGATGTAGAAGTCTACAAAAAAGAAGCTCTGCGTCAACTATCTGACATACACACATACCAGAAATTATCCTCCAACCCTACTATTGCTTTCAAAAACACGCTCTCCACACTCATAAATAGGGCCATACATATGGGTATATTCACTCCTAGGGAGAAAGAATTTCTTATTCCAGAATGCCCCATAACACCAATATTCCATCACTTACCAAAGATACATAAGGGGTTAAATCCCCTCACAGGTCGACCTATAGTGGCGGGGATAGGCTCTTTAAATAAACGCTTAGGAGAGTGGGTAGACTCTCATTTACAGCCAATTGCCACTAGTCTCCCTGGTTATATAAAAGATACAAACGATTTATTGAACAAACTACAAGACATCAAATGGGAAGATAATTATAGATGGATCAGCTGTGATGTATCTAGTTTATACTCTAGTATCCCACATCATCTGGGGATTCAGGCAGTCACTTATTTTCTTAGAAAAACAGGCAAACTCTCTTTGATTTTACAAGAGTTCATAGTACAAGCCCTGGAGTATCTTTTAACACACAATTTTTTTATGTTTGACGGGGACTATTTTCTCCAGAAATGCGGGGCCTCTATGGGAGCCAAATTTTCCCCCTCACTGGCCAATATTTATATGGGCTGGTGGGAGAGGTCCCGCATCTTTGGACCAAATAGTCCCCGCCGTAAAGATACGGTCTTTTTCTGTCGCTTTATAGACGACCTGTTATTTATTACATCAGATAGAGAAGCTAATTTGGATATCTGGCTGGCATATTTCAATGACAATCCATTAAATTTAAAATTTACGGGAAATCTGCAATCCAGATCCATAGAATTCCTTGATGTGCAACTGGCGGGGTCCGGTGATGCGATTCAATCTAGTCTGTACAGAAAACCTCTCAGTGGCAATACTCTACTTAGAGCTGACTCTGCACACCCTAAACACACCATCAGAGGCATTCCATATAGCCAGTTTTTAAGGTTAAAGCGCATATGTAGCTCTCCTGATACTTTTGAGGCTGAAGCCAAAAGCATGGCAAACAGGTTTAAAGCTCGAGGCTATAAAGAAACATCAGTACAAAAAGCACTCAACACAGTAAGATCTATCCCAAGACCTTCACTTGTAAAGAAAAAAACAGCTAAAAACATTCAACAGAGAAGGGACATGTCCCCTAGAATCCCGGTATTTTCTACTCCATACAGCTCTGAATTTAATACAATCAAAAAAATTATCATGAAACACCTTCCTGTTTTGTATAATGACCCTATATATAACAACATCCTTTCTAAAGGGATCAAGGTTGTATCCCGCAGAGCACCCACATTGGGACGCTCATTGTCTCCCAGTTTGTTCTCAACCAACCGAACAAAATCCAATTGGCTCAACTTCACAGGCAATTTCAAGTGTGGAATAAAAACTTGTAATTACTGCAGGTACATTAAAACGGGTCAACTCATAAAATCATGCAGCAATCAAAAAGAATTCTCGATTCCCGTGTTTATTAATTGTAACACCAAATTTGTGGTATATGTCATTACATGCACCAGTTGCCAGGTACAATATGTTGGACGCACAACACGGCGTCTCAGAGACAGGTTACATGATCACCTGTACAATATTGAGAAGGAGATCTTAACCAATGTATCAAAGCACTGGGTTTACACACACCACAAAGACACTTCCAGTTTAACTATTCAGGGCATTGAGAAAATCATCACACCAGTGAGAGGAGGTGACAGATTCCAGTTACTGTGCAAACGAGAAGTCCTTTGGATATTCTCGTTGGACACTAGGATCCCACGGGGGTTAAACTTTGAGTGGGACGTTTCACATTTCTATGAATAAAATAACATCGAAGCTATATCCCCGAGTAATACATCTGTAACCCTTCCTCCCAACTCTTTCCTTGATCACACATCCACATTCTTTTGGTGGATGATGGAGCAAAAAAACATATAGGGACACATATTAATATATGAGTTCCTCTTTCACACATATCCCCAGTAATCGATCTATTTTATTGGGCCACACATCCTTCCACTCATACGAGCAAATGACTAGTGATATGCATATATGCTTTCAGCAAAAAAGAAATAATTTATTATATCTTTCGCATTCACTGTCACTTGAATCTCGTTTCTAATTAGACATTATTGTTTGATGGTAACTGTAGGTAGACCATAACACTAACTTTGCACAAATGTTTTTCACCACATGTATACATGGTTCATTACTTTCTTTGCAAAGTTCTCATGTGTTTTGAGTTGATTGAAGAGCTGTGGTCTTTAAAGGGGTAGATCAGTTGTTTATTTTCACATAACAATTGGTTGAGTGAGATTGTAACTTATCCATTAATATAAACACATATTGGATGAACCTGCCATATGGTCACTGCCAATACTATACTATGCATAAAAGAATAGTGACAGGTGCGCAAACATTGTATTTTGTCCCATTTTTATCCATCTCATATAGTTTTGCCCATACACTTGAAGACAATTCATCGAGAGATGTGATTGCTTCAAAGAAAGACGTTCAGCAACGTTAATGTTGTGGTTTGATTGAACTCTCATGTGTTTTGAGTTTACACATATCCCCAATAATCGATCCATTTTATTGGGCCACACATCCCCCCACTCATACGAGCAAATGACTAGTGATATGCATATATGCTTTCATTAAAAAAGAAACAATTTATTATATCTTTCGCATTTACTGTCACTTGAATCTCGTCTCTAATTAGACATTATTGTTTGATGGCAGCTGTAGGTAGACCACAACACCAACTTTGCACAAATGTTTGTACAAATGTTTTTTACCATATGTGTATATGGTTTATTACTTTCTCTGCAAAGTTCTCATGTGTTTTGAGTTGATTTAAGAGCTGTGGTCTTCAAAGGGGTAGATCAGTTGTTTATTTCACATAATAATTGGTTGAGTGAGATTGTAACTTATCCATTGATATAAACACATATATTGGATGAACCTGTCATATGGTCACTGCCAATACTATACAATGCATAAAAGAATAGTGACAGGTGCGCAAACACTGTATTTTGTCCCATTTTTATCCACCTCATATAGTTCTGCCCATACACTTGAAGACAATTCATCGAGAGATGTGATTGCTTCAAAGAAAGACGTTCAGCAACGTTAATGTTGTTGCTTGATTGGGATGAATGCATCCCATACGGAATGATGCAAGGTTTTAAATGAGCACTTTTGTGAAACTGGAGTGGCGGGGTTATCAGTGAGTGATAAGTTTCATAATCTTTTATATGCTGCAAAGATTAAAATTCACACATGTAGGAATTGAAGCGAAAGCACTTATTCACACATAGACTCCTGCAAATCAGGAGATTATTGGATGCATCATTGTGACACGACGCTAGTTTTCTGTCCAACTTCCAATTCACATACGTTATCACGTTTTTTGAAAGCTGAAATCGTCATACACATACACATATATAAAGAATTGCTTTTTATTATTATTTATATTTTTACCTTTATGTGGTTTAATTTTTTTATATATTTTTTATATATATGCACCATACACACATATTCAGTTTTTTTTTTTTTTTTTTTTTTTTTTTTTTTTTTGACACCGCCAGTGGTGTTGGATGCACATTTTTTTACCACATGCATATAGACCCAATTTTCACTCTATACACCATTTACATTATACCGCAACCACCAGTTCACATAGTTTGCCCATACTTGCGTCTATCCGTATGATAATTTATACGTTTGAACGTCAAATTCCAGCACTCATCTCATTCTTGTGATTTTGGAAAACAACAAATATGTTTTTTCGAAAACCTTGAAAATTATTTTTTATCATTCATATATGTTGACATTTGTCAACATGAACACATTTCATTTATATATTCATGTCTTTATTAGTGATTCCACTATAGGATGCACATCCAATCACATCTATGCCAAAAAAATCCCACACAGACTAACGACCAGCTGTTTAGAATCAGATAATCAATATGTAGTCATGTGGTAGACAAATTATGTGTATATAAGTCGTGATCACTTTTGTACAAACCAGCTATGAGTAAGCGCTCTATGGGAGCGTGAAACGCGTTAGCGGTTATGCTGCATTATCCCAACAAAGCCATGTACGGATTTTAATCATGTTATTACTTTTTCAATAAAGAGGATTTTATTTTTCACTTTTCCAATCCGGAGTGCGGCTGTCCAGATTTTTACATCACACACATCCCAGTTCGCAATGGTGTGAACCCAGTCTTAAGGGTAGATTCACACCAGGTGTGGTAGTGCAGTATCACTTTAAGACAAGGTAAAATGCATTGCCTGCCTCTGGGTTGGTTCACATTACTTTTTTTCAGCACAGTGAAACATAGTGTGGGGCAATTCACTGCCTCACACCATATGGTGGCCAATAGAACCTAATAAAATATCACCATGTGACATTTCAATAAAGCTGTCATCCCTCTGCATGCCATTAGGCCGCTTCTCCTAGCAGCTCGGCTCACCACTGTTCCCTCCCCTCTCAGGATTTATTATTTCTTGTTACAAATATGTACTGTAAATGCTTAAATGTTAAATACCTGGCCACAGGTTCACTTTAAGTGCCCCCTCCGACAGATGAAATGGGTGATACAGCTACAAAGGACTGTAAAAAGCCATGAAGGTTTATGTACTCTTCAGGATGATTCCTCATAATTCTTTTCCATATAACATCCTTAAACAATGCCTTTGTGTGTATGTGAAAAAGTATATGTATGTATGCATGCAATTACACACACATACACTTTCAATCTAACAACAAACGAAAACTGGCATGTAGTTTAGTTTTCATCCCACAGGAATTTTAATAAGAGGAATTTGCTGCAATTACTCAGACGTGTGAGCCTCCTTCTCTCACTGTCTCTGCCCCAGAGCTAAACTCATTCCTAGAAGGAGGAATTGATTAACTGTACAAGTAACAGTGTGCTTACTGAGCCCTTTCTTTGAAAGTTCCTTGGCAGTGTGCGCTTTTACACAATGTGGCACGTATTCAGGACTAGGCACGGCATTTAACTATGTACCACAAACGCCTAGAAGAAAACAGAAATATACAGTCTCCTGGCACGTTTATACAGAAACCCTGTCATGAATAGAAAAATTAGACATAGAGAAGGTGTCCTCCGCTATCTCTAGCACTTTTTGTTTACATGTAAAAATCAGTGTTACTTACAGTTACTTAGAACCCCCAATCATCATATAGATTTTTTTAAAGCAAAGGTCCTAGAGAAAAAAAATGGTGGGTGTTGCAATTTTTTATATCAAACGGTATTTGTGCAGAGGTTTTTCAACGCAATAAAAAAACAAAAAAAACAAACAACTAACCAACACACACAATATATTACCCAATTGTTTGATACAATATAAAAGATGATGTTATGCTGAGTAAATAGATACATAACATGTAACGCTTTAAAATTGCACACGCCCGTGCAACAGCGACAAACTATGTACATTTTATTTTCCATAGGTGACACTTTAAAAGCCTTTACAGGTTACCAATTTAGATTAATACAGCAGATCTGGTGCTAGAACTACTGCCCTCGATCTGGTATTCACGGTGATACCTCACATGTGTGGTGCGATCGCTGTGTTGCTGGGACAGATGTGTGCATTCGCCTTTCCAGGCGAGCATGGGGGAACGAGGGCGCTTTAACCAGTTCCAGACCGGCTCACACACATCTACTGCGGCACAATGGCACTGCTAGACGAAACCCCGTATGGCGCGTGGCGACAATCGGATTTGTTCCAAAACCGATCAATCTTCAGGCCAATGAGACCTGGACCTGCTGATCGGTTCTGGCAAATGAAATGCTTCCCCTGCCTGTAGGTATGAACACAGGCAGGGAAAGTGATGTAATCTCCTCTCCTGGAATTCTTTTCGGTTCCAGAGAGAGGAGAGAGGACATTTAACTGTGAGTAGCACCAACACTACACTAACACCAGTACACGTAGGCACACTTTTCACTCCCCGATGACCCCCCCCCCCCCCCCAGTTAACCCCTTCACTCCCAGTCACAGTGTCACCAAGTGCAGTTTTCAGATTTTTCAGTGATCACTGCATTGGTGTCACAGCGTTAGGGCACTTAGTACTAGGCCCAGGTAGCTTTAGGGTAACCCCCTAATAAAAGGTTTAACTCCTTGATCACCCCCCAGTTAAGCCTTTCACCCCCTGTATCCAGTGATCACTGTATTACCGTATGACGCTGGTTAGTTAGTTTGTTTTTTATAGCGTCGGGGTACCTGCCGTATATTACCCAATAAGGGTTTAACCCCTCGATCACCCGGCGGGTGACATTGGTTTTAGCATCAGTTAGGTCAGTGTCAGACCCAGGCAGCGTCAGATTAGTGCCAGTAGCGCTAACACCCACACACCATACACCTCCCTTAGTAGTATAGTGTCTGAACGGATCAATATCTTTGATCTGACCAGAACTATATTAGCGTCCCCAGTTGTTTAGGATTCTCAAAAACGTGGCGTTAGCGGGATCAGCCCAGATACCTGCTAGCACCTGCGTTTAGCCTCTCCGCCCAGCCAAGTCAAGCCTGATTCCTGCGAACGCTAACAGTTTTTTTGGTAGTGATTGAAGCAGGCTCTGACAATAAGGTGCTCTTTTTGTCTGTGAGTTGCACTAGTTGTACCAGTATATTTAGAGGCCAAAATGTCCAAATCGGAGGTACACTAGTGAAGAGGCCTACACATTTCTATGCATGACAGATGAGAGTGAAGAGGAAGTCACCCATCTGTCAGATTCAGGCTCAGAATATGAACCAGTAGACAGCAGCGGCACCCTGACAGATAGCTCTGACGACAGAGTAGTGGTCCCTGCTAAGGTCAGGTGTACTCGACCCTGTTCTTCTGTTGCTGAGGTGCAAGAACCACAGAACTCTCGTATGGAGCAGAGAGCCAGTACTAGTGCCGCTCATCCTTCTGGTGAACTGCAAGCACCAGCGGCCTAGTATATCCTGGTCGTACATCCAGCACTGCAGTATCACGTGGTTACGTGGAGAGTCCCATATGTGCAGTTCAAGCTGGTGCGGTGGCTAGCCCAAGTAGTGCCCCGCAACCACTAAGAAGACAAACACAGGCCCGTCGAGCCCAAGGTGCCCTTCCTGCTGCATTTGCCAATCCTAATTGGGAGCCCACCACTTCTGCAGCCGTACTTCCCCCATTCACTGGCCAACCCGGAATTCAGGTGGAAACAGTTGATTTTACGTCACTTGATTTTTGTTCGCTGTTTTTCACAGAAGATCTCTATAGATCTATTGTGGACCAAAGCAATTTGTATGCTGGTCAATTCATCGCCGCTAATCCCCAGTTGACCCTTGCCATAGGAGAGATCGGAAAACCTATTACGGTTTCCAAATTTAAGACCTTGCTGGGCCTATCCTTCCTCATGGGCATAACTAAAAAAAGTGAGTTGCGGTCATATTGGTCCACCGACCCAATTTACCATATGCCCGTGTTCTCTGCCTCCATGACCAGGACACGATACGAGCAGATCTTGCGGTTCATGCATTTTAATGACAATGAATCCTGTCGTCCTCAGGGTGACCCTGGATACGATCAGGTCCACAAAATTCGGCCCCTCTTAAACCACTTCAACCAACAGTTTGCAGCCTTGTTTACTCCCGATCAAGTTGTCTGCGTTGATGAGTCCCGGATTATGTTTTCTGGCCACTTGTCATTCAAACAGTATCTTCCCAGCAAGCGTGCAAGATATGGGGTCAAGATGTTTTACTGACACATAATCACACACATAGTTTGGACTTGATGGACTTGTGTCTTTTTTCAACCTCACCTACTATGTAACTATGTATAGGCTCTGTGACAGGGCAATAGGCTACACATATAATAATGGTTAACGAGGGAAAAAATAGTCAGGTGGAGCCAGAGAACTGCCAAAACTACATAGGGAGCGCTGGTAAAATTGTGTGGCACTCGGTTTCACCCTTATTTGGAAAGGGGTACCACTTGTACGTGGACAATTATTACACAAGCGAGACACTTTTTAGTCACTTGTTTGATCATGGAATTCATGTGGCACCGTGCGATCTAATCACCAGGTCTTAGACTGGGGGAGAGAGAGCCTGCTAAGTAATAATTTGCTTGCAGTGAAGTGGAGGGATAATCAGAATGTTTTCATTCTGTCCTCCCTTCATGCAGATACGACAGTCCAAATTTCAATGGCGACTGGTGTTGTGGAGAAACCCCTCTGTGTCCTCGAATACAACCTTAATATGGGAGGGGTGGACCTCAACGACCAGTTGATGGTGCCGTACTTTGCCCGTAAGGCCAGACGCTGGTACAAAAAAAGTGTCTGTATACTTATTCCAATTGCTCTGCTGAACACTTATGTGCTATACAAAGTACCAGGGCGAACTGGATCCTTCCTTAAATTCCAGGAAGAGATCATCACAGCCCTTTTGTTTCCAGACGGTTCTGAGCCCCAACTTCCCAATGCAAATGCAGTGAGCTGGCTGCATGCGAGGCATTTTCTGTATGTCCTCCCTGGTACCCCTACCAATCGAAAAAAGAAGATGTTGTGTCTGCAAGCGCTATTATTGTCCCTCCTGTCCTGGCAAACCTGGTCTTTGCATCAGTTAATGTTTTGAACGCTACCACACACTAATGGAGTATTAGCAAAAGGTACAGTTGCAAATAAAAGTTAAAAATATATATATATATATATTAGAGCCAAAAATTGTTGTCGTTTTATTGTTCTTCTCTCTCTATTGTTCTGCTCTGTTTTACCGTATTTTTTAACTGCAATGTTTTATTGTTACTATGTTTTATCATGTTTGCTTTTCAGGTATGTAATTCTTATATACTTTACTGTTTACTGAATTTTATTGTAAACCATTATTTTCTTTTCAGGTACGCCATTCAGCTGCAGCACTGATTTATTCATCTTGACAGCAACAGCGTTTGCTCTCACGATACGTAAATCAGCGACTCCAGCGCTGTAGGAGGTGATTCCACCACCACAGTTTAAAAAAAAGCAAAAATATAAAATATTCTCCATGGACTCAACATGCCTCTCAGCAAATAAAAAAAAGGGGAGGAGTTCCCAAGAAATTCATCAACGAGAAATAGCCGGTATTTAGTCAAAGTTGGTTAAATGTTTATTAAGTAATTCCACATAGACACTAGAAACAATAAAGAATTGTATTTAAATAACCTCCACCACATTAAATTTAAAATTTGACAACCTTGTCAGAGGACACAGGTAGCCACCACAGACACTCATATCACACATATACTCTGAGCCACTAATTCCATATTGTTATGTGCTGAGTCTGTGATTAATTAGATAACAGACCCAACAGGGCTGGCATCTGGAATTCCATATGATGCTCTACACGGGAGAATAACAACTTCACAGATAACTTCAGTAGTAATCTTAATAGCGGTCCATATGGGGCATGCTCCCTGGATTGGAGGGAATAAACCCAGAGGATTCTGGTGGGTGAAAGGGGAAATGGGAGGGGGTGGACAGGACAGATCCGGAGATGGTACACAGTAGTTGGAGAGAAGGTAGAACAGCCAGTTAACGGCAAAGGACAGTCTGAGCCTGCTTTGGATATCCTGCTGGGTCTAGAAGAACAGCTACCAGGTGCATGTAGAGGATGTGAGTGTATATTTAAAGTTCAATACCCAGCCGGGTGTAATAAATATTGATGCAGCTCGCCACTCTCCTGGTAGTTCATTCAAGGTTGTCCTGCAAACCGACCGCCCAATCATCCAGTCACTGTAGAGAAGGAAGTTCCACTCACTGCTCTACGTGTGTAACTGGCGTCTTGCGCCGTCACTGCAGATGTCCGGGGATCACTTTCAGATTCCAAGCATACTTCTGGGGGAGTCTAGTGGGGAGTGTCTGTATTCGGCAAACCGTGCCCTCAGAGCATAGGGCGTGATGGCGTCATGCTGACGTGTTTCACTCCTGACACAAGTTTCCTCAGCGCAAATAGCTTGGGGTGTCTACTGTCCAAAATGGGGTCATTTGGGGGGGTTTTGTGCTATCTGGGCATTTCATGGCCTCCAAAACTGTGATAGGTAGTGCTTTTATGCCCTTACAAAGCCTGAAGGCGGTGCTTGGTTTTCGGGGTCCTGTACGAGGCTAGACTGCCAAAAAGTCCCACATGTGGTATACCCGTACTCAGGAGAGGCAGCAAAATGTATTTTGGGGTGTAATTTCACATATGCCCATGGCATGTTTGAGTAATATATCATTTCAGTGACAACTTTGTGTAAATTTTTTATTTTGTAATTTTTCAATCACTTATGACAAAAAAATAAAATATTCAATGTGCTCAACAAGCCTCTCAGCAACTTCCTTGGGGTGTCTACTTTCCAAAATGGGGACATTTGGGAGGGGGGGGGGTTGTACTGCCCTGCCGTTTTCCCACCTCAAGAAATGAGATTGGCAGTCAAACTAAAAGCTGCGTAAATTCCAGAAAATGTACCCTAGTTTGTAGACGCTATAACTTTTGCGCAAACCAATAAATTTACGCTTATTGAGTTTTTTTTTACCCGGAGACATGTGGCTGAATGCTTTTTGGCCTAAATGTATGTCTAAAATTGAGTTTATTGTATTTTTAACAGAAAGTAGAAAATAGATGAGATGAGAGGTGATCAAATACCACCAAAAGAAAGCTCTATTTGTGGGGAAAAAGGACGCAAATATCGTTTGGGTACAGCATTGCATGACCGCACAATTACTAGTTAAAGCAGCGCAGTGCCAAATTGTAAAAAGTGCTCTGGTCAGTAAGGGGGAAAAACCTTCCTTGGCTGAAGTGGTTACATTTTTTTTTTTATTTTCTTTTACATTTTTACACTGTCCCTTTTATTTTTTGAATCCCCCTTATTGTTATTACAAGGAAAATAAATATCCCCTGTGATAACAATAGGCAGATCTCTCCTCTGCCCTTATAAGCTATAGATCAGGGGTGCCCAACCTTTTGAGAAGCGAGGGCCACTTTAGCGACTTAACAAATCACGGGCCACAATGAGCGTAGCGGGCGGATGGCAGGTCTGTGTCCACTCTGCATATGTAGAGCAGACACAGATGCAGCCCGCTCTACCCTACGGGCCCTCCGACCTGCCCAGACAGAAGGGGACAGATCCCCTTCTGTTTTCTTAAGCGGATCAGATTGCAGATAGGGGGGTGTAAGCAGACACGAGTCTGTTTACATCTGTCGCACTATAGAGGTGAATAGAGGGTTCCGATTGGGTCCGCCTGAAAAACAGACAGGCAGACCTGATCGGACCAATCGTATGAAGGGGCCTAAGGTTGCTTTCACACTGATGCACAGCGGTTTACCTGCACCTCAACTGACCTTGATCTTGACTTCTTCCTCAGGATTCCTGCAGCTGGTTGCTGCTGTCCCCCAGGTGGTTATAACTGGTAGCTGCTGTCCCCCAGGTAGTTATAACTCGTAGCTGCTGCTGGCTGTCCTCTAGGGCTGGTACTGCTGGCCGATACTGCTGTTGGGTACTGTGGACAGGTGTTGGTACAGCTGGCAGGTACTGGTACTGCTGGTGGGTACTGATACTGCTGGCTCTGGCACTGCTGGCTGCTGTCCAAGATCGCGAGTTCCCGTGTATTAGTGTGACAGAAGCATGCGGCTGCAGTAGAGAGCAGAGCCGACGCTTCCTGTCACAGGCGGAGTACATTTGGTATCACTCCTCCTGTGAAGGAGCCGGCGCTATACAGGAAGCATCGGCTCTGCTTCCTCTAGTGGCGGTTCCGTTCTTCATGCTGATGCTCGGAGATGGTAGGTCAGGAACCCGCGATATGGGCTTGCCGACCCGCCATCTCAGAGCAAGACGTTGTGGGCCACATCGGAGGGCGGTTAGGCACCCCTGCTATAGATCATACCAATATTGGTATAATCTGATGCTTTTTTTCAAACCACTAAGGGTTTGTTTACATCCGGAAGTGATAAAATTCTCATCTTTTAGGTTCTTAGACCATAGAGATGATCTGAGCAGTTCCAGTCTCTGATCAACTCTATGGTCAGCTGGCAGAACCACTGGCTGCACTCTCGTGTTCCCAGGTGGGACAGGAGAGCCCGAGAGAGATGCGAAAGGCAACGGGGGGCGTCCCCTCCCACTGCTTGTAAAATCAATCCAGCGGCTAATCAGCCACTAGGATTGCCTTTACCAGAAAGCCGACCGCTGGCTGCACTCTCAGGTTCCCCGGGGGGATGAGAAAACCCAAAAGAGCCACGAAAGGGACAAGAGGTCGCCCCCTCCTACTGCTTGTAAAAGCAATCCAGCGGCTAATAAGGTTGACCGCCCGCTGAAAAAAACAATCCCGGGATGATACCTGCAGCATTCATCATGCACTTAAAGTTCAGCAACGTATCAGTACATCGCTGACCGTCAAGTGGTTAAAGTGGAGGTCCACCCTGAAAAAAAAAATGCCCCAAAAAATACCTAAAAAAAAATGGAGGAAAAGAAAAAAAATTTTTTTTTTACTTACGTGAAATGGCTGTTGCTAGGCAGTCTTCCTAATCTGCCTCTTCCTACACCGCGGTGATCTTCAGTCTTCTGCTCCGCGCGTTGTCTTCTGGGGAATGGGGCGCAGTGTGTTATGGGAACTGTGTGTGTCCCACAACACATCGCGTCCCATTCACAAAGCGCCACGCCGCTCATACATGTGCAGTAAGAAACTGGCAGTAAAACCGCAAGGCTCCACTGCCTGTTTCCCTTACCTAGGATGGCAGTGCCGGAACCCGAGAGCCGAGGGACAGGTCGGCCGACATCGCGGGCACCCAGGACAGGTAAGTACTTATTTAAAGTCAGCAGCACAGTGTTTGTAGCTGCTGACTTTTACATTTTTTTTTTTTAATGACGGAATCCCGCTTTAAGTATTCTTTGCTGGGTAGCTACTAGGTGTGCTGGGAAAGCATTTGTTTTGCTTGAGCTATGCAAAGCCCTTCCATGTTGCAACCTAATCTAAAAACTCATTATAAATTAGGGTGGTTAGAGAAAAATAGTGCAGCGCTGGATAAATACCACGAGTGGACTGTGTAATATAACAATGGATCAATAACGTTAAATTCAAGTATGAAGGATATTTAATATAACTGAAAATAAACTCACATTTTTTTTTTTTTTTTAATTCTTTATTTGCAAAGAAATATAACAGAAGCACACATATCGGTACACCAGGCAAGGCAAGTTTTGTTCTTGCTATAAATGCAGCTCGACTGTACGGATCAAATTAATCAAACAATTAAGCATAACTAGTCAAGAAAACCTGTATATTCCTGGTCTGGATAACTAATCTTTAGATTAAGGAGCACACTTTTTCCCATAAAGTGTCAGAGGCCACTGTGTAGAAGTTATTGTGGGAAAGATTACGACCTGTAAGTCATCATCCCTAACGAGAAGATAAATGAGCATATTCGTATTAATAATAAACTCACATTTGAAAAAATTTCATACAGCAATGTGAAGCGACCAGCGCTTCCAGCCGTCTGGTCTTTGCACATCCCTTCTGTAGTTCTTTCTTCAGGAAGCAGTGATGTAATTTAGCTCTACTTGCTGTTGTTGGCAGACCAGGACTCTCAGGCACATGCAACATGTACGCGCCTAATGTACCCGCCCACATTCACTACAAATCCCTGCGGTTGATGGGAACTGTAGTTTCTTTTAGAGGAATGGAGACTGTATGACATAATCCGTGCTGTTACACCTCTTCCTTGGCAGAGCAGAAGCTGTTATCTTTTGAATTACAGAGATGAGGTCATAAAAATTAAATTAGATTTTTCTCCTTGATGGTAAGGATTTTCAAAATTTTACTAACTGTTTAGCGTAGGGGGGTGTACTAATGGGTGATTCTTATTTTGCCTATCCTGGAGTTCTTTAAGCCAGTGGTCCCCAACCTTTTTGGCATCGGGGACCGGCTGTGTAGAAGAAAACTGTGCCAAGGACCGCCGGGGGGGGTCACGATTTTTCGCGGGCAATGGCTGGTGTTAGCGCTTCAATCATCTCGGCACCATGCTTGATATGGTATCCGGGTGATTGAAGCACATTATTTCTATTATTACACTGAGGTAATAAATTAAATAGTTCAACTCACCATAATGTAGTATCAGTGGGAGCCCTGAGTGCGTCACCTGCCACTGTCGCCTGCTACCAGATGTGGATAGTCACTTGCCACGCTGCCTGCCACCAGATGCTGAATGTCACTTGCCACGCTTACTGCCACAAGATGTGGATTGTCACTTGCCACGTTGACTATCACCAGATGCGGAGTGAGTTGTGGTTTGTCAGGAAGACAGCGGAGGGGGTAAACTACAAGTCCCAGCACACCCCACCTGTACTCCCACACACAGCTCACCTGTCACTGATGTCATATCTCTGTGGGATCACCCCTCTGGATGTCGCAGCTGTCTCCCTCCTCATGCTGCAGCCAGTCTCACCTGGCAGAGGGAGGGTCCGGGACTCCTCCGGCTGTCACTCTCTGGCTCCACCCTTCTGCCATTCCTGGTTAGCTGTCGGGGGGGGCAGGCAATCTGCACCGCTGAACAGAATCTGTTTTCACACAGCGAGGAACATGAGAGCGGTGATACGGGGCAGGCAGTATGAGATGCCATCTCTGTGCTCCCGCCGCACCTCTGACACTGACACAGAGCACTGGCTTTGAGGGCGGAAGACGGTGGGGGGTGGAGAGAGATATTATCTCTGCTTGCCCGCCCACTTGCTTCTTCCATCCAACCAGCACTGTCTCTTACTGGCGGCCTGGCTGCAGAAGCGCCACGGCCCGGTAGTGGGCCGGGGACCGGGGGTTGATGACCCCTGCTTTAAGCTGATTAAAAAGAGCAGGAACAACGAAGAGCCAAGGGACACTGGGCATACTAAAGGGGCTCTGTACTTGAAAAGCGCCCTGTAGTTGAATAACAAAGTAACTGAAAGAATGCCCTTGGAAGAGCCCAGTGTTCTCAGTAGAGAAAAATGTCTATCATCCTAGGACAGTGTTTCTTAAACAGTGTCCTGTGGCACATGATATTTGCAGGTGTGCCATGGGAGTTTTGAAAAAATAATTTAAAAATTGCTAACGTTTTGAAACCTTGAACATAAAATTAAATAGTAAAATCAATGTCGTAAAAGTTAAAGTAACATATATAAAAATGCAATCTCTGTCAGTCTGTCATTCATTGGTTCCTTTTGTAACACGAGACTTGTGCGAGATCTCAGGAGAACGTGATCGCTCTAATTATATTATAATAATGGAGACCGTTCCATTTGTTAGTTCCGTTTGTCGACTTTGGAGCCTCGCTTCAATCTGATTTGCACTCGAAAGTAGGCACATCCTTGACATTAAATTTAAAATTAAATATATATGTAAAAATAAATAAGTTCTTCACCACAAAAATTGTTAAATCTTTTCAGGTGCGCCGTGAAAAATTTTAGATCTTTTCGGTGCGCCACAAGACAAAAAATAAGGTTGAGAAACACTGTCCTAGGATAATGGGGAAAAAAAAAACTGATGGATGCTGGGAGTTAAAGGGGTTATATCTGGCTTGCCAATGGCTTTTTTGTTTGCCATGCTGAATTGCTCCTGACGGTGGCAGTAAAAACCGACTTCATCAGGATAACCACTCATCCTGTGTCCCTTTACGAATAAGGAAAACATTGTTTTTGCTTCAAGTTCAGCACACAGGAAGCTACAAGAACATTACATTACCAACTTTTTTCTTTCTGTGTTTGCTGAGAATGTTCTTAACATGAAAAATGAAAACTAATGCAGCCACCATACCCAAGGACTGGCAAGCTGCAATATATTAAAGTTTTATTCTTAACCACTTCAATACAGGGCACTTGTACACCTTCCTGCCCAGACTAATTTTCAGCTTTCAGCGCTGTTGCACTTTGAATGACAATTGCGCGGTCATGCTACACTGTACCCCAACTAAATTTTTATCAATTTGTTCCCACACATAGAGCTTTGTTTTGGTGGTATTTGATCACCTCTGACATTTTTATTGTCTGCTAAACAAATTAAAAAAAAAAAAAAAAAGAGAAAATTTTGGAAAAAAAGTTTTGTTTTTTTTCTGTTACAAAACTTTGTGAATAAGTTCGTTTTCTCCTTCACTGATGGGGCTGCACTGATAAGGCAGCACTGATGGGCACTAACATGCAGCACTGGTATGCAGCACTGAAAGGCGGCACTGATATGCAGCACTGATGGGTACACATAGGCAGCACTGATGGGCACTGAAAGGCGGAACTAATGGGCACTGATAGGCGGCACGCATGGGCACTGATAGGTGGTACTGATGTACACTAATGGATGGTACTGATGGGCATCACTAATTGGCAGCCATCCAATGTGGGCACTGATTGGCAGGCATTGTGGGCACTGATTGTTATCCCTGGTGTCCGTGGGTGGCATACCTGGTGGTAAGTAGTGGTGGGCATCCCTGGTGGTCCAGTGTGGGCATCCAATCAGCACAACCCCTCCCCCGTCAGAGGAGCAGCCGATCGGCTCTCCTCTACTGGCGTCTGACAGACGCGAGTGATGAAAAGCCGATCACCGTCTCTTCGGCTCGGTTCACACAGGGACGACTTGTCAGGCGACCTAGTGGCCTGACAAGTCGCCTCCCGTTCTGTGCTATGGAACCGTTCTAAGGGGAGCGACGCAAGTCGCTCCGACTTAGAAAAAGGTTCCTGTACGACTTCGGGGGCGACTTGGGGCGACTTGCATAGACTTCTATACAGAAGTCGTTTTGCAAGTCGCCCGGGCAGTCGTGTGCAGGTCGCCTCGGTGAGGCGACCTGCAAGTCGTGCCGCCTCTGGTGTGAACCGAGGCTTCCCGTTTACACTGTGATCAGCCGTGATTGGACACGGCTGATCACGTGGTAAAGAGTCTCCATCAGACTGGCACACCGCAGCAACGATCGCGTGATGTGCACCCCTGGGGGCTTGATATCCTGGCGACATGATATGATGTCCGGTCAGGATATCGCAACCACTTTGCCGCCGTCATTTTGCTATGGCGGGCGGCAAGTGGTTAAACAGTAGGTCCAGCCCCCCCCCCCCCAAAAAAAATGTAAAAAGTCAGCAGCTACAAATACTGTAGCTGCTGACTTTTAACAATAGGACACTTATATGTCCTGGAATTCAGCGATGTCGGCACCCCAGCCAATATTTCCATACGCTCTTGGGTGCTGCCGCCGCCATTGCCTGTAAGGGAAACTGGCAGTGAAGCCTTGTAGCTTCACAGACGGTTCCCTACTGCACATGCGCATGGCCCAGTTGCAGGAGAAGGCATCCAGGTCTCCCAGAAGTGGGGACAGGTACCTGTCAAAAACAGGTACCTACCCCCCCCCCCCCCCGAAAGGTGCCAAATGTGGCACCAGAGGGGGGAGGAAGCAAATAAGCAGAGAATCTAATTTTGGATGGAACTCAGGTTTAAGTTTAGTTGTACTTTACCTCCTTACAAAATGGGCATGCTCACCTGGGAGTGAAGACAAACTGCCCTTTTTCTGGTCTACCCTTACAGTGACTTGAAAAACATTTTTGCCCATTTTTCTTTGCAAACAAGCTCAAGCTTTGTCAGATTGGATGGAGAGCGTCTGTGAACAGCAATTTTCAATTCTTGCCACAGATTCTTAATTGGATTTAGGTCTGGACTATGACTGGGCAATTCTAACACATGAATATGCTTTAATTTAAACTATTCCATTGTAGCTCTGGCTGTATGTTTAGAGTCGTTGTCCTGCTGGAAGGTGAACCTCCACCCCAGTCTCAAGTCTTTTGCTAACTCGAATGCCCTGTACACAAAATAGGATTTTCCGACAACAAAATCCATGTTTTTTTTCTGACGGATGTTGGCTCAAACTTGTCTTGCATACACGCAGTCACACAAATCTTGACAGAAATTCCGAAAGTCAAGAATGCGGTGACGTACAACACATACGACGAGCTGAGAAAAATGAAGTTCAATAGCCAGTGCGGCTCTTCTGCTTGATTCCGAGCATGCATGGAACTTTGTGCGTCTGAATTGTGTACACACGATCGGAATTTAGGACAACGGATTTTATTGTCGGAAAATTTGAGATCCAGATCTCAAATTTTGTGTGACGGAAATTCCGATGGAAAATGTCCGATGGTGCCTACACACGGTCGGAATTTCTGACAACAAGCTCCTATAGAACATTTTCTGTTGGAAAATCCTATCGTGTGTACGGGGCATAACAGGTTTTCTTCTAGGATTGTACTGTATTTGGCTCCATCCATCTTCCCATCAACTCTGACCAGCTTCTCTGTCCCTGCTGAAGAAAAGCATCCCCACAACATGATGTTGCCACCACCATGTTTCATGGTGGGAATGGTGTGTTCATGGTGATGTGCAGTGTTAGTTTTCCGCCACACATAGTGTTGTGCTTTTAGGCCAAAAAGTAAAATTTTGGTCTCATCTGACTAGAGCAGCTTCTTTCACATGTTTGCTGTGTCCCCCACATGACTTCTCTCAAACTGCAAACAGGACTTCTTATGGCTTTCTCTCAATGGCTTTCTTCTTGCCACTCTTCCATAAAAGCCAGATTTGTGTAGTGCACAACTAATGCTGAGTACACACGACCGGACTTTCCGGCAGAAAAGGTCAGACGGAACAAATCCGTCAGACATTCCGATCGTGTGTGGGCTTCATCGGACCTTTTCTGTCGAAAAATCTGACAGACCTTATAAATAGAACACGTTTCAAATCTTTCCGACTGACTCGATTATTATTGAAAAAAAAAAGGTAGTCTGTATGCTAGTCCGACGGACCGAAAATGACACAAGGGCAGCTATTGGCTACTGGCTATTGAACTTCCTTTTTTAGTTGTGGATCTCTGCAGCTCCTCCAGAGTTACCATGGACTTCTTGCCTGCTTCTCTGATTAATGCTCTCCTTGCCCGGCCTGTCAGTTTAGGTGGATGACCATGCCTTGGTAGGTTTGCATTTGTGCCATACTCTTTCCATTTTCGGATGATGGATTGAAAAGTGCTCAGTGAGATGTTCAAAGCTTGGGATATTTTTTTATAACCTAACCCCCCTTTAAACCTCTCCACAAATGTATCCCCTTGCCTGTCTGGTGTGTTCCTTGGCCTTCATGATGCTGTTTGTTCACTAAGGTTCGCTAACAAACCTCTGAGTTCTTCACAGAACAGCTGTATTTCTACTGAGATTAAATTACACACAGGTGGACTCTATTTACTAATAAGGTGACTTCTGAAGGCAATTGGTTCCACTAGATTTTAGTTAGGGGTATCAGAGTAAACGGGGCCGAATACAAATGCACGCCACACTTTCCAGATATTTATTTGTAAAAAAAAAAAAAGAAAAAAAATGAAAACTATTTATCATTTTCCTTCCACTTCGCAATTATGTGCCACTTTGTGTTGGTCTATCACAAAAATCCCAATAAAATAGATTTATGTTTTTGGTTGTAACATGACAAAATGTGGAAAATTGCAAGAGGTATGAATACTTTTTCAAGGCACTGTATGTGACAGAAAGAAGCAATTGCCTTTCCCTGGTGGAATAAGGTTTGAATGTAGGTAAGCACCTTAGATCCCCCCCCTATTCTAAAGATTCCCCCAACCACCAGAAAGAAGCAATGTTTCAAGTTTATTTAAGGCTTATTCTTCAGGCAACAGTGGCAATGTATTTTTGGACTTCTTTACTGACTATCACCAATGTAAGCAGACACCATAAACTACATATTCAGCACGCTATATCATACATACGAGGTGTGACAATTCAAGTCTGGAATGCCCGCTGCGTAGCACTATGGTAGTGAGTCACAGCCATTCACACTGTGTGTTCAAAGTGTGTTCTGATATGTTCTAACTTGCACTCACCTGGGTTGCAGACCAGTTGTCTCAGTCTTTACAGAGTAGTAGAAGAAATAACACGTGCGTGCATTGCGCTGTTGGTGGCATAAATGACAGGAATCTGTAGCTTTTTTCTTTTCTACCTTTTAAGAAGTACAAAGGGTACTTCCGTTCTAGCCGGGCCGCGGCGAAGTACATCATTTCCTTTTCTCTCCCGCTGCCTTCTGGAACCTGTATGTGTCCCAGAAGACGAGGCGGCCATTCAGAAAGCACCGTGCGACTCGCGCATGCGCAGGAGGAAACTGAAGGCTCCACTGCCGGCTTCACTTAGTTGTAATGGCAGCGCCTGCATCTGAGCTGGTGGACAAATCGGCGGGCTCCCTCGACAGGTAAGCATCCTTCTGAAAAGTTAGCAGCTACAAGCGGACTTTTGAATAAAACTTTTTTGCGGCTGGAACTCAGCTTTAACCACTTTCAGACCACCCCCTGTCATTATATGTCAGCTGTTTGAAGAGGGATATCGTTATGAAGCAGCTAGCTACCATAACCCCGGTATCCTCTTCTTCAGCGGGCGGTCCGCTTTCAGATAAAAGTGGTCTCTGCAGCAGATTAGCTGCGAGATCACTTTTACCGGTGGCGGGAGAGGGCTCTCACCGAAGCTGCCGGCAGCGGCAGAGGCGATCGTGTCCTTCTTCTTTAGGTATGGAGATTAGTGAGGGGAAGATGGCCCCCACCCATCTCCATACCATTGCAGGGCGGAAGTGACGTTTTGACAACATGTTTAAAAAATAGGCCCGGTCCTTAACCACTTCAATACCAGGCACTTTCCCCCCTTCCCGTTCAGGACAAATTTTCAGCTTCCAGCGCTGCCGCACTTTGAATGACAATTGCGCGCTCGTGCAACACTGTATCCAAACTAAATTAATTTTTATCATTTTCTTCCAACAAATAGAGCTTTCTTTTGGTGGTAATTTGATCACCTCTGGGGTTTTTATTTCTTGCTAAACTAAAAAAGACTGAAATTTTTGAAAAAAAAAAAAAAAGTTTTACTTTGTTTCTGTTATAAAATTCTGTTTCCTCCTTCACCGATGGGCACTGATAAGGTGGCACTGATATGCAGAATTGATGGGCACTGACAGGCGGCACTGATGGGCAGGTACTGACAGGTGTCAATGCTGCGCAATGATTGGCACTGTGGTGGGCACTGATTGGCACTTTATCAGGCACTGACAAGTGTTAATGATGGGGCACTGACTGGCAGCTGCTGGGTACATTTGATGGGGGCTGTGCTAATAATCAATGTGCTGATTATCAAAACAGACCCCCACTCTGACAGGGAGAGCTGCCGATCGGCTCTCCCTGACAGCGCGAACCAAGGAATGACGTTTACCGCCACTTCCTTGTTCACGCGATGATCAGCCGTGATTGGTCACAGCTGATCACATGGTAAGGAGCCTCCATCAGAAGCTCCTTACCATGATCGGAGATGCGGCGTGTCAGACTGACGCGATGCGATCGCCACGCTGCGCGCCCCAGCCGACATGTTATCCTGTTTGACGTCATATGACGCCCAGTCAGGATAACAGAACCACCGCCCGGCCGTCATTCTGCTATAGGCCGGGCGGGAAGTGGTTAACTGGTTAATGAAAAGGCACACATTTGCTTGTTTTTCATTAAAATGTATCCAATGACAAAACTTGTTTTTGGGTAAGGTCTAATGCACACTGGAAGTTATAAAAATGCCAGTAGCATTAGCTGTAGAAAGCTATAGCTGTAGAATGAATTTTGCAGTAGTGGTTTTCAGCGTTTAGCTTTTTTTTTTTTTAGCAAAAGCTCAAATGGCTCAAAAATGCTGATGAACGCAGAATAGCCACATTTTCTAGCTTTTTCAAGCTTTTATCAGCGTTAGAGTGTTCTTACAACTGAAAAACTCCTCTTAAGGCCTTATGCACAGTGGACGTTTTTACAGCTGCAGTTTTTAGTTTCAGGCGTTTTTTTTTTTCTGCAGCCAGTCACCCAAAGGCGTTTGTGACAGACCTAGCCGGGAAAGAGACTTTTGGAGGGGACTGTATGCTAGCCTCTTGCCGATTGATCGGGGCCCTTGCATTTTGGGGAACGGTGCTCTTTGTGAGCTGTATGTCTGGGGACCCTGGATTTGCCATATTGGAATAGTGGCTGATTCATAATGCTGGGACAGATACTGTTAGGAAATGCTGATGTAAATTCCAACACCTGTCGGTCTATTGTCTGCTAAAATGTGTATTGTAAATAAGTCTACTATGGGATCTAAGAGTCATTAGATCCCCATTGTTATTTGTGTTAATTAACTCTGCTAATGTGTGAAGAAGAGTCTATGTTGATTGTGATAATGTTGATTGGATTTTCTGAACTACAAGACGGCCAGTCTGGCTTAACGGTCATGTCTGAGTCATCTAGGCTGTCTAAAGGGATTAGTTAATTAGCTCATGTTAATTAGGTTACAGCTGTATTGTTAGAGTAATATGAGCAGGAGGTCTGCACCTACACTTTGAGTGTATAAAAGCCTGTATTTTGTCAATAAAGAGAGATTCCTGGTTGAACTTACATACAGCCTGCCTGGTGTTTGTTCTGAGCTACACAACTGGGTTAGAACGGCACATAGCTGAAGTTCTAATCCCGGAGCATTGGATGACCGAACCATCAGACGTTGCAATCTGATTCAATAGCTGCAGAGGAGTGTCGGGAGAGTGGAACCGAGCGAGCAAGGGGCTCGTTACATGCTTTTTTTTTTTAGCAAAAGCTCAAATGGCTCAAAAATGCTGATAAACGCGGAATAGCCACATTTTCTAGCGTTTTTAAGCTTTTATCAGCGTTAGAGTGTTCTTACAACTCTTACAACTGAAAAACTCCTCTTAAGGCCTTATGCACAGAGGACGTTTTTACAGCTGCAGTTTTTAGCTTCAGGCGTTTTTTTTTTTTCTGCAGCCAGTCACCCAAAGGTGTTATCCTATGTGTCCATGCACACATATGCCCCGTACACACGGTCGGATTTTCCGATGGAAAATGTCCGATCGGACATTTTCCATCGGATTTTCCAACACACAAAGTTGGAGAGCAGGAGATAAAATTTTCCGACAACAAAATCCGTTGTCGGAAATTCCGATCGTGTGTACACAAATCCGACGGACAAAGTGCCACGCATGTTTAGAATAAATAAAGAGATGAAAGCTATTGGCCACTGCCCCATTTATAGTCCCGACGTACATGTTTTACGTCACCGCGTTTAGAACGATCGGATTTTCCGACAACTTTGTGTGACCGTGTGTATGCAAGACAAGTTTGAGCCAACATCCGTCGGAAAAAATCCTAGGATTTTGTTGCCGGAATGTCCGAACAAAGTCCGACCGTGTGTACGCCCTAATAGGCTGTTACCAGTGTTTTTGGCAGGGGTGGTTTCAAGCTGGGAAAAAAACCCAGAACTAGTGGGTTTTAAAAATGTAAAAAATGCGCTAACTGATAAAAGCTTAAAAACACTGAAAAATGTGGCTATTTGGCGTTTATCAGCGTTTTTGAGTCATGAGCTTTTGTGAGAGTATAGTTTTGCTAAAAAATGCTTAAAAAAATAAATAAATAAAAAGCAGTAAAACGCTACTGCAAAACTCTTTCTACAGCGAACGCTACTGGCGGTTTTATAATGTACAGCATGCCTAAAATCCACTAGTTTTGGGGGGTATTTTTCCAGCCAGAAAACGCTGATAACAGCCTATGTGTGCATGGACACATTATTACGAAATTATTATTACGGGGGTTATTTACGAAAGGCAAATCCACTTTGCAGCTGCAAGTGCACTTGAAAGTGCAGTCGCTGTAGATCCAAGGGGGACATGCAAGGAAAATAAAAAAACAGCATTTTAGCTTGCACATGACTGAATGATAAAATCAGCAGAGCTTCCCCTCATTTCAGATCTACTCCTCAGATTTAAAGCGACCGCACTTGTAGAGTAAAGTGGATTTGCCTTTCGTAAATAACCCCCATAGGATAACATGCTGGGGAGTTTACTGGCTACATAAAAAAAACGTCTGAAGCCAAAACAGCAGCTGTAAAAACATCCAGTGTGCATGAGGCCTGAATGGCAATCAGTGTTGAAGTGCATGGATGCAGTGAGGGTCAGTCAAGAAAATAATTTTTTTCTGTAGGTTCCTGAAATAAAATCCTCACAGCAGCATGTTTTTTTTTTCTCATCATATTTGTTAAAGATAATATGTGCAAGTTTAAAGAACGCAGGATATAGTTAATAAAACATGTTTACATACCTCTAAATAAACTTTAGTAACCTTTATGCAGCGCATGAGAATGACATGCTGTCTGTTATATTAAACAACCACTCACACCTCCATACATCATGTGCTTCTATTACAGCATTAAACAAGAAGCACATGTTACACACAGATTCAGTGATGCTATGTGTGTAGAACCCTGTTGCATTATTGGCTGTGGCACAGCTCTAGCAGCCAGAACCTCTGGGGGGGGGGGGGGGGGACGACTGTACATAACAGATTTTCTAACCTGTGACCTCGCCAGGGCAAACTGACAAGGTGACAATAGAGAACTAGATCAGTTAACCATATGATTGGCTACCAATGATTGGCTTGCAATGATATGTAGTGTAAACCAAAACACATTGCATTTCAACACAAAAATAGACTGTTCTGGGCTTTTATTTTGAAGACAATTTAAAATGGCAGTTCTCTATATAAAAAAAGGACACTGACACAAATGTGAAACTGCACACCACTGATCCATATATTTTAATACAACTTTATTAGTCCAACAAAATTAGAGACACTCCACCCATTCCTCCAGCTCATGCATTTCACCCCCTGATGGGCTCTACAGTTCATGGATCTGCTATGGATCAGCAGTATGAGGCTAACATTTGTTGCATTGGAAATTGTTATGGAAGGGAAATCTTGGAGGTAGTCTTGCACACATGGCTGAGGTGGACATAGTGCAGGACCCTTGGGTCTCATTCACAATGGCAGTGTCAAACCTGCATTTAGAAGACATTTCTGAATGCATATAAATGCAATTAATGATTCAATTGTGTCATGTGCACTGTGTATTGAGAAAATAGAATTCTTTGTAATCAGGATCCAATTAAAACTATAAATCCATGTAAACTTGACTAAACATTGCTAAACCATGGAATTTAAAGGCAGGAAATGGTGATCTGGGAGAGGATAAAATTTTTTTAAAAATTCAAGATACTTCTGTATTTAGAAAAGCTAATCGCAGGAATGATAGTGTGAATGAGACCTTAGAGCAGTATCGTGAATCTGTGCACTTTACATAGTTACATAGTCAGGTTGAAAAAAGACACAAGTCCATCTAGTTCAACCATAAAAATAAATAAAAAATAATATCATACGATCCCATATACCCAATCCTATCCACAGTTGATCCAGAGGAAGACAAAAAAACCCCAGCAAAGCATGGTCCAATTTGCTAAAGGAGGGGAAACAAAATCCTTCCTGATCCCCCGAGAGGCAATCTCGGGGGACACAGTTAGAAAGCACTCCCTAGGAGCACACAAAGTGACTGTAAAGGTTTTTTTTTTTCTTTTGTAAAATAACATACATGTCATACTTACCTGCTCTGTGCAAGGGTCTGATCCTCCTTTTCTGGGGTGTCCCGGCTGTGCTCCTGGCTCTTCTTCATCGGGTGCCCCAACGGAGAGACGCTTTCCATGGGGGCTCCTGAGTCCTGCTGCTGCGGCCATTGACTCTGTCTCCTGTGTCACTGGGTTTGATTAACAGCAACGAGAGCCAATGGCTCCTGCTGCCATCAATCTATCCAATGAGGACCCAGGACAGCGGCTAGAGCTGCTGGGCTCATGCTGGTTGCTGGAACGATCGGGTTGAGGTAAGAAAAAGGGGGTTTCTGGGGGGCAGCTGCAGCGCAGAAGGTTTTTCACCTTAATGCATTAACCCTTTCATCGACTGATGTTTACCCCTTCCCTGCCAGTGTCATTAGTACAATTAGTACAATGAGAGTGCATTTTTTTTAACACTAATCACTGTATTAGTGTCACTGGTCCCCAAAAAGTGTCAAAAGTGTCAGATGTCCAATTTGTCCGCTGCAATGTCGCAGTCCTGCTAAAAATTGCTGATCACCACCATTACTAGTAAAAAAAATAATAAATAAAAATTCCATAAAAATATCTCATAGTTTGTAGACGCTATAACTTTTGCGCAAATCAATCAATATGTGCTTATTGGGATTTTTTTAAAAATATGTAGCCAAATACATATTGGCCAAAACTGATGAATAAAACTCGTTTTAAAGCAGAAATTAAAAAAACACAGTTTTTTTGTTTTTTCAAAATTAAGTCTTTTTTTGTTTATAGCGCAAAAAATAAAAAAAAAACGCAGAGGTAATCAAATACCACCAAAAAAAAAAAGCTCTATTTGTGGGGGGAAAAAGGACATAAATCGTAACTGGGTACAGAGCCGCACGTCAGCACAATTGTTAAAGTAGCGCAGTGCCATATAACAAAATGGCCTGATCATGAAGGGGGGGTAAACCTTCCGGGGCTTAAGTGGTTAATAAGCAACAGGGCAGCCGATTGGCACAGGACCCAGAAGCCAGTCGCAATCACTGTAGTAGCAGTTGCATAGTACAGTGATTTTTAGCTTCCACAAGAAGCGGCCAGGTATGGCATATGTATAGTTACATTGGTCCAAGCTGGACCAATTTAACTATGCAATAATAGCCATACCTAGAATTCTGCTTTAAAAGGTTTTGAGTATAGATATACTTTGAGTTTGGGAGGGGTCAAAACCAAATACCTGAACATTTTGGTACTATGTTTATGGCCTAATATGTGTGATCCACATTTTTAAAGTCAGTACCAAACTTCAGAATTGTTTGGTGATCACAGAAACATATGGTTAAACACGAAGATATGGTTAAACACATGGATGGGCAGATGTGGTCATTGCATGGTTTTCCATCTGGCTGCCTAATATTTGAGTGGCGCGCATATTTATAGGGCATAGAAATAAAGCTTTCAACTCTTTTATATGAAGAGGAACATAGAGGTGTAAACATATTTAGGCAAAGGACACTCGCAGTTGACAGCCATGGAAATCTGACAGATTTAAAGCCCAACTCCAGACTTTTTTTTTTTGTGAAATGATTACCCAGCTTCAATTAGCAGCTGTCCCCAGTGCTTTCTGCTGCAAGATGTCCTTAGCCTTCTGGGTTGAATGACACCAAGTGTCATTGAACCAGGAATGCTCCATACCATAATTTGAATACAGGGTATTCTGGGCCCACTCTCTGATGATGACCACAATGCCCTTCATTCACAAAGTATTTATGAGGGAACACCACTGACTTCCTCACATAAGTTGTCACTCCCTGCATTATAGAGTATAGCCTGCTACTGGGAGAAGAGGAAGTGGTTTCAGCACATCACATCGAAGATTTCGGAAAAAAATTAACGATTTTAAAAGGGTATAAGGGCAGGGGTGTCCAAACATTTTTGAAAGAGGGTCATATTTGATGAATTGAACATGCGTGAGGGCCTAACATTTTGCCTGACATTCTTTGAACCATTAAAATTTGGTCTAAGTGTGTTCATCCAAGCACTAATACACTGCCCAACAAGAATTCTCCTGCCTTTGTGACTGTGTGTGGTGAAGAGATGAGCTTGGTTGTGTTATTTGGGTATACCGTATTTATCAGCATAAAGACACGCACCTTCACTTTAAGAGGGAAGTTTCAGGAAAAATATTTAATTTTAAATAAAGAACTGTGAAGCAAAATTAGGGTCAGTGCCCATTAATGCAGCCTAATTAGTGCCCATCTGCAGCCCCACCACTGCCATGAATGCAGACCCACCGTCGCCCTGAATGCACACCCGCCGTCGCCACGAATGCACACCCGCCGTCGCCACGAATGCACACCCGCCGTCGCCACGAATGCACACCCGCCGTCGCCACGAATGCACACCCGCCGTCGCCACGAATGCACACCCGCCGTCGCCACGAATGCACACCCGCCGTCGCCACGAATGCACACCCGCCGTCGCCACGAATGCACACCCGCCGTCGCCACGAATGCACACCCACCGTCGCCACGAATGCACACCCACCGTCGCCACGAATGCACACCCACCGTCGCCACGAATGCAACATTACCGTTGCCATGCCTTACCACTGCCAGGAATGCACCACCCCCTTTGCCATGAACACAGACTCACCATTGCCATCAGTGCAGCATGACTGATGCCCATCTGCAACCTCAGATGGGACAGGGAGAGGGCAGGACGAGCGGCAACAGATTACATACAGGAGAATCTGTTTTCTCGGCGGCCTCTTTAATACAAAGTCCCGCCTCCTATGATGAACAGAACAGTCGTCCAATGGCAGCGCAGGAGATGGGACTTCCTATTACAGAGGCTACCGTGCAAACAGAAAATTCCCCTGTATGTACGGCACTCGTCCCACCTCCTCACTGTCCCATCCAAGGTAGCCAGCGTGTATATCTTTTGTGGCCCCCGGTGCTCGGGGATTCATTGGGGGCCACAAAAGATATACATGTTCAAATTACCAGGCGGGCCGTTCAAAACCGGAACCCCGGGTTGCGATTGGCCCACGGCCAGACTTTGGACATGCCTGGTATAAGGGTTTAACTGACAGGTGGCTGAGCCCCGTGATTAATACATTAAAAATATGTACTTTATGCATGTAAAGAAGAAGAAAAAGCAGGAACGCATACAAAAAGATTACCAATTTCTCAAACCACAACTGTGGTTTTTCACCATAAAGTGTATGTCAGGGCAAAACAAACATACAGAGTACATTTCCCCAAGTATTAGTCCCCTAAAAGACCCTGGAAGTGGACTTGGCAGAAATGCACTCAACCCCCAAGTCCTGTCATGAACACAAAGTATTCCCGAGGACAGAGTGGTGACAGGCCTCCTAAACTCTCCTATCCCCTACAACATAGACACTAAGAGGAGTCTATAAAACTTCACAGAGCATTAGTAAAATTAAATGTATATACATTCAGTGTGAATGAGGGCACAAATCGAACGTTACTAGGCTGTTTTCTCTCCAGATCAAATGTTTCTCATTCATACAGAATAATAATGCAATTAATGGGAAAGGGCAGAGATAATCCACCACATCCAAAATTATACAACAGTATATTAATCTTGGGGCAACCCATGATATCCAAAGAAAAATGGACTTATAGATAGATATTTCAAAACAAAATAGGGGATATACCAACCCCTTTCTTAAAAATCAAAACACACATTTATATGCCTGTTTCTATGCAGAAAAGCAACCCCTCAATACATAGTAATATTTTATATCAACACTACTCACTGCCAACACTTCTAGTATGGCACCAAATCTATAATTGTCTGAACTTGGTCCATAAAGTGTTGATAGAACCACAGACATTGCATATTTTAGTCCACGGATATGTTATGCGGTCCATGCTCAGTAATCACAGAGCTACAAGGCACCAACCCATCCTGCCAAATCACCATATGAGGGGGTGCAATTTGCCCTCAGAAGTGGCTGGCATAATGTTCTCTTATGGCATGGTCCTAGCGGCCAAAACAGTCATTATAGTATACAGAATAACGTGAATTAGGAAATTACCACATTATGGCCACTAGATGGAGCTAATAGAAAATAATCCACCTAGTGGCCATAATGCGTTTTTTCCCAAAGTACTCTATTTTAAATGAATGAATAACATTTGATTTTGCCCCCATTTGCACAGAACGAAAGAACATGCAGTTTCACAGGATGATTAGCTCTGAAAGGTTTTGTTGAGTTTTTAACCAATGGAGTTTTATTAGTTTTGGTGTAAAAGGTAACATACAAATATTATCTACCAATTGGTTGACAAAAAAAAAAAAAAAAACAGCAATAATTGTGAGGGGAAAAGAAAGTCAGTTAGTAGCACATAGGGATTGGTTACCACTACATAGTTACATTGCAAATAACAGTTTACTTGTTCTTAGCCATCCACAAGGACCATGGTTGCAAAGTCTTTTCCCAAACTATGTATATCACATCTCAAAGCCAGTAATTTTTCATACAAATACCGTAATTGGTTGTAATCAGCTTGAATGCTTCTGAGGGGTTGGAAGCAAAATATGTCTTCCAGTGTCTGGTAATCACTAGCCTAGCAGCTAACTTAATATATGTTACTATTGTGCGTAACTGTACAGTGGAAGATATCAATTCCTAGCTCAGCAAGTTTTTAAATACACACTTTCTGAGATAACAAATGAAGTGTACTGAAGATACAGGACTGCTCTGAATTCCTGACATGGTAAATGGGTATTTTGTTTGCATTTATCTAACAGGTAAAATAAATTGCTTTCAATAGTATACTGAAAATATCAACAGGAAGAAAATAAAAAGAAGCTCATCGTTAGGGTTTACACACTTTACATACACGTGCAGGCCCCAGAGGATCACCAATTTGTTTGTACCCCAAACAGAGTAATACTTGAATGTAGAAATATGCTTGAACCATGCAAATATTTTTTTTCCTATTTTTATTCAGAATCAGTTATTTTCACAAACAGACATGCATGTGTATTATTGCCAACTTCATTTATCTCTAACCTCAATTCTTTCAGCAGAAAAAAGAAAAAAAAAAATCTGTAACAGTTATATTTGGCCAAACTAGGTCATAAGTATTTATCTACAGAAGGTCCCTATTGCATAATATTGTACAACACAATCAATGGAAAAAAAATCAATCCAATATTTGTGATTCATCGTGGAATGAACAAGGCTGTAATCTAACACCATATTTCAATGAAAAGCATTGACTACATGTCCATTTTAGAATACAGTGTGAATTTTTAAGAAGACGTGTCAACAAGGGTGTAACCGGCAGACTAGGAAATACTTAATACTTGTGATTTATTTCTGCAGGCTAAACAGTACTACTACAATAAAGGTACTTAAACCTCTGAAACTGCAATTTCTCTGGAAAGTCTGGGCACTCATTTCTCTTTGATTAACATCCTAGTTTCCAAGAAGCAAAAGCAGAAAAAAGGCTACGTAAACGCAACTAAGTAAACAGTCAGTATAAGTTTAAAAAGACACTGCTTACCATCTGAACTGTGTCGTTTTGGCTTATGCTTATGCTACCAAGGCGATTGGAAACCTTTTAAGCATGCCATGTTTAACAGTATCTGTTGAATATAACATGGTTCTTACAAAGATTCACAAAAGTTGTGACTATGAAAGCAGATGTTGAAAAAAATAGGATTTTTATAACAGCTTACCTGTAAAATCCTTTTCTTGGAGTACATCACAGGACACAGAGCCACAGTAATTACTGTCTGGGTTATATGGCACCTTTAGGTGATGGACACCGGTACACCCTAAACAGGAAGTTCAATTCCCCATATAACCCCTCCCCTTACCGGGAGTACCTCAGTTTTGTAGCAAAGCAATACACGTGTAACCAGAAAGAGGGGAGGGACCTCTGTGTCCCGTGATGTACTCCAAGAAAAAGGATTTTACAGGTAAGCTGTTATAAAATTTTTTTTTTTTTTTTATTTTCTTTATCATACATCATGAGACACAGAGTCACAGTAATTGCTGTCTGGGATGTCCCAGAGCAACACCTGAGGGGAGGAGACACAACAAAAGTAGGGTGCAATCAGACCTGAGGACCTATACTGCAGCCTGCAGCACACTGTGCCCAAGGGCGACATCCTCATGCCTTCTTACATCCACCTGATAGAATCTGGTGAATGTATGGACTGAAGACCAGGTTGCGGCCTTGCAGATTTGAGCCATGGAGGCTTGGTGATGCACTGCCCACGAAGCACTAACAGCCCTGGTGAAGTGCGCTTTGACCTGAAAAGGTGGAACCTTCCTCTTCAAGCCATAAGCTTGAATAATTACCTGCCAAATCCATTTGGCAATAGTGGATTTCGATGCTGCCTGTCCTTTCCTAGGACCTTCCGGCAACACAAACAAAACATCTGTTTTCCAAATCTAAGCAGTCGGCTTCAAATAGATCTTGACCGCTCTCACTACATCCAAAGAGTGTAGTGACTTTTCTTCCTTAGAACAGGGTTCTGGAAAAAATGAAGGTAAAACAATATCCTGGTTTAGGTGAAAACCTGAAACCACTTTTGGCAGAAAGCTAGGATGAGGACGCAATACCACTCTAGCCTTGTGAACGATTAAATATGGCTCTTTTCAAGAAAGAGCCGCCTGCTCCGATACCCTTCTTGCAGAAGAAATGGCTTCCAGAAAAACTAGTTTCCTTGTCAAAACGACCAAAAAGGAACATGTCGTATCGGCTCAAAAAGGCTGTTTCTGTAATGCCGACAGAACTAAATTCAAGTCCCAAGGGTTCAGGGGTGCTTTAACCAGAGGATTAAGCTGCGTTACCCCCTGTATAAAGCTTCGGATCAAAGAATGCAAAGCCAGTGGACGTTCAAACACTGATAAGGCCAAGACCTGGCCCTTGATAGTACTCAAGGCCAGCTTCATCTCTAGCCCCATTTGCAGAAAGGCAAGAATTCTACCTATGACATACTTCCTAGCATGCCAACCCCTGGACACACCAAGAAACATATGCCTTCCAGACTCTAAAATAAATGACTCTGGAAGCTGGCCTCCTTGCATTAATCAAGGTAGGTATCACTGAGCCTGAAAGCCCACGTTTCCTTATGCCCCGTACACACGGTCGGACTTTGTTCGGACATTCCGACAACAAAATCCTAGGATTTTTTCCGACGGATGTTGGCTCAAACTTGTCTTGCATACACACGGTCACACAAAGTTGACGGAAAATCCGATCGTTCTAAACGCGGTGACGTAAAACACGTACGTCGGGACTATAAACGGGGCAGTGGCCAATAGCTTTCATCTCTGTATTTATTCTGAGCATGCGTGGCACTTTGTCCGTCGGATTTGTGTACACACGATTGGAATTTCCGACAACGGATTTTGTTGTCGGAAAATTTTATATCCTGCTCTCAAACTTTGTGTGTCGGAAAATCCAATGGAAAATGTGTGATAGAGCCTACACATGGTCGGAATTTCCGACAACAAGGTCCTATCACACATTTTCCGTCGGAAAATCCGACCGTGTGTACGGGGCATTAGAATGTGGGTTTCAATAGACAAACCGTTAAATTTAGCGTTTGTAAAGTAGGATGGAACACTGGTCCCTTCGATAGCAGGTCTGGACATAGTGGTAGGGTCCATGGGTTTCCTACCGCCATCTTTACTATTTCTGCATACCAAGATCTTCTGGGCCACAAGAACTATGGACTTCCTTTCCCGCTTGATCCTGCAAAGAAGTCGTGGCAGCAACTGAATAGGTATATAGGCACCTTCAGGTGATGGATACTGGTATACCCAATACAAGAAGTTCACTCCCTATATAACCCCTCATCCTACCAGGGGTACCTCAATTTTTGTAGCAAAGCGATATAGTTAAACCCCAGAAAAGAGGGGCGAGACCTCTGTGTCCCATGATGTGCTTGAAGAAAAGAATTTTACAGGTAAGCTGTTATAAAAATCCTATTTTCTTTATTGTACATCATGGGGCACAGAGCACCATAGTAATTACTATGTGGGACGTCCCATAGCAATACTATTTGACGGGAGGGAGAGACAACCCGTAGGGCACCATCAGACTTGAGGACTTATACTGCTGCCTGCAGCACACTGCCCCCAAAGGCGATATCTTCATGCCTCCTTACATCTACCTGATAAAATTTGGTGAATGTATGTACTGAAGACCAAGTTGCGGCCTTACAGATCTGAGCCATGGAGGCCTGGCGACGCACTGCCCAAGAAGCACTAACTGACCTGGTAGAGTGCACTTTGACTTGAAAAGGTGTAATCTTACCCCTTAAAGCGGAGGTCCGGCTATTGTAGCTGCTGACTTTTAATAAATGGCACTTACCTGTCCAGCGAGCCCGCTATGTCGGGCCCCGAGGCCGATCCGTCTATCGGATTGGGTGCCGGTGCCGCCATCCTAACCTTGTGGCTTCACTGCCGTTTCCTACTGCGCATGCGCGAGTCGTGCGGCACTTTGTGAATGGCCCTGTTGTTTTCTGGGACAGACACATGTCCCAGAATACAACGGGGTAGCTCATCGAAGAGGAGGAAGTGACAGAACAGCCCTGCAGAATAGGAAGAGGCAGATTAGGAAGACTGCCTAGCAACAGGGGTTTCTGGTAAGTAAAAAAAAATTTTTATATATATTTTTTGTAGGATTTTAATGTAATTTTTTATTTAGGGTGGACCTCCGCTTTAAATCACAAGTCTGAATTATAACCACCCGACTCCACTTAGCGACAGTGGATTTCGATGCTGCCTCTCCTTTCTTAGGACCCTCTGGCAGAATGAATTAGACATCAGTCTTCCGAATCTGAGCAGTCGTCTTTAAATAGACTTTGACCACTCTCACCACATCAAGACAATGTAGTGACTTTTCTTCCCTGGCACATGGTTTTGGAAAAAACAATGGCAGGACAATATCTTGATTCAGGTGAAAACCTGAGAACCACTTTTGGCAAAAAATCTGGACGAGGGGCGTAACACCACTCTGTCCTCATGAATAATCAAGTATGGCTCTTTACAAGAAAGAGCAGCCAATTCCAAAACCCTCCTTGCTGAGAATATAGCAACCAAGAACACTAGCTTTCTTGTCAGAAGGACAAAGGGAACATGCTGTATCAGTTCAAATGGCTGTTTTTGTAACACTGACAAAACTAAGTTTAAGTCCCAAGGATTTAAAGGTGATTTAACTGGCAGATTAATCCGCATCACTCCTTGCATAAAACCCTGGACTAAAGAATGTGTAGCAAGCGGTCTTTGAAATAAGACTGATAAGGCTGAGACTTGGCCCTTAATAGTACTCAAGGCCAAGTTCATCTCTACCCCTAATTGTAGAAAGGCAAGAATTCTGCCTATGGTATATCGCTGAGGGTGCCAACCCTTGGATTCACACCAGGAAACATAAGCCCTCCAGACTCTGTAAAATATAGTTCTGGAAGCTGGCTTCCTTGCATTGATCAAGGTAGAGATAACTGATCCAGAAAGCACATGTTTCTTTAGAATGTGGGTTTCAATAGCCAAGCTGCTAAATTTAGCGTTCGTAAAGTAGGATGGAATGTCGGCCCCTGTGAGAGCAGGTCTGGCCGTAGTGGAAGGGACCATGGATCCTCCACTGCCATCTTTACGATTTCTGCAGACCATGACCTTCTGGGCCATGCTGGTGCTACCAGAATTACCGGCTTTCTTTCCAGCTTGAGCCTGCAAAGAAGTTGTGGCAGCAAGTGAATAGGGGGGAATGCATAGATCAGTGAGAACTGATCCCACGGGGTCACCAACGCATCTGTTCCGCATGCGAGTGGATCCCTTGTTCTGGACACAAAGTTGACTAACTTCATGTTGAATCTGGACGCTAGAAGATTTACGTCCGGAGTCCCCCATCTTTGGCAAACAGCCCGAAAAATGTCTGGGTGAAGAGACCATTACCCTGGGAATAACTGCTGCCGACTCAGGTAGTCCGCCTGCCAATTCTCTACTCCCGGAATGAAGACTGCCGATAGGCACAGGAAATTCCTTTCTGCCCAAGTTAGAATATGGTTCACCTCTGTCTGCGCAGCAAGATTCTTGGTGCCCCCTTGGTGATTGATATAGGCCACCACTGTGGCATTGTCGGATTGGATCCTGACAGGGCAATCCCGTAACCTGGAAGTCCAGGCCTTCAGAGTCAGATGCACTGCCCGAATCTCTAGGATATTGAGGGGCAAGGCTCTTTTGGTTCTTGACCACTGTCCCTGGACAGTTGTCTTCTCTAGTACTGCTCCTCAGCCTGAGAGGCTGGTGTCTGTCGTTACCACTTTCCACACTTTCCAGATAACTGGTCTGAAGGATTTTCCTTTCAGCAGATTCTGGGTTAGTAACCACCAATTGAGGCTTTGGGACACCCTTGGGGACAGCAAGTCTAAAGCTTGAATTGTTTTGTTCCAAGTAGACAGGATACTGTTTTGCAACAGTCTCGAATGGAACTGGGCATAGAGAACCGCTTTGAATGAAGCCACCCTCTTTCCTAACAAACTCATGCAAAGGCGAATGGAGGGATCCCCTTTCGACCTGACCATCCGCACTAGCTCCCTTATGGAGTTGATTTTTGCCGGAGGCAAGAACACCTTTTTCTGGGCTGTGTCTATGATCAGGCCCAAATACTCCTGCTTTTTTAGCAGTTTTAAGGAAGACTTCTCTAGGTTGAGAATCCAACCCAGACTTTCCAGGTAACTGACTGTAATGCGTACACTTTGCTCCATACGAGCCACCGACTGGTCTATTAGCAATAGATCGTCTAGGTACGGCAAGACTGTTATGCCCTGTGCCCTTAACCTGGCTAGAGGTGGGGCCAGCACTTTCGTGAACACCCGGGGTGCTGAATCTAGCCCGAAGGGCAAGGCTACAAACTGAAAGTGCTGCTGTTCTACTTCGACCGCAGAAACCTTTGGTGAGCGGGAAATATAGGGACATGCAGATATGCATCCCTGACATCGATAGACGCCAGAAGTTCTCTTCCTTGTAGGATAGAAACTACTGACCTGATCGACTCCATGCGAAAGGAGCGGATTTTCAGGAACAGATTTAGATTCTTTAGATCTAGAATGGGTCTGAAATCACCATTTGGTTTTGGTACCATAAAGAGGTTTTAATAAAACCCCAAACCTTGCTCTTCTGTGGGGATCTGTATGATCACCCCCTGAGCTAGTAATCGGTCTAATGTCTGAAACAGAGATTGCCTTTTCCCTGGATCTTTGGGAACGTTTGATATCAGAAAACAAGACTGTGGAAACTCCCCAAATTCGAATTTGTATCCTAGAGATGCCCTGGAGATTACCCATCTGTCCTGAATTTCCTCTTGCCTTCTGAGAATTACAGAAGTCTTCCCCCCACTCTGGCGAGGAGGGGGCGCCTCTTCATAATGAGGCTTTAGAATTTTGCTTTGCAGATTTCCGGCCCCAGGCCTTCTTTTGTGCCTGGGCCTGACCCTGAGGTTTTCCTCTAGAGTCTGACGGCGGAGGCCGTCGCCACTGCCTAGAGGTGGATGCCCCTGGCGCAGGAGAAAAAGTCTGTTTAAATGAAGGACGTTTATACTTTCTTTTGACTGGCAAAAGAGTACTCTTCCCACTAGAAATCATTTGGATGTATTTGTCCAAATCATCCCCAAATAGCCGATACCCATGAAAAGGAAAGCTAGTCAGGAGCTTTTTGCATGGTGCTTCGGCTGACCAATTTTTTAACTAAAGGATCCTACGCCTGTGTACTGGCACAAGCGCAAGGCGGGACGCCTGGTGAATAGTCTTTCATAGCGTCTATGGCAAAACATAATGCCTTTGATATTTCAGCCAACTCGCGGGCACTGGTCCTTTAGGGACTGACAGATGCCTATTGCAGCGACTGCAGGCTGAGTAACGGCACCTGCCAAGGAAAAAGAGGATTTTAACCGCTTGGCATCCGGAGGACGTCATATGACGTCCTCGACTTTCGGGGCTTATATCTGAATGATGTCTGAGGCTACAGACATTATTCAGATACCGGCATTTTCAGCCGGCGATTCCGTACACCATAAGAACGATCATAGCGGCTGTTCCGCCGCTTGATCGTTCTTACGGGCGGCGGGAGGGGACGTCCCCCCCCTCCCGCCGCCCTCCGGTGCTTTACCGACTCACCTCAGCGATCGGTGAGTCGGACAGCGGATCCGCCGGCGCCGGATGTTCACCATAGAGATTTCCGGCGGACCAGATGGTCGCCGGAGTCTCTATGATCGTTCGGAGGCCGGGCGCGATGTTATGACATTCAAAAAAACGGCGCCGCTTCGGTTGTGAAGCGGCGATCGTTTTATTTATTTTTTTTTATTTTAGGCTTCCCAGCCTAGAGGTGAGATGTGGGGTCTTATTGACCCCATATCTCACTGTAAAGAGGACTGATCGTGTCATATTCCTATTACAAGGGATGTTTACATTCCTTGTAATAGGAATAAAAGTGATCAAAAAAAAAAAAAATTTTTTTTAAAGTGTAAAAATAAAAATTTTTAAGTAAAATTAACAATAAAAAAAAAAATTTTTTTAAAGTGCCCCTGTCCCCGCGAGCTCGCACGCAGAAGCGAACGCATACGTAAGTCCCGCCCACATATGAAAACGGTGTTCAAACCACACATGTGAGGTATCACTGTGAACGTTAGAGCGAGAGCAATAATTTTGGCCCTAGACCTCCTCTGTAACTCAAAACATGTAACCAGTAAAAAATTTTAAAGCGTCGCCTATGGGGATTTTTAAGTACCAAAGTTTGGCGCCATTCCACGAGCGTGTGCAATTTTGAAGCGTGACATGTTAGGTATCTATTTACTCGGCGTAACTTCATCTTTCACACAATGCAAAAAAATTTGGCTAACTTTGCTGTTTTGTTTTTTTTTAAAGCATGAAACTGTTTTTTTTTTTTTAAAAATGCGTTTGAAAAATTGCTGCGCAAATACCGTGCAAGATAAAAAGTTGCAATGACCGCCATTGTATTCTCTAGGGTCTCTGCTAAAAAAACATATGTTTGGGGGTTCTATGTAATTTTATAGCAAAGAAATTATGATTTTTGACATGTAGGAGCGAAGTGTCAGAAATGGCCTGGATGCGAAGTGGTTAAACAGGAATTCCAACCTTTTATCTGTTGGATCATTAAGCATTTGCGCATTGTCTACTGGACAAGTTAAACTTTTACTCACACTGGAAATCGCAGCATCAACTGCTGGTACATTCTATTGTTTGGTGAATTTCTCCTTCATGGGATAGAGAACCGAGAATCTCTTTGGAGTGAGAAAATGCTTATCCGGGTGATCCCATTCAGCATAAATAAGCTTTCCTAGTAATGCATGGACAGGAAACGCATGAAAAGGCTGTAAAGGTTTTAAAGAACCCAAGGAAGAAACCAAACTTTCAGCAGACTTAGTTAGGGGTAGCATGAAAGTAGAACGAACCATCTCAGTAAGAGATTGTACCAGCAATTTCTCAGATTGCAAGGCTGAAAAGAGTTCATCTACTGTTGTTTCCTCCGCAGACGAATAATTGGTTTGTTTTTCCTCGTGATCGCTTGAGGGTAACACCTCACCCTGTACCCACTGTTCCCTTGGTAAAGGGTCTGAGATGGGGGAGGGGGATCTAGCACACTTCCTATCCTTTTGGATGGAGGATGCGATTAAAGCTGCTAATCTTCCTTCCAGGCCCTGCAGGGCAGAGGAAAATGCATCTTTAGTCACGTATACAGGGGCTGAAGTGTGAGAAGCAGTTGCACCACCAACTGGTTCCAATGACTCACCCTGGCTTGCTATATCTGGTATCTCAGGAGAGGATGACAGTGTGGAGGCATGACTGGAGTTCCCAGCGCCTGGGGGTGGAATTTTTAGTACCTTTGTGGTATCTCTTTTGGAAGCCATAGTGCTAAGCACAAAAGCAGAGGCACTAAATAAATGCACTACTTGCTGAGCAATAGTCTAGCAATACAATGCTGCTATAAAGATCGGCTTGGTGCTGAGTAACAATGTATTTCTTGTACTGGAAATGCCCGTATACATCCCTTACGTGCCCTAGCGGCTCCTGTGTCCTGTGTGATTCAGACTTCCATCTCTTCTACGTCCCGCACACGGCGCCGCCTGCCTTAAGCCACACCCCTTTGCCATTAACCTGCCCCCCCTCTTTCAAATGAACACTAGTCCGCGCGCAGACGGCATTTGGGTCTGTAATTGCAGACCCGTTGAAGAGGAGGCTTGGGGAGCAAGAATGACTTTTTTCTTAAAAGGCAGGCTGACATGGCTTCATGTGAGGCATAAAAACTGTGAGGAATACACCTCAGGGAAGCCGCCTCCGCACCCCTCCGGGAAAGGGGGGGGGGGGGTGGAGAGTGTTTTGTCAGCAGCAGTAGACTGTCTCCTGGATCGTAGCCTTTGTAAAAACAGCTTTGTTTAGCAGGAACCGCTATTTATGATGAACATCATGTGTTACAGTCTGCTGCTGTACCCCCAGCTCCTTAGTTCCCTCAGGGGGGAGAGGAACATGCCATTTGTTCAATTAAGAACCCCCCCGGCTAAGACTACACACACACTGTTTTAGCTGGACACAGAGCTGACTGAGAGCAACGTACCAAGGTATGTGTATTTACTCCCTCTAGTGGAGACTTTAAGGCATACAACATTTTTACTCATGGAATAAAAAAGCCATAGGTGGACTTTTTACAGTTCCTAGGCTTCTTCCCTTACCTTATCCACGCTGCAGGATACTGCTGTAACAGACAGATCCAAACTTCACCCATCACGGCGGGTTGCATTAGCAAACCTTCAAGGATCGGGTCCCATTGTAGGGGTTCCACTTCCCTTGGACCTGTATTAGCACCCCTCCAGGAAAAACTTTAGGTAATGTAGGCATGACCAAAAAGTCCTGGGTCCGAACCCTGCAAAGAGAGGCATTACAGGCAAAACCTTGTGCTTCGTATACAAAGTACGTATACCTATATCCAGCTTGGCCGCAGTGGCACTTTGGATGGATCCAGTCTATGGAGGCAGTAGGGATCCCTCCAGCTTTGAAGCTCTTCAGAGCACATCTTCACTCGTGACCAACACCTTAGACACTGGCGAAAAAACTGAGGTACTCCTGGTAGGAGGAGGGGTTATATAGGGAGTGAACTTCCTGTTTTGGGTATACCAGTGTCTATCACTTGAAGCTGCCTATATATCCACATAGTAATTACTATGGTGCTCTGTGTCCCATGATGTACAATAAAGAAAGGCGACAATCAAGCCTGCAACCTTAACCCCAACCCAGCTGTCAAACTGGGACGATGATGTCAGAGGTAGGCGGGCAGTGAGAGCAAGCCACGCTCATCACAGCACCACCCACCAGAGGGTGGCACCGGTTCGCACAATGGATCATGTTTCATAGTTACATAGTAGGTGAGGTCGAAAAAAAGACACAAGTCCAACCTATGTGTGTGATTATGTGTCAGTATTACATTGTATATCCCTTGTATGTATCCCTGACCACTGCTGCAGTGTAGCCTAGGAACCCAGGTTCCAGGACGCAATTTCCAGTAGCCATTATGACCTGGCGCCTGGGTTTTGTCAAGCCCTGGCCTAACCTAAGCCCAGTTTTGGATAGAGTGAGAAGGAGTCAACATGTATGCCAGATGTTTATTTCTGTTTACAACAGAGGGGAGATATTCCCTACACTCACTATACCTGCGACACCTTTAAAAAAGAAATAGGAAGTGAGGGCATCACCGGGACACCAGGACAAAGACTCAGACAGAAATAAAAACACTGTCAGAAGTTCCAACCCGTCACCCATAAAATATTTTTTTAGTCCCTTTAGAAGAGATTTGTTCTGACAAGAAGAAGTAAGTGCAAACATCCTCAATAGGGACAAGGACAGCAATAAAAACTAACTTGATGCAAAATTTAAAGAGGAGCTCCAGGCTCTTTTAGAAAAAAAAAAAAAAGCAGCTATAAATACTGTAGCTGCTGACTTTTAATATTAGGACACTTACCAGTCCACGAATCCACTGGTGTCTTCACCCCAGCAAATTTTTCAATCGGCTCTCGGGTGCTGCCGCCGCCATCGCTTGTAAGGGAAACCGGCAGTTAAACCCTACTGCTTGTACACAAAGCTCACTGCGCTTTGTGAATAGCCCGGCGGCGGAAGGAGGAACTTCTGGGTGACTTTGCTGCGGTGACATCAGCTGGAAGTGGGAGCAGTTACCTGTCAAAACCAGGTACCTGCTCCCCCCCACGAAAGGTGCCAAATGTGGTTGGGGAGGGGGGGTAGGAGGCAAACAACGGAGCTTTCCCTTTTCGGTGGAGCTCTGCTTTAACGTTTTGGATAGAGGTGCTTGAAGTTAAAAGGTTTTTATTTCTCTCCTATCTCAGAAAGTACAATTGTGCTCATAAGTTTACATACCCTGTCAGAATTCATGATTTCTTGGCCATTTTTCAGAGAATATGAATGATAACACAATGGTTAGTGTTTGGCTGAAGCTATTTATTGTCAATCAACTGTGTTTACTCTTTTTAAATCATAATCACAACAGAAACTACTTCAAAAGTTTACATACCCTGGAGATTTTGGCCTAATAACATGCACACAAGTTGACACAAAGGGGTTTGAATGGCTATTAAAGGTAACCATACTCACCTGTTATCTGTTTGCTTGTAGTTAGTGTGAGTGTGTGTGTATAAAAGGTCAATGAGTTTCTGGACTCCTGACAGACCCTTGCATCTTTCATCTAGTGCTGCACTGACGTTTCTGGATTCTGAGTCATGGGGAAAGCAAAAGAATTGTCAAAGGATTTGCGGGAAAATTTAGTTGAACTGTATAAAACAGGAAAGGGATATAAAAAGATATCCAAGGAATTGACAATGCCAATCAGCAGCGTTAAAACTAATCAAGAAGTGGAAAATGAGGGGTTCTGTTGAAACCAAACCACGGTCAGGTAGACCAACTAAAATTTCAGCCACAACTGCCAGGAAAATAGTTTGGGATGCAAAGAAAAACCCACAAATAATTTCATGTGAAATGCAGGACTCTCGGGCATGGGTTCCCACCAACAATTGGGTCTCAGACTCCTTCGATCTGTTTCGCGGTATGAGGCAGGGATGCCCGCTCTCCCCCAGCCTGTTCGCCCTGGCGCTGGAGCCTTTGGCAATTGCCATTAGGAGTGCACCGGACGTTCTGGGCCTACGGGTGGGTATGATGGAAGAGCGCCTCTCCCTCTATGCCGACAACGCATTATTGTATCTAAATGATGCTGGGCCCTCTCTTCAGGCTGCCTTGCGTATCTTTGACAATTTTGGTGGACTCTCGGGAGTTAAAATAAATTGGACCAAGTCAGTCCTATTTTTTATAGATGATGGAGTTAACTCTGGACCCCTCTCCTCCCCACTACAAAGGGTTAAAGAATTTAAATATCTTGGAGTTGTGATCACTAGGAATCTCTCTGATTTTATTGTAAAAAACTTGGCCCCTGTCCTGAACACCCTACGTTTGAAATGTGCTGCCTGGGAGAATCTTCCTCTGAATCTTCTGGGTCGCATTAGTCTCCTTAAAATGATGATACTGCCCAAATTTAACTATCTGTTTAGGAATTGCCCGGTCTGGGTCCCCGCCTCGTTTTTCGGGAGATTGACCATATAGTGGGTTCCTTTATTTGGTCGGGGAGAAACCCTAGGTTGGCACGTACTACGTTATGTTTACCTGCAGATTTGGGTGGACTTGCCCTCCCAAGTTTCCAGATATATTTTTGGGCGGCCATGTTGGTGACGGTGCACTGGTGGTTCCGGGGCTCTAGATCCAATGTGGCAACCTGTCTCGAGGCGAATATTCTGGGTTCCCTGACGGACCTTCGGAATTTTCCCTATAGAGGACCCAAGGCATATTGTGAGGTCCCTGGGCCTACTAGAGCAACTTGGAGAGTATGGGAGGCGGCTAGGCGCAGATACTTGGGGCCTGGCCAATTGTCTCCAGCTCATCCCCTGTGGGGGAACCCACGACTTAAACACTTACGTATGATACCGGACCCACAGGTGTGGGCCAGATATGGTGTAACCAGGTTGGAACACGTAATGTCTGGGGGACAACTGCTCTCCTTACATGAGCTTACGGCTAAATTCGGACTGCCCCGTTGGATGGGGTTCCGGTACCTACAGCTGAGACATGCGGCCAGGGCTCAATTCCCGCAAACTCCCCTGTTACAGACAGATCCCATCGAAGATCTCCTATCTCCTGGAGACTTAACTAAACCCCTATCCTCTCTATATAATGTGTTGCTGGGAAGAGATTCCCCTAAGATCAATGAATTATGGGAAAGATGGCGGGCTGATATCCCGTCGCTGGATAGGGAGGGATGGGAGGACTGTCTGGAGTATGGCCCGAAATTAGTGATAGCATCCAAGGACAAACTGATTCAAGTCAAATTTATACACAGGGTCTACTATACCCCACAGAGACTCCATCGCATATTTCCTGAGAGAGACCCCATGTGTCCTAAATGCAAAGTCCAGATAGGTACATTTATACATATGTTCTGGGAGTGCCCAGTTGTTGCACTATTTTGGACTACGATTGTAGGTGAAATCAACTCCAGACTGCAGACCTCTATTCCGCTCTTGCCGGCCATGGCGTTGCTGGGGATACATGATGATGAGCAGAGGCCATATCATATTAAATTACTGATTTCCTTCCTTCTTTTCTATGCCAAAAAAGAAATACTTATGAAATGGATAGATTCTTCCCCTCCATCCTTTTCAGCCTGGGAGGCACAGATTGAAGCAGTAATCCCCATGTATAAAATGACATATATAAACCGAGGCTGCACGTGGAAATTTGAAAAAGTTTGGGCTCCGTGGATGGCCTTGTAGAGAAACATTCGGTTCACTACGATCATTTGTCCCAATAGGGGAGGGTTTTTGGAGGGTGGACGGTACTTGCTGAGAATGGTACTACCAACCGTATGTATTGCTTGCGGGTTTTGCATATTATTTTCCCTATCCTCAAATATGTAATCTTCGTATGTAATGTATTATACTCTGTTGAATGGTATTCTGTAACTCTGATTATCTATTACAACAATAAAGCACCACTGTTTTTGTTAAAAAAAGAAATGCAGGACTCTCTAAAAACATGTGGTGTGGCTGTTTCAAGATGCGCAATAACGAGGCACTTGAAGAAAGATGGGCTGCATGGTCGAGTCGCCAGAAGTAAGCCATTACTACGCAAATGCCACAAAGTATCCCACTTACAATATGCCTAACAGCATAAAGCCTCAAACCTTCTGGCACAAAGTCATTTGCAGTCATGAGGTCAAAATTGAGCTTTTTGGTCACAACCATAAACGCTACATTTGGAGAAGAGTCAATAAGGCCTATGATGAAAGGTACACCATTCCTCCTGAAACACAGAGGTGGATCGCTGATGTTTTGGGGATGTGTGAGCTACAAAGGCACAGGAAATTTGGTCAAAATTGATGACAAGATGAATGCAGTATGTTATCAAAAAATACTGGAGGAACATTTGCATTCATCAGCCAGGAAGCTGCACATAGGGCGTACATGGACATTCCAACATGACAATGATCTCCAAAACACAAGGCCAAGTCGACCTGTCATTGGCTATAGCAGAATTAAGTGAAGGTTCTGGAGTTGCCATCTCAGTCTCCTGACCTCAATATCATTGAGCCACTCAAACATGCAGTTCATGCAAGACAGCCCAATAATTTACAGGAACTGGAGGCTTTTTGCCAAGAGGAAAGGGCAGCTTTACCATCTGAGAAGAAGAGCCTCATCCACAAATACCACAAAAGACTTCAAACTGTCATTGATGTTAAAGGGGGGAATACATGGTTATTAAGAACTGGGGTATGTAAACTTTTTATCAGGGTCATTTGGGTAGTTTCTGTTGCCATTATGATTTAAAAAGAGTAAACAAGCTTCAGCCAAACACTTACCATGAGTGAAAGAAAAGTTTTTGTGTTATAATTCATATTCTCTGAAAAATGGCCAAGAAATCATAAATTCTGCCAGGGTATGTAAACTTATGTGCACAACTGTATGTATCTGCAAAAAGCCAGCCAATTAATTGTGCAGAAGCTATACGCATTATTAGGTACAGTTTAGGGCTTTTTTGTTTAAAATTTTATGTTTAACCCCTTCCCGCCGAGCATACGCAGATGTGCGTACTCGGTTTTCCGGGGTTATACCGGGATGATGCCCGCAGCTGCAGGCATCATCCCCGTACCATGTTGTAGAGCGGGCGATCGGCTATCCATGTATAATGACCGATGCGGCTAAAAGCCGCTTGGCTGTTATACAGGAGGAGTGGGAGGGGACGTCCTCCCCCCCTCCCACCGCTCGTACCGGGCCTCCGGCGGCTGCTGACAGTCTGGAACGAAGCCGTGTACGGCTTCATTCCAGCCATCTAATTGTAAACGCGGAAGCGACGTCATGACGTCACTTCCTGTTTACTCGGCTGCCAATGGTGCCGGTTTTAAAAAAATATACAGTGTTCAGAATCACCGTTTTCGGCGATCTGAATACTGTGAAGTGCAAAGGAGGGATCGGGGGTCTTTTAGACCCCCGATCCCTCCATAAAGAGTACCTGTCACCACCTATTACTGTCACAAGGGATGTTTATATTCCTTGTGACAGCAATAAAAGTGATCAAAAAAATTTTTTAAAACACAATTTTTAAAAATAAAAATAAATAAAATAAATAAGAAAAAAAAATTTTTTAAAGCGCCCCCGCGAGCTCGTGCAGCAAAGAAAACGCATACGGAAGTCACGCCCGCATATGTGAACGCTGTTCAAATCACACATGTGAGGTATCGCCGCGATCGTCAGAGTGAGAGCAATAATTCTAGCACTAGACCTCCTCTGTAACTCTAACCTGGTAACCGTAAAAAAAATTTAAAACGTCGCCTATAGAGATTTTTAGGTACTATAGTTTGTCGCCATTCCACGAGTGCGTGCAACTATAAAAAGTGTGACATGTTTGGTATCTATTTACTCGGCGTAACATCATCTTTCACATTATACAAAAAAATTGGGCTAACTTTACAGTTTGTTTTTTTTTTAATTCATGAAAGTGTCCCTTTTCCCAAAAATTTGCGTTTAAAACACCGCTGCACAAATATCGTGTGACATAAAATATTGCAACAATCGCCATTTTATTCTCTAGATTCTCTGCTATAAAAATATATATATTGTTTGGGGGCTCTAAGTAATTTTCAAATGTCAAAAATAGGCTTAGTCATGAAAGGGTTAAAATGTCACGTTCTGACAAATTAATAACAAGTTAACAGTTATGTTAGATCTTGTTCCAACCTGATTGCCTCACAATAGCCTCAGCAAACATTTAGATCACATAAATTCACTTTCACGTGGCATCAACATTTTCCAAGAATAGCATCATTGTTAAAGAAAAAAAATAATCTTCCAAAGGAAAACATTCAGGCTGTTTACACGGCTCCCTTTCAGGCCAGTAAAGTTTCCTGACAATTACAGATATCAGCTATTTCCATCCCTTTTACCAGGAAGGTCTGTAACACAATCCTAGCATTTATGATTTCATGTCCTTTCAAACCTTCTCCGAGACTTGTAGAGAGTGTATTGCTGTAGGGGTGTCTATAGTGCCAGTAAGTAAAGTCAATCACAGCTTTGGTCTGTTAGAACAGCATATGTAAACAAAGCAGAGAAACAGGAAAAAACTGTGGTGACAGCTTCTAAATTTCTATACACTAGCCACCCGTAAGGGGTCTACAATGCAAAGGTGGCAGCTAGAACAGAGAGAGAAAGGAAATCAGTTTTGCACACTGGTCAAGGGCAACTCTTATGTAATATCAATAATACAATCATGGAAAGCAGAAATGTTCAACTTCGGATTAGGGTGCAAGAAGTTCTATATCCAAAAGGTATACTGTATGTGTAGAAAGATCCAATTGACTTCAAAAGATTGTATTAAAAATGTTTCTCAAAGACAGCAACTGCCAAAGAGCCTTTGGATATTTTTAAAAGATCCAATGGATCATACAGATCATGTGACTGTCAAGGGGCCCAGCAGACTCTCTTTGATCACATATTGATATTCCCAAGCAACAATAGCATCTTAACGCTAAATCTACTGATCTGGCAACAAGAGTACAAAGTAGGCATTTAGATTTACAACACAAAACTTCATGTCCTCTGAAATCCTCAAAATGCAAGGTGCTGTTTAGGCAAATACACACAAACCTTTGCTTCTGTACTGAAAGTCAATCTGTGATCAAATCCTTGAGCCATCTGTCATTTACTATTTGTCAGCACATTGAAGGGCCAACTGGTAAAAAAAAAAAAAAAAGCTGGGGACGTGGTAAGCAATTATAAAATGAAGGTACCGAAGCTGCTTTTTTTTTTTTTTTTTTTTAATGCTGCTTATGTTCCTGGGTTTGCAAGTTATCATACTGATATCAAACATTGGGGCAGATTTACTAAAACCGGAGCATGCATCTGCTTCCAGGTTTTATTGTCAAAGCTTAATTGAGCAAGCTGAAGTTACAAAAACTGAGTTAAAAAAGCCTGACTTGGGCCCCTTTCACACGATCGGACCGTTCAGGTCCGCCTGTCAGTTTTGACGGCGGACCTGAACGGGCGCTCCATGTTAGCCTATGGAGCGACGGATGTCAGTGGAGACATGTCCGCTGACATCCGACCCGGTCCGATCCGCTAAAAGCAGACAGATGCCTCTACGTTCGGATCCGTCGCTGGTGGATCGGAACGGGTGAGATCTGATGAAAACGGACATGCTGTCCATTTTCGTACGATCTCTCTATAGGCAGCAGCGACGCCTGACAAGCCCCTCCCCGCTCAGTAAGCAGAGAGGGACCTGTCATCCGCCGGCTCAGCGGAGATCAATGGAGAGATCTCCCGCTGAGCCGGCGGACCGAGGTGGACGCCGTGGAAGCGGAGTCCGCCTCGTGTGAAAGGGGCCTTAGGCTCAGTTCACACTGATGTGCCATAGGATCCAACTTGTGAGACCCCAAGTCGGATGACGTGAAATTCAAGCTTTCCCTATGAGAGCTGTCTTAACTGATACTATACAAGTCGGTCCAACTTTAGAAAAGGTTCTTGCATTACCTTGGTCCGACTTTGATACGGCTTCAATGTCACAGAGTGTAAAATGTCACATCAATGTCGTATCTGGTCTGGTTCACACTGGTGCGACATACACTCCTACTTTGGGAGCATATGTCGCATGACGTGTACAAATCAATAGTTACTTATGAGAGCCGTTTTAACTTAACTGCAGAACAGGCCTCGCCATGGTCGACCAAAGAAGTTGAGTACACATGCTCAGCATCATATCCAGAGGTTGTCTTTGGGAAATAGACGTATGAGTGCTGCCAGCAATGCTGCAGAGGTTGAAGGGGTGGGGGTCAGCCTGTCAGTGCTCAGACCATACACCGCACACTGAATTAAATTGGTCTGCAAGGCTGTCCTCCCAGAAGGAAGCCTCTTCTAAAGATGATGCACAAGAAAGCCCGCAAACAGTCTGCTTGTTTTCAGCAAACTAAGGACATGTATTACTGGAACCATGTCCTGTGGTCTGATGAGACCAAGATAAACTTATTTGGTTCAGATGGTGTCAAGCATGTGTGGCGGCAACCAGGTGAGGAGTACATAGGCAAGTGTGTCCTGCCTACAGTCAAGCATGGTGGTGGGAGTGTCATGGTCTGGGGCTGCATGAGTGCTGCCGGCACTGGGGAGCTACAGTTCATTGAGGGAACCATGAATGTCAACATGTACTGTGACATACTGAAGCAGCGCATGATCCCCTCCCTTCGGAAACTGGGCCGCAGGGCAGTATTCCAACATGATAACGACCCCAAACACACCCCCAAGACGACCACTGCCTTGCTAAACAAGCTGAGGGTAAAGGCGATGGACTGGCCAAGCATTTCTCCAGACCTAAACCCTATTGAGCATCTGTGGGGCATTTCAAACAGAAAGCAGAGGAGCGCAAGGTCTCTAACATCCACCAGCTCCGTAATGTCGTCATAGAGGAGTGGAAGAGGACTCCAGTGGCAACCTCCAGTGAGTTGTAATATATGGCTTTTTACTTCCTCCGGTGGTTGAGGTAAGTCACGCTTTTATAACTCCGTTTTTGCTCATTTGTTCTTACCGAGGACTCTCACCGTTCTGAGGAAGTACTACCAATTAGGATGCTTACATAAGCTACTGATGGGGAGGACCAGGAGCGTCCAGATTTAGTGTTTTTTGTACAAGCTGAAGTTATAAGCGGATTAGCTACCATGCACAGATGCACCAGATTCTGAGTGCTCTAGTTTTAGTAAATCTCACCCATTATGTCCAAGGCACTTAACTGTGCCTGCTTTGCACTTTGCTGGCAGCATGTGACGCTTAAAGCGGAGTCCCACCCAAAAGTGGAAGCTCCGCTTATCTGTCTTCTCTCCCCCTCCAGTGCCACATTTGGCACCTTTCGGGGGGAGTGAGTACCTGTTTTTTGACAGGTATCCTGTCCTTACTTCCATCTGACCTTACCACGGCGAGGTATGTCAGAAGTTCACCCACCCCCCCTCCTCCTCCTCCTCCTCCCCCTGCTGCCGGGCCAGTAAGAGAGCGCAGCGCACTTCACAGGCATGCGCAGTAGGGGACCGGCTGAGAAGCCATAAGGCTTCACTGCCAGGTTCCCTTGCTATGAATGGTGGGGACAGCACCCGAGAGCCAATGGAAACGTCAGCTGTGGTGCAGACATCGCTGGATTGCAGGACAGGTAAGCGTCCTATTATTGAAAGCCAGCAGCTACAGTATGTGTAGCTGCTGACTTAAAAATTTTTTCGTGAAGGGTACGGAATTCCGCTTAATCCAGTAATCCAAATGAAACAGGTGAACAAGCCCAGGTGAGTGGGGCAAAACATGTCAGGGGGGTATGGCTGGAGCTGCACTGGCTGAGGCCACATTCATCTACATACTAATGCACTGGGTTGGTGAGCAGCACATTTTCTGCTCTATGATAATACTCTTAATCCAGTTGAAAATATGTTTTGGGTCTATGTATAAAAAAATTTGCTATGCAAATATCATTTGCAAAGGCTCCATAAATCTTTACTGTAATTTTCCTAACTGGTTTATTTCCTAGGATCATCAGCACCATCTTGTTTCAAATAACGCAGTATTTTTCCTGATTGATGTATTTCAGGAAAAAAAATGCATTTTGGCCACAAGGTGGCACTGACAGTCCTTGGAAATAAACCTATAGTATTAGGATAATTAGTGAAGATTCAGAGGATTGATATATTCACACAGCTAATATATATATATATATATATATATATATATATATATATATATATATATATATATATATATATATATATATATATATATACACACACACACACACACACACACACACACACACACACACACATATATATATATATATATATACACACACACACACATACACACACACATACAACTGGGGTTGTAGTGATAGGCTGAGCGTGACTGCTAAAAAGAGATTTCTAACATATATCAATAAAGGATGCTTTCGAGAACACCAGAAAAGCCTCAAAAATAATTCCCCTTTGTCATTCGTGTGTATGGTAATTCAGTCCAAAAATACTAACAGCATTTTCTTCTCTTAAAAGCCATTCTTTCTGGACTTCAGTCCATTCAGCAGTGTTAATGAAAGGAGGGGGTTAAGCTGCTGTTTAAAAGTTAGCTTCTTTATTTTACCATAAGGAGTCATCCAAAAACTGGGAATTTGCAGTTAAATATGAAACCCCTTTTAAAAAAGTCCCTATCTCCTAAATTCCAGAAACACAAGCAGAATTTACATCTAGGGTGAAAAAAATTCTATCAATATAGGACTGGGAAAAAAAAAAAAAAAATAGATGATTTTTTCAATGTACATCCAAGATAATGGCATCCATAACTGGAAAAAAAAGCACTAGGAAACATTGCTGAAAGAATAACTGCACTACCCAGTGGCTGAAGCACAGTATCACAATGACCAGTGTTTGTTTTTTTCACCAATGTCAAACATTTGTGAAATAAGTAGCAATGCAGATTTATAAATAAGAGAAACATTTGGAATTTATAATGCTCCTACAAAAACAAAAAAAAACAAAAAACAAAAAAAAAAAAAAAGGTAAAAATTGTCTCTAAAGCAATTTTTCATCTCTCAAGAACTCTCCACCCCCTGTATCAGATGCAACGTACAATGAAATACATGGTGTTCAATCTATATTTCTGGCACTGTGCCCAGTTCTACAAGATGTCTCCACCCATAAATAAAAGCTGCCAAGAGAATTTGTACAAAACTGTACAAAAATTAAAGTAACACAAGCTTATAAACAAGCTTATAAATGTAATACCTAGTACACACACGATGAGAAAAAAAAAAAAAAAAAACATTTCGGAGCGATCGTCTGATCATCTATTCGTTCGTACACAGCTTTCAAGAGCCGATGACAACAGTTCATGCAAAAATATCAAAAGGAACAAACATTAAAATTGTTCTCGTAAGATAATCGGACAAACGTATTTTCGTGTAATTAGTATAGTATTTATACAAAAAAAAAAAAAAAATCAGGCGACCAAGACCACATATGCCCTGCAACGAAAGAATACAATGCAATACCTCACTTCTGAAGTTTGTAAATTTAGTAACCTATTTGTTTTCGAAATGAGACTGGCATGCAAAAAAATAAACGGACATTCATCATTCATCTGATATTCTCATAGTGTGTGCTAGACTTAAAGTGATATTAAAGCAGAGTTCCACCCATAAATAGAACTTCCATTTTAAGCACTCCTCGCCCCCTTACATGCCACATTTAGTGCCGGTTCACACAAGGGCAAACCCGACTTACAGCGCGACATTGCAAGGCAAGTTGGAGGCAATTTTTTTTTTTTTTTTTTTTTTACGTTTTTAAAAGTTTTTATTGACCAAAATAATAGAGCGGTATTCACATATTAGTAGCTCATAATAAGCAAGAAAGTATCAGATCGAACCGTCAACAAGTCCTGTGTATTTGGGAGATGATGCAAGATGTAGGTTAGGCCACGCCCTACGTGTTTCGTCATTGGACGTCTACGGGAGCGTGACCCTTGCTACACCTCCCACCCTTATATACTGTGCGGTGTTCGTTCTGCACTTGCGCTTATGAGTCTGTTGGCGGCCATTTTGCCTGAGCCTATTGCAGACCGAAGTCCATTGGTGGCCATTTTTTTTTTTTTTTTTTTTTTTTTTAAATCTTTATTTAAATTTTTCACAGACCATACAAAACCTGAGAGAGTCGCCGAGGCTACAGCATATACAGTAACAAAATTAACAAAGACATTCCATAATCTCAACATCCTCTCTCAGTAACCCCTCCCAACCCACCCCCCCTAACCCCAAACCCCTCCACCCTTCCCCCCCCAGCAGACCTCTATTTCCTTTTCCCTTACTCCGATGTGGTTACTGGATACCCCCTTGGGACAGCTCACTTCGAGACTAATTCGGTATATGAAAGAGAATTCTTAAAGGTCAACCACATTGCCCATCTACCTCTCCTCGATGCATCATCTCTAAGAAGCCCCTCTATATCCCCTTTCTCTAAAATATACAGTCCCTGTATTTTAAGCAGCCAGTCCCTGACATTAGGACCTTCTGTGTTTTGCCAATTCTTGGGGATTTCACTTTTTGCGGTGTTTAATAGTACTGGAATTAAAGACATATTGTACTCCCTCTTACCTCCTTCCGCACTGTGAAACAAACAAATCCATGGGTCACATGGTACTGAACTGCCCGTGATCGTTTTAATTATTTGGATTACTTTTACCCAGAATTTTTTGACCACTGGGCAGCTCCACCAAATATGAGCCATGGATCCCGGCATCCCACATCCCCTCCAGCAATTAGGGGACCTATCTGGTTGATATTTATTAATCTGTACGGGCGTGGCGTACCATCTGGATAGGCATTTATAGTTTGACTCTATTGTTTTTATGTCAGAAGCCGTACTGTGTGTGGCTTTTAGTATGTTGCCCTTTGCGTTTTCATCTAATGATACCCCAAGGTCTATCTCCCATTTCTTAACGAATGGTGGCATTTCCAACTCCTCCGCACTCAGTAGTATTTTATATATGGCCGAAATGTAACCTTTCAGCTTATTATTATTAAATAACTTCTCTATTGGCAAAAGATTGTTCTCCTCCCGTATCGGAGCCGGGAGGCTTTTAACAAAGTGCGATAGTTGTGTATACCGCCATCGGTCAAGCCTCATTAGCTCTCTATATGTGTTTATGTGCTCATACGTGCCTATTTTCCCTTTCTTCATAATGTGTTTAACTTGTGTCTTATTGTTTATAATCCAGTTGCCCCCCACTTCCTCCATCCCTGGAGGAAACAGCTCATTATTTTTTAAAAAAATCAATAGTGAATTGTATTCCCACCCGTTTGAAGTGTGCATCCAGTCCCAAATTTTAAAAGTGTGCTGTGTAATAGTGTGTGTATTTGGACCTAGTGTTCTACAACATGGGGGATTCCAAAGTATTGTGTTCAAACGTGCTCCACTTAAACCTATTTCCAGGTTGACCCATCTTTTGGTGGTCTCTCCCTTAACCCAGTCAACTGCTCGTGCTATTGCTATTGCATAATGATATTTTTTAAAGTCCGGGAGGGCCAGTCCCCCATAGGCTTTCCCTCTACATAATTCTTTGTGTGCTACCCTTGGTCTCTTATTTTTCCAAATGAAACCCTTTAGTATTTGTGTTAACTTTTTAAAGTAAATTTGAGGCAATGGGATAGGCAACATTTGCATCTTATAAAATACCTTTGGGGCCAGCGCCATTTTTACTGCATTGATTCGCCCTATCCATGAGGTCGGGCAGTGACTCATCCTCTTCGTCTCTAATCGGACTTCATCCAGCAGGGGCAGAAAATTCAGGGCATATGTCCTCTGCATAGAGTTTGTCAACTTAAACCCTAGGTATTGAATATTGTCCCTTACTGGGAAGTTAAAAGTGTCCCTGATCCAGACCTCATCCCTCCTGTCCATGCCGACACTCAGAGCCTCTGATTTTCCCAAATTGATCTTGTAGTTTGATAACTCACTGTATTTCTTGATGATCGCTAATATGTTAGGGATCGAGATCCTCGGGTTTGTGATGTATAGGAGGACGTCGTCGGCATATGCAGCCAATTTATGTTCCTCTTTCCCTACCATACACCCCTTAATATCAGGATTTTTGCGGAGAGCAGCTAGCAACGGCTCCAGTGTCAACACGAACAGGAGGGGGGACAACGGACAGCCCTGTCTAGTGCCGTTTTTCATCTCAAACTGAGCTGAGGGGGAATTGTTGACCCTGACAAAGGCGGAGGGGTGGTGATACAGAACTTTCATCCATTTTAGCATTTTTTCTCCCACCCCCATGGCTTCCAACGTTTTGAACATGAAACCCCAGTCTACCCTGTCAAAGGCCTTTTCGGCGTCGATTGACAGGAATAGACCTGGGGTTCCATTGCTCTTGAAGGCCTCCATCAGGAGCAAGGACCGCACCCCATTATCTTTGCTTTCTCTCCCGGGGACAAAGCCCGCCTGATCCGGGTGGGCCAGATACGCCATCTTTCCCCTAAGTCTGGATGCAAGCACCTTTGCGTACAGTTTAGTATCAGCGTTTATAAGCGCTATAGGTCTGTAACTGGAGCAAAGGGTGCGGTCCTTGCCCTCCTTGGGGATCAGGGTCACCGCTGCCAGCAGAGCTCCCTTGCTCATCTCTCCCTGGGATCCTAATTCATTCCACAGCCTACACATCCTCGGGATCAGTGTTTTTCCAAATGTTTTAAAGAAGGCCGCTGTAAAGCCGTCCGGTCCTGGGCTTCTCCCCGAGGGAGAGGAACCCAGGGCAAGACTAATTTCCTCCTCTGTTATGGGTCTATCAAGTTCTTTTGAGTCTGATTCGGACAGTTTATGCAACCCTGCTTCTGTAAGAAAGGCCTCTGCGCTATTGTTGGTCCCTTTGTTACCCCCTGATTTGCTCACTGAGTATAGGGCTTTGAAGTAATGCCTAAATTCTTCTCCAATTTCCCCCGAAGCGTATTTAAATACTCCATTTTTGTTTTGTATCTTATCTATAAAGTTTATGTCCCGTTTTTTCCTCAAAGTTTTGGCCAGATGTTTTCCTGCTTTGTTACCCCACTTGAACCTTTCTCTTGTGAATCTGTTCATTATGTGTTGCGTCTCCTGATCCATTAAGTCCCTCAATTCATCTCTTTTGGTGGTTAGGTGCATCAATAGAGTCTTGTCCGGGCCTCTGTAAGCTTTATGTAGCTGCTCTAACCTAAAAATGTCTGCAATGAGTGCTTTTTTTCTTTTTGTTCTTTCTTTTTTCAACCCTGCACCTATCGAGATCAGTATCCCTCTTATGTATGCTTTAAAGGTTTCCCAGACCATCATCCCCCCTATTTCGCCCGTATCGTTGGTTAGGAAAAAATCGTCTATCTCCCGCTGAATTCTTTCTACGGTTTTGGGGTCTTTGATTAAGTTCTCGTTTAAGCGCCACGTAAACGGGGGTTTGTGCATCTCTTTTAGTTTTAATTTCATCATAACGGGAGCATGATCTGATAATGTTCGAATCCCAATCTTGGTCTCGACTACTGAGTCCACCAATCTGTGATCTACCAGGAGATAGTCTAGTCTAGAATGTGTATTATACACGGGGGAAAAAAAGGAATAATCCCTCACCCCCGCATGCTGAATCCTCCACATATCTAACAACTGGCTGTCATGTAGTTTAGCCCCTACTCTTCGCAGAGTGCTTTTACTCATCCCCCGCGTATTTGATGAGCTGTCTAGAGATGGGTCAAAACAAAAATTAAAGTCCCCTGCTACAATCACCTCTCCCTCTCTAAAATCCAGTAGCTCATTTAGAACCCTCATCAAAAATTTTGGTGGGTCTCTATTTGGGCAGTAGATGTTAGCGAGGGTGAGAATTCTCGCTCCTAGCCTAATTTTTAAAAACAAAGAACGCCCCTCCGAGTCGCTCTTCCTATCTATCAGGCAGAAATTGACATTTTTCCCGAAACCAATTGCCACCCCCTTAGCTCGCTTTGTTGGAGAATCACTGTAGAACCAGGATGGGAGATATTTTGAGTAGAGTTTTATATTGGCGTTATATGAAAGATGGGTTTCCTGTAAAAATACTACCTCAGCTCTGAGGTGGTGTAGTTCTTTTAGTAGTTTATGTCTCTTGTTAGGGGAGTTTAGGCCCTTAACGTTATATGTTAAGCATAAGAAATCCATTTGACCTAGGCCTTGTGCCATATTAAGAACGTTGTGAAAAAGGAGTGATCTTCTATAAAAAGTAAGTCTGCCCTGGGTGGCCCCCCCCCCTTGCTCTCCCCCCTCCCCCCCCCTCTCGTTTCCCAGCGTCCCCTACCCCCCCCTAGCACCCACCCCCCTCCCCTCTCCCCCCCGCCCACCTCCCGCCATTACTAGGCAAGTGGATCGCAGGGTAGACATCTATACACGTCCGCTCTGCGACCCATGTGCCCTGGGGTGGATCTCGGTACAGAGGTGGCGTCGGTGACTACTTTCGCCAGTTATAACAAATGCCTGGTCCCATCCTCGTTATCCATCCTCCTCCCTCCCCCCTCCCCAGCCATAACCCCCGCACCCGCCCCCTCTCCCCTCGAGGAGCCCTACGGGAAGACATTTTCAGGGATGGCAGGAACCCCAATTTCAAGTTGCCCACAAAAGTCCTGTAAGTCCTCCATTTGTCTCAGGGTGCAGGACCTGCCTTCCTTAGTTACTGTCAAGGACAGCGGAAACCCCCATCTGTACTTTAGGTTTGCATCTCTTAATAAGTCCAATAGGGGCCTCAGCTGTCTCCTTCTTGCCAATGTACCGGCCGATAAGTCAGAATAGATCTGTATCTCTTGGTTATTAAATTTAATCGGCCGTGCCCCTCTTAGTCTAGCCCAGATGTTGGCTTTGTCCTCGAACTGATGAAATTTCACGATAATGTCTCTGGGTGTGTCGCCTCTTAAATTATGGGGTTTCCTAATTCTGTGAACACGGTCAATTTTCAGATCACTATCTGGGTTTTTCCCCATGAGGGGGTTAAAAAGCTCTTTGCAGACTAGGAACAAGTCCTCATCTCTATGTTCTGGCAGTAGTCTGATCCTTAAATTTTGACGTCTGTTTTGGTTTTCTTGTTCTTCCATTTTAAATAACAGCTCTCTGTGTCCCCTCTGTAGTGTTTTTACTTGTTTTTTTAAAGTGGCTATTTCTCCTCCTTGTTGTTCCACCTCCTTCTCCATCCCCTCCACTCTTGCTAGAAGATGTCCCATGTCAGTTCTCACATTCAAGATTTCAGCTTTAATTACTTTTTCTAAGTTCACAAACATATCTTGTATTTCCGTTTTTGTAGGGAGCACCTCTCTAGACGGGTCTGTCTCCATATTAAACATTAAGGGTCCTTCCGTGTGTGTCTCGGAGGTAGCGGCCCCCCCCTGGACTCCTTTACTTTTGGGGACTGCCTTTTTTCTGTCCTTAGTATCCATTGGCTCTTGTTGTTTATTGTCCGAACTAGGGCTTTTAAGGAATTTTTGAATAGTGCTTGAGTTCAGGCTGTCTCTAGATTTATTGGAATCCGCCGTTCTTTGGGGGCGCCCTTTCATGTTCAGCCCCGCACCCCTTCAGCAGACTTAGTCTTAAAGGCCCTAGTTAGTCCCACCACCAGTTCACTGGCTAAATCTAGGCTCGGCTTCTGCCCGTGCGGAGACTCTGACACCAGGAGGATACCCCACCTACGCCCCTCACTTAAGGGAGGGCCCGCTGTAACACCTTATGTATTTGTATGAGTTAACTTTAACTGGTACAGCCCGACTTTTGTCACAGTTCTGCCCTAGGGGGGGGGGGAGCCAAAAATGTCAGCCAGCCGCGGTCTCAACTTGGACCCAGCTTGAGACTGCCTTAGAGGGGCGTACGCTCAAGTTAGGTCCTTAAGGGGGTGCTTATATATTAACGTCGCTCGGATAGACCGTGCACCTTTTGCTGTTTCAAATAGGTAGCGATTCCCCCTGTTTAAATGTCCACTCTAGACACAGCAGTGATGTAGGCTGGCTCCTCTTTCTGTGCCCAGCTCAGAGTTATTTTGCAGAGTAAACATGCCTTTCCTTGGAGGCAATTTCAGCACGACTTTGCGTAACTTAACGTTGCTTCCAGGACAGGCGGCTTTGGCTGTGGCCAATCACAGAATAATCAACTCTGTGGGAGGGAGGGGGTTGCCTGGGTAAACGTGGGAAGTACCTGGGTAAATTATTTTCTTTTTCCTGTAAAGTCGCTTCAGTATAGATGGAGATCCGACTTGGAGGCAACTTCCATTGAAATCTATGGGTACAAGTTGCCTAGAAGTTGCCTTGAAGTAGTACAGGAACCTTTTCTGAAGTTGGAGCAACTTCAGTAGTGTACATTAAGACGGCTCTCATTTACTTCTATGGCATATTTTATGTCCAGCAACTTGGAGCGACTTGAGGGCTTACAAGTGGGATCCCAAGATGCTGTAGTGTGAACCGACACTTAGAATGCAATTTTTTGCGGGTGGAGTGGGTACCTGGTTTTGACAGGTACTTCCTGTCCCACTTTCTGCTTCCATCCTCTCACCGAATACGCAACTTCTCCTCTCTCCCTAGGCGGCCCCCCCCTCTCTGCAATCCTCTAGGACACGTCCCAGAAGATTGCCTGGCCACTAGGAGAGCGCAGCGCGACTCGTGCATGCGCAGTCAGCTGTGAAGCCACAAGCTGTCACAGCTGGGTGCCCACACTTGCAATGATGGCGCCAGAGAGGAGGGAGAGAGGAGCAAGGCTTCAGGTGGCCGCATCGATGGACCATGGGACAGGTGAGTGTCTGTTTATTAAAAGTCAGCAGCAACACTTTTTGTAGCTACTGACTTTTAACCACCTCAATACAGTGCACTTACACCCCATTCCTGCCCAGACCAATTTTCAGCTTTCAGCGCACTCACATTTTGAATGACAATTACTCAGTCATGCAACACTGTACCCGTATGAAATTTGCGACTTTTTTTTCACACAAAATAGAGCTTTCTTTTGGTGGTATTTAATCACTAGTGGGTTTTTTATGTTTTGTGCTATAAATAAAAAAACAAGACCGTAAATTTTGTGAAAAAAATGCCTCTTTGTTTCTGTCATAAAATTTTGCTAATTAGTAATTTTTCTTCATAAATTTCGGCCAAAATGTATACTGCTACTGCTTTGGTAAAAAGTATTTGGTCTTTGTGAAAGTTATAGAGTCTACAAACTATGGTGCCCATCATTTAAAATTGATCACATCTGATCAGGCCTTCAGTACATCAGGTGTATATGATTTCTTGAGACACTAAGGCTGGGTTCACACTGGTGCGACACGACAGCCGTCCTACTTTGGATCCGACTTTGCCCTGCGACATGAAGCCGGCATGCGTGCGATATTCAATGAACGGGGATCTGACTTGGATCCCCGCCAATGCCTGGCACTGTGTTTGGTATGAATCTTGAGGGGGAACTCCGCGCCAAATTTTAAATAAAAAAACGGCATGGGTTCCCCCTCCAAGAGCATACCAAGCCCTTGGGTCTGGTATGGACCTTAAGGGGAACCCCCCCACGCCAAAAAAACTACGTGGGGTCCCCCCAAATCCATACCAGACCCTTATCCGAGCACGCAGCCCAGCCGGTCAGGAATGGGGGTGGGGAAGAGCGAGCGCCCCCCCTCCTGAGCCATACCAGGCCGCATGCCCTCAACATGGGGAGGTGGGTGCTTTGGGGCGGGGGGGCGCCCTGCGCCCCCCCGCCCCAAAGCACCTTGTCCCCATGTTGATGAGGACAAGAGCCTCTTCCCGACAACCCTGGCCGTTGGACGTCGGGGTCTGCGGGCGGCTTATCGGAATCCGGGAGCCCCCTTTAATAAGGGGGCCCCCAGATCCTGGCCCCCCACCCTTTGTGAATGAGTATGGGGTACATCGCACCCCTACCCATTCACCTAGGGAAAAAGTGTCAATGAAAAAACACAGTACACAGGTTTTTAAAGTAATTTATTGGGCAGCTCCGGGGTCCTCCGACTTCGGGGGGTCTCTCCGGCGTCTCTTTCCGGTGTCCTGATCTTCTGCCGGCTCCTCCGCTATCTTCTGCAGCTCTTTTGCTAGCGGTGGCCCGGACTTCTGCCTTCTTGTCTTCTTCCCTCGTCTTCCGATGTTGACACAATGCTCTCTCCAGCTGGAATGCTTTCTGAACGCTCCGATGTGACTTATATAGGCGGTGACCCTGCCCCCTTATGCCGTCACAGTCTCTGGGCATGCTGGGACTGTGACGTTTTAGGGGGAGTGGTCACTGGGTGATGTTGACCACACCCCCTTATGACGGCACAGTCCCAGCATGCCCCGGGACAGTGACCTCATAAGGGGGCGGGGTCGCCACCTATATAAGTCCATTGCGGAGCGCTCAGAGAGCATTCCAGCTGGAGAGAGTGTCGTGTCAACATCAGAAGAAGAGAGAAGAAGACAAGAAGGCAGAAGGCCAGGCCACCGCTAGCAAAAGAGCTGCAGAAGATAGCGGAGGAGCCGGCAGAAGATCAGGACACCGGGAGGAGACGCCAGAGAGGCCCCCAAAGTCGGAAGACCCCCGAAGTCGGAAGAAGACCCCGGAGCTGCCTAATAAATTACTTTAAAAACCTGTGTACTGTGTTTTTTCATTGACACTTTTTTCCCTAGGTGAATGGGTAGGGGTAAGGTGTACCCCATACTCATTCACAAAGGGTGGGGGGCCGGGATCTGGGGGCCCCCTTATTAAAGGGGGCTCCCGGATTCCGATAAGCCCCCCGCCTGCAGACCCCGACAACCAACGGCCAGGGTTGTCGGGAAGAGGCCCTTGTCCTCATCAACATGGGGACAAAGTGCTTTGGGGTGAGGGGCCCGCAGGGCGTCCCCCTGACCAAAAGCACCCACCCCCCATGTTGATGGCATGCGGCCTGGTACGATTCAGGAGGGGGGGCGCTCGCTCGTCCCCACCCCCATTCCTGACCGGTCGGACTGTGTGCTCGGATAAGGGTCTGGTATGGATTTGAGGGGACCCCCATGCCATTTTTTCGGCGTAGGGGGTTCCCCTTAAGGTCCATACCAGACCCAAGGGCCTGGTATGGTCTTGGAGGGGGAACCCATGCTGTTTTTTTAGTTAAAATTTGGCGCGAAGTTCCCCCTCAAGATCATCTGAACAGAAGTCGCATGCCGAAGTCGGATCATGCGAGACGGCGATCCGACTTTGATCCGACTTCAATGATAGTCAATGGGCTGAAGTAGGATCAAAGTCGGACCAAAGTAGTACAGGGAGCATTTCTAAAGTCAGAACGACTTGTGTCGGACTAGTTAGGACAGCTCCCGTAGGGAAACATTGAATTTTACACATCATGCGACATGAGCTCCCAATGTCGAAACGTTTGTCGGACCAGTGTGAACCCAGCCTCAGGCTCGGTTCACACAGGGCCAACCCAACTTGCAGCGCGACTTTGCAAGGCGATTTGGAGGCGTCTTCAGCGCGACTTTGCGTAACTTACAACACAACTTGAAGTTGCCTCCAGGACAGGAGACTTTGGCTGTGGCCAATCACAGAATAATCAGCTCTGTGGGAGGGAGGGGGTTGCCTGAGCAAACGTGGGAGGTACCTGTGTAAATTATTTTCTTTTTCCTGTAAAGTCGCTTCAATATAGATGGAGATCCGACTTGGAGGCAACTTCCATTGAAATCTATGGGTACAAGTTGCCTAGAAGTCGCCTTGAAGTAGTACAGGAACCTTTTCTGAAGTCGGAGCAAATTCAGTAGTGTACATTAAGATGGCTCCCATTCACTTCAATGGAATTTCTTATGTCCAGCGACTTGGGGCAACTTGAGGTCTGACAAGTCGGATCCCAAGTTGTGGTAGTGTGGACCGGCACTAACAAGTCAGGAAAGCACAAATACACCCCCCCCCCCCCCAAATGACTCTTTTTACAAAGTAGACATTCCAAGGTGTTAAGAAAGTAGCATGGTGAGTTTTTTTTAAGTTGTCATTTTTTTCCCATAATTCTTTGCAAAATTTTTTTTTTTTTTTTTTTTTTACAAAATTGTCATATTTTCAGGTTACTTCTCACACAGAGCATATGCAAACAACAAATTACACCCCAAGATACATTCTGCTACTCTTTCCAAGTATGGCGATACCACATGTGTGAGACTTTTACACAGCCTGGCCACATACAGAGGACCAAAATTGAAGTAGCACCTTCAGGTGTTCTACGAGCATAAATGACACATCTCATTTCTCAACCACCTATTACACTTTTGAAGGCCCTGGAGCACCAGGACAATGGAATTGCCCACAAAATGACCCCATTTTGGAAAGCAAACACCCCAACGTATAATCTACGAGGCATAATGAGTCTTTTGAACGGTTCATTTTTTTCCAGAAGTTTTTGGAAAATGTGGGAAAAAATGAAAACACATTTTGTTTTTACAAAAAGTTGTCAATTTCTAAGATATTTCTAACACATAGCATGTATATAGCAAAAATTATACCCCAAAATACATTCTGCTACTCTTCCCGAGTATGGCGATACCACATGTGTGAGACTTTTACACAGCCTGGATACATACAGAGGCCCAACATTGAAGTAGTACCTTCAGGCATTCTAGGAGCCTAAATTACATATCTCATTTTATTCCTACCTATCACACTTTTGAAGGTCCTTGAGCACCAGGACAATGGAATTACACACAAATTGACCCCGTTTTGGAAAGCAAACACCCCAACGTATATTCTATGAGGCATGGGCTGCAGATAGGTACTCGGGTACTCTGATGGGCTGGAGATAGTACTCGGGTAACTTCATGAGCTGCAGACAGGTACTCGGGTACTCTGATGGGCTGGTGACAGGTACTCAGGTACTCTGATGGGCTACCATGAATCAGAGAGAGACAGAAGTAAAGTTAAATCACACTTGTTTAATAATAATAATTATTATTATAATGTAAACAGAGTAAGCGTAGACAAAACAAGCCAGAGTTCAGTAACCGGAACAAGTAGTCAGCCAAGCAAATGTCAGAGAGCCAGAGATAAACCTAGTAGTACAACAAGCAGGATCAGGAGCCAGAAGGAACGTCAGCCGAGCAAGTCTTCAACAGGAACGCAGGAGAAAGTCTCTGTGATGTTGACAAAGGCAAAGGCAGAGATCAAGTGAGCTGAATGACTTTAAGTAGGCAGGACTGACGAGCAGAATCAACAGCAGGGTAACTGATGACACCCCAAACCCCCCCCCCCCCCCCAGGACCACCGGGCTTGAGGGGAAAACATCTATGGAAATCATGGAGGAGGACAGTGGCATGTACGTCCGAGGATGAGACCCAAGAGTATTCCTCCGGACCGTACCCCTTCCAATGCACCAGGTACTGTATGCGCCCACGGAACCTGCGGGAGTCAACAATGGATTGTACTTCATACTCCTCATGGTTCTCAACCTGTATAGGGTGAGGACATGGCACCGAGGTGGTAAAGCGATTGCAAACCAAAGGTTTCCATAAGGAGACATGAAACACATTTGAGATGAGCATACCAAGAGGAAGGTCCAAGGCGTAAGCCACTGGGTTAATCCTGCGAAGGATACGGAAAGGCCCAATAAAACGAGGTGCGAACTTCAAAGAAGAAACATGAAGTCAGAGGTTGCGAGATGACAGCCAGACTCTGTCCCCAACCTGGTAGGAAGGTGCAGGCAGGCGTCTGCGGTCAGCATGGAGTCTGTACCTGTGGAAAGTGGACACTCCTGCGCTGTCGGGGGGGCTACGCTAAAAGGACACTGCTGCAACACCTAAGTACTGATCCAAGGCAGGACAAATGAGACAAAAGTGGGGGAAGATGGTAGTTGCGCTGTGATGAAGGAGGGGGGGAGCTACAAAGATGACTAAAGTGGCAAAGTGAACTAAAAAAGCAGAAACGGGCCAATGCATGAATGGATCGTACATGCTAAAAGAACATGGTGGGGATGCAGTACAGTGCAATGTAGCTAATCAACATGACTATAATGTTGCGGGCAGACAAAGCCTAATATATAAAGGTAATTGTGAAACAGTGACTGCTTGAATATAGCAAAGCAAAATTGCATATACTAACACAAATAGGATAAATAATGACACAATGCAAAAAAATATATATTATGCAAGAAAAATATTTGTGGGCTAGTGCCCCATTAGCAAAAACGTGCCAAATCCTGGTGAACTAAAACTGAGAAATCCCTAGGGCAAACATGAATATTAGTTCTATCATCCAGTCCAAAAAACTAAAACTCGTGATAAGAAACACAAAACAATTCCAATCGTGAAGGGAAGGGGGATCTTCAGTGAGGACACCTCCGTGTTTGCAAGCCGCTTACCTTACAGCTGTAAGGTGTACAGCCTGTGTTGCAAATGACCCGCAGACGTAGACGTTCTGTGTATAAGGTAGTGACAATGATGAAAATGCCAAGCGAAATATAAAAAATAAAAAGTATACAGCATGTAAAATAACTCTGCGACGACCACAGTGGAGGGGGGGGGGCAAGACACACACGGGGGGAGGTTGCACTCACTTTCATGAAGTGAGTGTGGGCATCAATCCACGAGCGCCGAGCTCGTATGCCTCCAGGAGTATCACCAATCTGGAATCTGTCCCCGTGCCTGGAAACTGGAATATGTCCCCGTGCCTCTCTCCTCAGTGTTCGTCAGGTAGAGTAATGATGTACAGTGTGAGGGGGAAAGAGACGCACATAGCGTGATCCCATATAAAAGGTATATTTATTTAATAAAACAAGTCCAATCAACTTACATTTAAAACAATGCTGCAGTGTGTAGTAACTACGAGCGCCGAGAACCAGCACAGTGGTACCTTCAAGGAGATGTCTCCATTCTTTCAGGACTAAAATGATCGCCAACAGCTCTCTGTCACCAATCTCGTAATTGCACTCTGCAGGTGACAATTTCTTGGAAAAGTAGCCACATGGATGCATAGCGCTCTCAGAGTTAGGACGTTGAGACAGAAGGGTGCCAACTCCAGTCTCAGAAGCATCAACTTCTAGGATAAAAGGCAATGTAGGATCAGGATGTGCCAACACAGGATCAGAAACAAAGGCAGCCTTGAGACTCTCAAAGACCTTAATGGACTCTGGAGACCAACTCAGAGTTACCGTTCTTTCTGGTCATATCAGTCAGGGGCTTGACCAGAGACGAGAAGTTACGAATAAACTTCCGATAATAGTTGGCAAAGCCCAGGAAACGCTGCAGAGGACGTAAACCCACGGGTCGGGGCCACTGTAGGACTGCCGAAAGTTTCTCTGGGTCCATCGAAAAACCAGTAGTGGAAATGACATAGCCCAGGAATTTAACCTGTTCACCACGGAACTCGCACTTCTCCAGTTTACAATAGAGATTGTTCTCTCTTAGTTTCTGAAGCACACGACAGACATCTGTGTGTTGGCTCTCCAGAGACTTGGAAGATATGAGGATATCATTGAGATAAACCACCACACATAACTGCAACAAATCTCAGAGGAGATCGTTAATAAATTCCTGGAAAACTGCTGGGGTGTTACAAAGGCCAAAAGGCATTACGAGGTACTCATAATGGCCTGTTCTGGTATTAAACGCAGTTTTGCACTCGTCGCCCTCCTTAATCCGCATGAGATTGTATGCCCCTCAAATCAAGCTTCGTGAAAACAGTTGCTCCCTTGAGGTGGTCAAATAACTCTGTAATCAACGGAATCAGGTAGGCATTCCTAATCGTGAAACGATTGAGACCCCTATAATCAATACAAGGTCTCAGTTCACCGCTCTTCTTCACAAAGAAGAAACCAGCACCAGCAGAAGACGAGAATTTACAGATGAAACCTCAAGAAAGTGCATCTGCAACATACTCCTCCATGGCCTTATCCTCCAAGACCGACAAAGGGTAAACCCGGCCACGAAGGGGTATCGCACCAGGTTGAAGGTCAATTGCACAATCATAAGACCGGTGTAGAGGCAAACTACCGGCTTGACCTTTGCCAAAGACATCGCTAAAATTGCGGTACTCCTCTGGCAGGGAGGAGAGTGAAGAGGTGCATAGGACCTTAGCTACCTTCTGGAAGCATGTCTCACTGCATTGTGGTGACCAGGAGAGAACCTCAGCATGGAGCCAATCAAAAGAGGGGTTGTGCCTCTGTAACCAAGGTTAACTAATAACCAGCAGAAACCTAGGTGAGGAAATAACTTTGAATTGGATTATCTCATGGTGAAGAGCCCCTACAGCCATGGACAACGGAACCGTCTCATGAGTCACATGGGCAGGCTGTAGAGGTCTCCCGTCAAGAGCCTCAATGGCAAGTGGAGTGTCACACAGCTGCAGCGGAATCGAGTGCTGTGATACAAAGGCAGCGTCAATGAACAGGCCTGCAGCCCCAGAGTCAATTAGAGCCTGTATCTCAGACGACTCAGCCCAAGAAAGGGTGACCGAAACCAGGGGCTTATCCTTCTGGATAACTGGGGACGAAACAACGCCACCTAAGGTCTGTCCGTGACAGGACCTCAAGGTTCGGGCGTTCCCTGGACGGGTAAGCAAGACTTCAAAAAGTGACCTGCCTGGCCACAATAAAGGCACAATCTCTCCCTCCTCCTAAAGGCTCTCTCATCCGCAGAGAGACACGTGAAGCCCAAGTGCATGGGTTCATCTTCACTGACTGACTCTGTACCAGAAGGCATGGGAGGTGAGGGAGGCACGGGTGGGACTGCAAAGCTTGGAGGCAAACTAACAGATGGCTTCCGCAAGCGCTCCTTCAAAGAGAGTCTTTCTCTGAGTCTGGAGTCAATGAGGATGGCAAACGTGATCAACCTCTCCAGCTCAGTGGGTATATCTGAGGCTGCTATTTCGTTCTTGATGGAATCCAAGAGACCATGAAAAAAAAGCAGCCACAAGGGCTTCATTGTTCCAAGCAACCTCTACTGCCAGAGTACGGAATTCAATGGCGTAGTTGGCAACAGTTCTCGTACTCTGTTTGATGGACATGAGGCACTTGGTAGCAGAAGCGAAGCATGCAGGAAGTCAAATACCCTTTTAAAGGAGGCCACAAAGTCAGGGTAACTCAAGACAACAGATTTTTGCGTCTCCCATAGAGGGTTTGCCCAGACCAAGGTGCTCTCAGAAAGCAAAGATATCACAAAACCTACTTTGCTTCTGTCCGTGGGAAACACCTGGGGCAGCATCTCAAAAGTAAATCTCAACCTGGTTGAGAAACCCTCTGCATTGAACTGGATCACCCCCAAATCGCTGGGGAAGCGGAGCGGAACCAGACATACCTCTTATAGAAGTAATACTCAAGGCGGGTTCCTGCACAGAGACTGGCGCAGCAGCAGAGACGGCCTGCAACTCAGGTTGTACCGGAGCAGCCACAGTGGGAGTTTCCAGGTGAGCCGTGTGACTCAGGAGCGTTTGGAACACTATGGCAAACTGATCCATGCGGTGATCTTGCTCATCCAATCTGGAAAAAATATTACCAACAAGTGGATTGACTGTATCTTCTGAATTCATGGCCTTCGCCTACTATCAGGAACCATGAATTAGACCAAGACAGAAGTAAAGTTAAATCACACTTGTTTAATAATAATAATAATAATAAGGTAAACAGAGTAAGCGTAGACAAAACAAGCCAGAGTTCAGTAACCGGAACGGGTAGTCAGCCAAGCAAATGTCAGAGAGGTAGAGATAAACCTAGTAGTACAGCAAGCAGGATCAGGAGCCAGAAGGAACGTCAGCCAAGCAAGTCTTCAACAGGAACGCAGGAGAAAGTCTCTGTGATGTTGACAAAGATGAAGGCAGAGATCAAGTGAGCTGGGCGACTAAGTAGGCAGGACTGACGAGCAGAAACAACAGCTGGATAACTGTGGAGAGAGATGGGAGCTGGCAATTAGCCGACAGCTGAGCAGCCAGCTCAGAGAAGGAAGGGCTGAGCCCAGCCCTGACAGCTACAGATAGGTACTCGGGTACCCTGATGGGCTGGTGACTGGTATTCGGGTACTCTGAAGGGCGGTGACAGGTATTCGGTAGTCATATGAACTGTGACAGGTACTCGGGTACTCCTATGGACTGTGACAGGTACTCAGATGGACTGTGACAGGTACTCATAAGAACTGTGACAGGTACTTTGATGGGTGGTGACAAGTCCTCTTTATTGGGGGGGCAATCCGTGTGATTGGTGTACACTGTAAGCGGTAACGAGATGTAACGGCAATCTCCTTCTCACACACGATCAGTGTGTGAGAAGGAGATCCCGGTAACATCTCGTTACCGCTCTATGTTTACATTTAGTGATTAACTGTGAAAGGATCACAGCCGATCACGTGGGTAAACAGCTGCCGGCCAATGGCTGTTTACCAGCATCGGTGACGAGCAGTGTTCCCGGGAACATGCTGCCACCGACGTGCTCGCGCATGCGCCATGCAAAGTGGGGCGGTAACATCTGTGATCGGCCCTGACTTCATCACGGCCGATCATGCCCGATGGCTGTTCACCCCCCTCGGTGGCGAGCGGTGTCTCCGTGACATGCAGCCACCGAAGGACCAGGCATGCAAGCACACAACGCCCACCCAGAATGAGAGCCATGCCGCCTGGCCGTCATATGACGGCCAGCAAGCGGTTAATAAACTGAAAAATGAGTGGAACGCCGCTTTATAGCCTTTTTTTGTTTTTGGCTCCTGCAGCTGCAAAAAAACAATAAGGAGTGTGAGTCCCCAGGGAGACAAGGCTCTCGTGGACATGGCTGGATCGAGACGGGTCTCCGGTAAGTATTAGGAGGGCTGCTGCCCACAGAAGGTTTTTTACCTTTATGCATAAAGGTAAAAAACTTTGTGCCTTTACAACCACTTTAGGCTTCTATAAGTGCCTGCACCTACCATTAGTTATCTGCTAGAACAACCAATCCTAACACGAGGGAGCACTGCTAAGTAAATACTGATTTCAGGAAATTAAGCCAAACTCAGGACAGACCTCTTATCTGTTCCTTTTTTTCCCCAATGAAGCCACCCATCAAGAGTAAGATGAAGTAGAAAAGAGGGGTGTGCCCAATTTTAAATGCTAAGTTGACCTCTTGAATAAAATGGACAATGCAGTTAAAGGGCCCCAGTATTGTAATATATTGTGGATAGCCAATCCTTAAATATGGTGGCTGCATTTTTTATATTTTTTTTTAGGTTTTTTCCCTCTATTTTCACAAGGTGATGCAGCCAGTAAAACATTGTTGTTTTAGACTCATGCCGCGTACACACGAGCGGACTCTACGGCAGACTTTGTCCTGCGGACTTTCCGAATGAACGGACTTGCCTACACATGATCAACCAAAGCCCGACGGATTAATACGTGATGACGTACTACCGGACTAAAACAAGGAAGTTCATAGCCAGTAGCCAATAGCTGCCCTAGCGTAGTTTTTTGTCCGTCAGACTAGCATACAGATGAGCAGACTTTTCGTCCGGACTCGAGTCCATCAGATAGATTTGAAACATGTTTCAAATCTAAGTCCGTCAAACTTTTGAGAAAAAAAAGTCAGCTGGAGCCCACACACGATCGAATTGTCCGACGGACTCCGATACGCCGAACCAAGTATGCGGAAAGTCCACTCATGTGTACGCGGCATCAGGGTATCTCCTTTCTGAATGTATGAGCAACACCTTTGGACAGCAGCACTGGCATCAGCAAGTTTCATTCCAAATCTCCTGAGGCTAGCAGTCAGAGGCAACAGAGCCTTATGACCCGTACACACAATCCGAAAATCGGACGAAAAATGCCACTTTCGTCACGATCGTATGAGAATTGGATTGTTAGTGCAGAGCTTTCGAGAGCCGAATACGGCATATGATAATATCCGATCGGACAAACATGAAATTTTTTCTCGTACAATAACAAGATCGTACGATTTTCATTTAATCGATACAGTTGTTGTCCGAAAATACAATACAATTACACTATAACACGACATCACTTGCGATTTTTTATTCTGTTATACGAGAATTTCCGTAACTTTAGTAAACTCTTCAGGTTCGATATACAACTAGCATGCAAAAAAAAAAAAAAAAAAAAAGACTGTCTGATTTTCAGTACGTGTGTACGGGGCATTGAGCTGGCCATGCATAGATTTTTTTTTTTGTTCAACCAGCAAAGAAAAATCCATTCCTCCAAGGTGGCTTGCGAGGGTGCACATGGTTACTGTATCGCAGGAGTGGAATTGAGCATAGCTCTGCCTTAAATAAATAACCAACTTCTATGAAGCAGGGAAGGCCACACAATGATCACAATTCAGCCAGTTTCTGCTGAACAGTCCAAATTTCAGTCAGAGTAAGACCAGCTTTAGATTCACAATGCAGATACAGCGCTAAGAGGCTGCAAACACAGGAGTGCCTACGCACCCTCACATAGCAGAAATTTCACTGAAATATTTCAGGAGAAATCCCAGAAGAAAAAGGTACATTTTTCAGGGTGCTGCTAAGGCACATTTCTAGATGTTCAGAAATGTGTACACAGTAAAATGTTTTAACATTTGTAATATTTGCCAGCAGTTGTTGCTCCTTGCCAACCCAGCAAAAAAATAAAAAAAATCAACCCTATAAAACAGTGGTCGCTGTCTGTTGGGTTTCTTTGTTTGTATTTATTGTACCCAATGAGAACTGTTCACATTTTACTTGTCTACTGAGTAATTGGAAAATTGGAAACAGTTGTATCTAGGTGAACATTTTGGCCCGTTCACACTGCTCCAACATTAACGGTAGTGGTTTAGTGTGCAGGCAGTTGTCAGTTTTGGCTGCAGTGAGCTGTGACGAGGGGGTGGTTTATGTTCCCTTTTTATTTGCTTTCTTTTATCAACTTTATTTGAAGTGCACTGCATTCATGTCACCACACAGCAGCACAGTATGTTGTGATAAAATTCTGCACGTCTGCAATTTATCGTAGCTCACTGCACTGCAGTGCAAATGGGGCACATAGAAAATAATTTTCTATGTGCACTAGCGGTGACTGGCATTCTTATGTGGGGAAAATGCCATTTATCAGACTGTGTGTGAACAGGCCTTTCAAGATAACTGTAGAAAGCCCCAATGGCAATATGAATGCTTGTACATTTGGGCAAAGTGAATACATTGCCTTGAAAAAGTATTCATACCCATTGAAATTTCCACATTTTGTCATGTTACAACCTAAAACATCAATGTATTTTATTTGGATTTTATGTGATAGACCAACACAAAAGTGGCACATATAGTGAGGGGAAAAGGGTATTTGATCACATGCTGATTTTGTACGTTTGCCCACTGACAAGGAATGATCAGTCTATAGCAGTGTTTCTCAATTCCAGTCCTCAAGGCGCACCAACAGGTCATGTTTTCAGGATTTCCCTCAGATAAAACGGCTGTGGTAATTACTAAGGCAGTGAAACTGATCAAATCACCTGTGCAAAATAAGGGAGAGCCTGAAAACATGACCTGTTGGTGCGCCTTGAGGACTGGAATTGAGAAACACTGGTCTATAATTTTAATGGTAGGTTTATTTTAACAGTGAGAGACAGAATAACAACAAAAATATCCAGAAAAATGCATTAAAAAAAGTTACAAATTGGTTTGCATTTTAATGAGTGAAATATGCATTTGACCCCTTCACAAAACATGACTTAGCACTTGGCGGCAAAATCCTTGTTGGCAATCACAGAGGTCAGATGTTTCTTGTAGTTGGCCACCAGGTTTGCACATATCTCAGGAGGGACTTTGTCCCACTTCTCTTTGCAGATCCTCTCCAAGTCATTAAGGTTTTTAGGCTGACACACAACTCAAACCTCCAACTCCCTACACATAGTTTCTATGGGATTAAGGTCTGGAGACTGGCTAGGCCACTCCAGGACCTTAGAGCCCATTCACACCTAAGCGTTTTGTAGCTTGAAGCCTGAAACCACAAAACGCTTGAGGGGGAAAAAATCCATTATTCTCTATGGAGATGGTTCGCATCTCCACTCCAAGTCACCTGAAGCCCTACGCCTGAAGCTCAAACAAGTTCTGGACCCTTTCTTGTCGGGCAGATTTGGGCGTTTTTGGAGCAGGAAGCAGATAACAAAATCTAACAACATAGCAACAAATGATGAAACAGATGATCATTTTTCCTATTGGCTAATAAAAAAAAATGCCAAAGCTCAAAAACCCCAGACAGCGCTGCATGGAAACCCTCAAATATGCCTGAAAAAACGCGCGACAAAACGCCAGAAGAAACGCTCAAAAATGCTACGCTCAGGTGTGAATGCAGCCTTAAATGTGCTTCTTCTTGAGTCACTCCTTTGCTGCCTTGGCCTTGTGTTTTGGGTCATTGTCATGCTGGAATACCCATCCATGACCCATTTTCAATGCCCTGGCTGTAGGGAAGGAGGTTCTCACCCAAGATTTGACAGTACATGACACCGTCCATCGTCCCTTTGATGCGGTGAAGTTGTCCTGTCCCCTTAGCAGAAAAACACCCCCAAAGCATAATGTTTATAACTCCATGTTTGATGGTGGGGATGGTGTTCTTGGGGTCATAGGCAGCATTCCTCCTCCTCCAAACACAGCGAGTTGAGTTAATGCCAAAGAGCTCGATTTTGGTCTCATCTGACCACAACACTTTCACCCAGTTCTCCTCTGAGGCCGGGTTCACACTGGTGCGACACGACAGCCATCCTACTTTGGATCCGACTTTGCCCCGCGACTTGAAGCCGACATACGCCTGACTTTCAATTAACAAGGATCCGACTTGGATCCACGCCAATACCAGGCACTGTGTTTGGTATAAATCTTGAGATGGAACTCCACGCCAAATTAAAAAAAAAAAAAAAAAAAACTGGCATGGGTTCCTCCTCCAAGAGCATACCAGGCCCTTGGGTCTGGTATGGATTTTAAGGGGAACCCCCTACGCCGAAAAAACGGCATGGGGGTCCCCCCCAAAATCCATACCAGACCCTAATGCGAGCACGCAGCCCGGCCGGTCAGGAAAGGGGGTGGGGACGAGCAAGCCCCCTTTCCATGCCCTCAACATGGGGGGGGGTGGTGCTTTGGGGCAGGGGGGGCGCCTGCGGCACCCCACCCCAAAGCACCTTGCCCCTCATGTTGATGAGGACAAGGGCCTCTTCCCGACAACCCTGGACGTTAGTTGTCGGGGTCTGCGGGCGGGGGGCTTATCGGAATCCGGGAGCCCCCTTTAATAAGGGGCCACCCAGATCCCGACGCCCCCACCCTATGTGAATGAGTATGGGGTACATCGTACCCCTACCCATTCACCTGGGGGAAAAAAAAAAAGTGTCAATAAAAAAAAAAAAAAAAAAAAAAACACACTAGACCGGTTTTTAAAGTAATTTTATTAGGCAGCTCCGGGGGTCTCTTCCAACTTCTCCAGCCTCTGCTCCCAGTCTCCGGTTCTTCTCCGGAGAGAGAGGAGAAGTCGGAAGAGCTGCCTAATAAAATTACTTTAAAAACCTGTCTAGTGTGTTCTTTTTATTGACACTTTTTCCCCCCAGGTGAATGGGTAGGGGTATGATGTACCCCATACTCATTCACATAGGGTGGGGGACTGGGATCTGGGGGGCCCCTTATTAAAGGGGGCTCCCGGATTCCCATAAGCCCCCCGCCCGCAGACCCCGACAACCAACGGCCAGGGTTGTCGGGAAGAGGCCCTTGTCCTCATCAACATGGGGACAAGGTGCTTTAGGGTGGGGGGGCCGCAGGGCACCCCCATGCCCCAAAGCACCCACCCATGCTGAGGGCATGCGGCCTGGTATGGTTCAGGGGGGGGGGGGGGCCTCGCTCCTCCCCACCCCTTTAACTGACCGGCCAGCTGCGTGCTCGGATAAGGGTCTGGCATGGATTTTGGGGGACCCCCACACCATTTTTTCGGCGTAGGGGGTTCCCCTTAAAATCCATACCAGACCCAAGGGCCTGGTATGCTCTTGGAGGGGGAACCCATGCCGTTTTTTTTATTTAAAATTTGGCATTCAGTTCCCCCTCAAGATCATCAGAGCACAAGTCGCATGCCAAAGTCGGATTATGCAAGATGGCGATCCGACTTTGATCTGACTTCAATGATAGTCAATGGGCTGAAGTAAGATCAAAGTCGGACCAAAGTAGTACAGGGAGCATTTTCAAAGTCGGAGCGACTTGTGTCGGATCAGTTAAGATGGCTCCCCATAGGGAAACATTGATTTTCACACGTCATGCGACAAACTCTCAATGTCGGAGAGTTTGTCGTACCAGTGTGAACCCGGCCTGAATCGTTCAGATGTTCATTAGCAAACTTCAGACAGAGGACCTTGCGAGCGCTGCAGGACTTCAGTCCTTCACGGTGTAGCGTGTTACCAATTGTTTTCTTGGTGACTATGGTCCCAGCTGCCTTGAGATCATTGACAAGATTCTCCAGTGTAGTTCTGGGCTGATTCCTCACCGTTCTCATGATCATTAAAACTCCATGAGGTGGGATCTTGCATGGAGCCCCAGACCGAGGGAGGTTGACAGTTATTTTGTGTTTCTTCCATTTGTGAATAATGGCACCAACTGTTGTCACCCTTTCATCAAGCTGCTTGGCGATGGCATTTCCAGCCCATTCCAGCCTTGTGTAGATCTACAATCTACAAATTGGGAGGAGCGACGTGCTGACGTCACCACCATCCACCGCTGATCCCGGAAGCGACGGGCAGCAGCTGTGAGCCGGCCGGCATTGTTCTGTGTATACACGCGATTTTAAATCCACAACACTGTAAGTGCATTTCTTTTGATTTTTTTACCAATAAATGTCAGAATTACGCTATGGAGTTCTTTTTTTCATTCTTGGGATGTGAGTGCCAGCTTAACATCTAGCGGACCCCCTGAGAGGTGACCCTTGGAGCCATATTTTCGATTAAAGACCCAGTGGCTGGGGGACACAGTCACCTGCATATATGATCTCCTTAAACAAGAGATCATAATATCTGGTAAGGGGCAGATCGTTTTTTTTGGTGGAGGAATTTTCCTGTCTTCACGTCCTTCAGGGTGACAACAGTGCATGCTTCATATCAGCGGAGGAGTGGTGTTTTATTTTTCACCAACATATTGATGCCTTTTAATTTTAGTGGTGAAGGACAATTTTTTTTTTTTTTTTTTTTTTTTTTTTCAAAGGAACGTTTTATATAAGGACCTTGTTCAACTCACCTAGTGTTTGATTGCATATATATACAAGGATTAACCCTATATGTCACCCATTTGTGGTTATTTATGTATGTTCCAGGTATCATCATCTTTTTTCCATATTATTTATTGTTTCACATTTAGGTGCATATGTTATGGTCTCATAAAGGGTTCATGACCACACTCACTTATTTATAGCAGCGCAGCCTATTTTTGTATAGTATTTTGCAATGGAGGTTGTCTCACATTTAGGGTTGCAGCAGCATTAATTTTTTTCTTCAGTTTTTCACAGATTTAGGTCTTTCGCTTTTTTTGTTTATCGAATACTTCATAGGGATAGCGCAGTATACACCTTTTGGTTTTGAATAGATCTACAATCTTGTCCCTGACATCCTTGGACAGCTCTTTGGTCTTGGCCATGGTGGAGAGATTGGAATCTGATTGCTTCTGTGGACAGAGGATCAAATACTTATTTCACTCATTAAAATGCTATTTAAATGTATAACTTTTCTGAAATGCGTTTTTCTGGATATTTTTGTTATTCTGCCTCTCACTGTTAAAACAAACCCACCGTTAAAATTATAGGCTGATCATTTCTTTGTCAGTGGGCAAAGGTACAAAATCAGCAGGGGATCAAATACTTTTTCCCTCACTGTAATTGTGAAGTGAAAGGAAAATGATAAATGGTTTTGATTTTTTTTTTTTTTTTACAAATAAATATCTGAAAAGTGTGGCATGCGTTTGTATTTAGCCCCCCTGAGTCAATACTTTGTAGAACCACCTTTCGCTGCAATTACAGCTGCAAGTTTGTTTGGGTATGTCTCTACCAGCTTTGCACATCTAGGAGTAAAAATGTTGCCCCTTTTTTCTTTGCAAAATAGCTCAAGTTCTGTCAGATTGGATAGAGAGCGTCTGTGAACAGCGATATTCAAGTCTTGACATAGATTCTCAACTGGATTTAGGTCTGGACTTTGACTGGACCATTCTAAAACATGAATATGCTTTGATCTAAACCATTCCATTGTAGCTCTGGCTGTATGTTTTAGAATCGTTGTCCGGCTGGAAGGTAAACCTCCGTCCCAGTCTCAAGTCTTTTGCAGACTTATGCCCTGTACACACGTAGCGGACTTTTCGACCAGACTGGTCTGACGGACCGAATCCGGCGGACAATCCGACCGTGTGTGGGCTTCATCAGACCTTCAGCGGACTGTTTCTGTATCTGACGGACTTTAGATTTGGAACACGAAGGGCAGCTATTGGCTATGAACTTCCTTATTTTAGTCCGGTCGTACGTCATCACGTATGAATCCGTCGGACATTGGTGTGATCGTGTGTAGGAAAGTCTGTTCGTTCGAAAGTCCGTTGGAAAGACTGTCGGACCTTTGTTGCCGAAAAGTCCGTCCGTGTGTACAGGGCATAACAGGTTTTCTTCTAAGATTGCCCTATATTTGGCTCCATCTATCTTCCCATCAACTCTGACCAACTTCCCCATCCCTGCTGAAGAAAAGCATCCCCACAACATGATGCTGCCACCACCAAGTTTTACAATGGAGTCTTCAGAGTGATGTGCAGTGTTCGTTTGGTCTCATCCGACCAGAGCACCTTCTGCCACATGTTTGCTGTGCCCCCCCCCGATGGCTTCCTGCAAACTGCAAATGGGACTTCTTTCTTTTGTCTTTCAACAATGGCTTTCTTCTTGCCACTCTTCCATAAAGGCCAGATTTGGGGAGTGCACGATTTATTCTCCCACCTGAGCTGTGGATCTCTTTTACCATGGGCCTCTTGGCCATTTCTCTGATTCTCGGCTTGTCAGTTTAGGTGGACGGCCAGGTCTTCGTAGGTTTGCATTTGTGCCATACGCTTTCCATTTTCAGATGACTTGAATAGTGCTCTGTGAGATGTTCAAAGCCTGGGATATATTTTTTTATAACCTAACCCTGCTTTAAACTTCTCCACAACGTTATCCCTGACCTGTCTGGTGTGTTCCTTGGCCTTCATGATGCTGTTTGTTCACTAAGGTTCTCTAACAAACCTCTGAGGGCTTCACAGAACAGCTGTATTTATACTGAGACTAAATTACACACAGGTGGACTCTATTTACTAATTAGGCAACTTCTGAAGGCAATTGGTTCCACTAGATGTTAGTTAGGGGTATCAGAGTAAAGGGAGCTGAATACAAATGAGGAGGGTGCAGATCAGCTGGGAATGAAGATGACCAAAAAGTTAGAGGGGTTTTTAAACTAGGCGATGGGGGGGGGGGGGTCCAGAGGTAGAGATAGTCAGCGCGGAACATATTCCAGAGGGTAGTATTGGTAGTGGTAGGTTGACCAAAGCACATAAACCCAAGGTAAGCATAGTAGCAAGTCCTAGTAGCAAACTCGGAATACCCAATAAGAGGATAATAAGAGGATAATATGCGACCAGTCTAAACTACGTGGCATGTTCACCAATGCCAGGAGCCTGGCGGACAAGATGGGTGAACTAGAGATATTGTTGTACAAGGAGGATTTGGATTTTGTGGGAATTTCAGAGACCTGGTTCAACAGCTCTCATGATTGGCTGGCAAACATTCAAGGGTATACTCTTTATTGCAAGGATAGAGAGGGTAAAAAAGGGGGAGGGGTATGCCTATATATCAAGAATAATGTACAAGTGAATGTGAGAGATGACATCACTAAGGGAGGTAGGGAGGAGGTGGAATCCTTATGGGTAGAGCTCCAAAGGGATGAAGCTAAGGGAAAAATAATACTGCGAGTATGCTATAGGCCCCCTAACCTGAGGGAGGAAGGGGAGACAGATCTCCTATCACAATATGTATTAGCAGCAAGGATGGGAAGTGTTATCATAATGGGGGATTTTAATTATCTAGACATACTGGGCTCACCAGTTCCTAAATGTCTTGCAGGACAGTTTCATGGGTCAGATGGTAGACGCACCAACTAGAAATAAAGCGTTACTGGATCTACTGATTACCAACAATATAGACCTGATCACGGATGTGGAAATACTGGGAAATTTAGGTAACAGTGATCACAGGTCAATTGGCTTCAGTATAAATCACACATATAGGAAACATAAGGGCAATACAAAGACACTGAATTTTCAAAGAGCCAACTTCCCTAACCACTTACCGACCGCCACACGACTATATACGTCCTGACTTTGAAGAGGGATATCTCGGTAATGGCAGCAGCTGCTGCCACAACCGAGGTATCCATCTCTTCAGGCGGGCGGTTCAGTTAACAATAATGGTGGTCTCTGCGGTGGATTCGCCTCAAGATCACCGTTATCGGCGGCGGGAGAGGGTCCCCCTCCCGCGCCCTCTGCCACTTACCAGAGCCGTCGGCAGTGGCGGAGGCGATCGGGTCCTATCCGTGGCTGGGTATGGAGACAAGTGAGGCTAAGATGGTCCCCACCCGTCTCCATACCACAGCAGGGCGGAAGCGACATCAAAACGTCACTTCCGCCGATACGTCTTAAAAGGCACATTTTTCTGTTGTCATTTTTTTCAAATAACAACATTTTTTTTTCTTTTATTGCATTTTAGTCTAAATATGAGATCTGAGGTCTTTTTGACCCCAGATCTCATATTTAAGCGGTCCTATCATGCTTTTTTCTATTACAAGGGATGTTTACATTCCTTGCAATAGGAATAAAAAAGTGACCTTTTTTTTTTTTTTTTTTTTAAAGTGTAAAAATAAATAAATATATTATTTTTTCTTATTTAATTTATTTTATTTATTTTTACACTGTTTAAAAAAACCAAATTTTTTTAAAGTGCCCCGTCCCGACGAGCTCGCGCGCAGAAGCGAAAGCATACGCGAGTAGCGCCCGCATATATGAAAACAGTGGTCAAACCACACATGTGAGGTATTGTCGCGATCGTTAGAGCAAGAGCAATAATTCTAGCCCTAGACCTTCTCTGTAACTCAAAACATGCAACCTGTAGAATTTTTTTAAACGTTGCCTATGGAGATTTTTAAGGGTAAAAGTTTGATGCCTTTCCATGAGCGGGCGCAATTTTGAAGCGTGACATGTTGGGTATCAATTTACTCGGTGTAACATTATCTTTCACAATATAAAAAAAGAAATTGGGCTAACTTTACTGTTGTCTTATTTTTTTATTCAAAAAAGTGAATTTTTTCCAAAAAAAAGTGCGCTTGTAAGACCGCTGCGCAAATACGGTGTGACAAAAAAGTATTGCAATGACCGCCATTTTAAGCTCTAGGGCAGTGATGGCGAACCTTGGCACCCCAGATGCTCATGCACTCTGCAGTGTAGTGGAGCATCATGGGAAATGTAGTTCCAAAACATCTGGGGTGCCAAGGTTTGCCATCACTGCTCTAGGGTCTTAGAAAAAAAAAAAAAAAAAAAACGTATAATGTTTGGGGGTTCTAAGTAATTTTCTAGCAAAAAAACGTGTTTTTAACTTGTAAACACCGAGTCTGAAAAAGAGGCCCAGTCTTAAAGCGGCTAAACTATGAGCCTTGCTAGAAGGCATCAATTGGGATAAAATCTTAGGAACAAAGAACACGGAGGAGAGATGGGTTTGCTTTAAGAGCATATTAAATAAGGGCATTAGCCAATGCATCTCATAGGGTAATACATTTAAAAGAGCGAACAAAAGTCCTGGATGGCTTAACTCCAATGTAAAAATATAAAAATAATAAAAAATAATATAAAATATATAAGCAAAGGAGAAGGCCTTAAAAAAAATACAAGGTTGAGGGATCATCATCAGCATTCAGACTTTATAAAGAATGCAACAAGAAATGTAAGTGTGCAATAAGGGCGGCTAAGATAGAACATGAAAGACACATAGCGGAGGAGAGCAAAAAAAAAATCCCAAGAAATTCTTTAACCAGTTGCCGACCGCCGCACGACGATGTACGTCGGCAGAATGGCACGGGCAGGCAAAAGGACTTACAGGTACGTCCTTGCCTGCCCGCGGGTGGGGGGTTCGATCGGACCCCCCCCCCCCCCCCGGTGCCTGCGGCGGTCGGCAAATCCTCCCCGGCGATCCGTGGTGAAGGGGAGGCCATCCATTCGTGCCCCCCCCCTCGCGATCGTTCCTGGCCAATTGGATCATTTCCCTGCCTCTGTATTGTACACAGAGGCAGAGGAAATGATGTCATCTCTCCTCGGCTCGGCATTTTCCGTTCCGGCGCCGAGGAGAGAAGACTGTAATGTGAGTGCACCAACACACACACACACACACACACACACACAGTAGAACATGCCAGGCACACATTACACCTCCGATCCCCCCCCCCCCCGATCACCCCCCCTCTGTCACACTGACACCAAGCAGTTTTGTTTTTTTTTCTGATTACTGCATGGTGTCAGTTTGTGTCAGTTTGTGACAGTTAGTGTGGTAGGGCAGTTAGGGTTAGCCCCCTTTAGATCTAGGATACCCCCCTAACACCCCCCCAATAAAGTTTTAACCCCTTGATCACCCCCCGTCGCCAGTGTCGCTAAGCGATCATTTTTCTGATCGCTGTATTAGTGTCGCTGGTGACGCTAGTTAGGGAGGTAAATATTTAGGTTCGCCGTCAGCGTTTTATAGCGACAGGGACCCCCATATACTACCTAATAAATGTTTTAACCCCTTGATTGCCCCCTAGTTAACCCTTTCACCACTGATCACCGTATAACTGTTACGGGTGATGCTGGTTAGTTCGTTTATTTTTTATAGTGTCAGGGCACCCGCCGTTTATTACCTAATAAAGGTTTAGCCCCCTGATCGCCCGGCGGTGATATACATCACCCCAGGCAGTGTCAGATTAGCGCCAGTACCGCTAACACCCACGCACGCAGCATACACCTCCCTTAGTGGTATAGTATCTGATAGGATCAATATCTGATCCGATCAGATCTATACTAGCGTCCCCAGCAGTTTAGGGTTCCCAAAAACGCAGTGTTAGCGGGATCAGCCCAGATACCTGCTAGCACCTGCGTTTTGCCCCTCTGCCCGGCCCAGCCCACCCAAGTGCAGTATCGATCGATCACTGTCACTTACAAAACACTAAATGCATAACTGCAGCGCTCGCAGAGTCAGGCCTGATCCCTGCGATCGCTAACAGTTTTTTTGTAGCGTTTTGGTGAACTGGCAAGCACCAGCCCCAGGCAGCATCAGGTTAGTACCAGTACCGCTAACACCCACGCACGCACCGTACACCTCCCTTAGTGGTGTAGTATCTGAACGGATCAATATCTGATCCGATCAGATCTATACTAGCGTCCCCAGCAGTTTAGGGTTCCCAAAAACGCAGTGTTAGCGGGATCAGCCCAGATACCTGCTAGCACCTGCGTTTTGCCCCTCCGCCCGGCCCAGCCCAGCCCACCCAAGTGCAGTATCGATCGATCACTGTCACTTACAAAACACTAAACACATAACTGCAGCATTCGCAGAGTCAGGCCTGATCCCTGCGATCGCTAACAGTTTTTTTGGTAGCGCTTTGGTGAACTGGCAAGCACCAGCGGCCTAGTACACCCCGATCGCAGTCAAACCAGCACTGCAGTAACACTTGGTGACGTAGCGAGTCCCATAAGTGCAGTTCAAGCTGGTGAGGTAGCAAGCACAAGTAGTGTCCCGCTGCCACCAAGAAGACAAACACAGGCCCGTCGTGTCCATAGTGCCCTTCCTGCAGCATTTGCCAATCCTAATTGGGAACCCACCACTTCTGCAGCGCCCGTACTTCCCCCATTCACATCCTCAACCAAATGCAGTCGGCTGCATGAGAGGCATTTTCTTTATGTCCTCCCGAGTACCCCTACCCAACTAACCCCCCCAAAAAAGATGTTGTGTCTGCAGCAAGCGCGGATATAGGCGTGACATCCGCTATTATTGTCCCTCCTGTCCTGACAATCCTGGTCTTTGCACTGGTGAATGTTTTGAACGCTACCATGCACTAGTTGAGTATTAGCGTAGGGTACAGCATTGCACAAACTAGGCACACTTTCACAGGGTCTCCCAAGATGCCATCGCATTTTGAGAGACCCGAACCTGGAACCGGTTACAGTTATAAAAGTTAGTTACAAAAAAAAAAAGTGTAAAAAAAAAAATTTATAAAATAAAAAAAAAAAATAGTTGTCGTTTTACTGTTCTCTCTCTCTCTATTCTCTCTCTATTGTTCTGCTCTTTTTTACTGTATTCTATTCTGCAATGTTTTATTGTTATTATGTTTTATCATGTTTGCTTTTCAGGTATGCAATTTTTTATACTTTACCGTTTACTGTTTTATTGTTAACCATTTTTATGTCTTCAGGTACGCCATTCACGACTTTGAGTGGTTATACCAGAATGATGCCTGCAGGTTTAGGTATCATCTTGGTATCATTCTTTTCAGCCAGCGGTCGGCTTTCATGTAAAAGCAATCCTAGCGGCTAATTAGCCTCTAGACTGCTTTTACAAGCAGTGGGAGGGAATGCCCCCCCACCCACCGTCTTCCATGCTTTTCTCTGGCTCTCCTGTCTCAACAGGGAACCGGAGAATGCAGCCGGTGATTCAGCCAGCTGACCATAGAGCTGATAAGAGACCAGAGTGGCTCCAAACATCTCTATGGCCTAAGAAACCGGAAGCTACGAGCATTTCATGACTTAGATTTCGCCGGATGTAAACAGCGCCATTGGGAAATTGGGAAAGCATTTTATCACACCGATCTTGGTGTGGTCAGATGCTTTGAAGGAACAGTTTAAAAATAAGATAAAAAAGCAAAAAAAGAAAAAAGAAAAAAAAAAAAAAAACACCCCTGCCCCCCCCCCCTGCTCTCGCGCTAAGGTGAACGCAAGCGTTGGTTTGGCGTCAAATGTAAACAGCAATTGCACCATGCATGTGAGGTATCACCACGAAGGTCAGATCGAGGGCAGTAATTTTAGCAGTAGAAATCCTCCGTAAATCTAAAGTGGTAACCTGTAAAGGCTTTTAAAGGCTTTTAAAAATGTATTTATTTTGTTGCCACTGCACGTTTGTGCGAAATTTTAAAGCATGTCATGTTTGGTATCCATGTACTCGGCCCAAGATCATCTTTTTTATTTCATCAAACATTTGGGCAATATAGTGTGTTTTAGTGCATTAAAATTTAAAAAAGTGTGTTTTTTTCCCAAAAAATGCATTTGAAAAATCGCTGCGCAAATACTGTGTGAAAAAAAAAAATTAAACACCCACCATTTTAATGTAAATAGAACAAAAACTGTGCTTTAGGATGCGTGTATAGGGCCAGAAGATAAGGTTGCCGCCTCCCTTGCACAAGGTACCTGTTGGGGTACTATGTAAAAATATAGAAATGAAGGATAGGGTGTATTGGCGCTACCTAAAAAAATAATCTTATATTAATCAATATGTTTAAAAACTGGGATAGCCAGTAAATTCGCACCACCTACTTGAAATTATAAATCTAAGGGGTGTGCAGTATGTACAAACTCCCTTATTCACAATATGGGTAATGCCACCAGACAAGTATTTTACCAATGCTCATATGTTCAATAAATTATGATAAAACCAAGTGTCGCACCACTTATTGGATCCTACTGTATCTGGGAATGAGACCAGAGACTAGATTCCATATAGTGCATTTACTAGGAACCATATAGCAATACAGTGGTATAGGTATAAGTATTACTATCCTAATCTGATATGTTACGTTTAATTCAGCATAAATTGCAATTGCATAGGCCAAAAACTACTCAATAACATAGGAGACAGCAGCGATTAGATTTGCAACAGATATTATGACAGTCCCATATATTGATGTTAGGTGACTCATGCAGATTCCCACAGGTGACTTTGGTGCTGCAATAATTTGTCAGGTGACTCTCGTGCTCCCCCTTTGGTTGCCTACTCACCAGCTCCCAGACCCCCAACAGGGGTATAACGCTTATGATGTGGTGCGCTGGGTTGCTTCCATCTAGTGGATTCTTATGTTGTAGCCAGCTCCCCAAACCCCCCAGTGGGGTATTTCGTCTGTAGTGGGGAATAGATACAGGTGACTTTGGTGCTGCAATAATTTGTCAGGTGACTCTCGTGCTCCCCCTTTGGTTGCCTACTCACCAGCTCCCAGACCCCCAACAGGGGTATAACGCTTATGATGTGGTGCGCTGGGTTGCTTCCATCTAGTGGATTCTTATGTTGTAGCCAGCTCCCCAAACCCCCCAGTGGGGTATTTCGTCTGTAGTGGGGAATAGATACAGGTGACTTTGGTGCTGCAATAATTTGTCAGGTGACTCTCGTGCTCCCCCTTTGGTTGCCTACTCACCAGCTCCCAGACCCCCAACAGGGGTATAACGCTTATGATGTGGTGCGCTGGGTTGCTTCCATCTAGTGGATTCTTATGTTGTAGCCAGCTCCCCAAACCCCCCAGTGGGGTATTTCGTCTGTAGTGGGGAATAGATACAGGTGACTTTGGTGCTGCAATAATTTGTCAGGTGACTCTCGTGCTCCCCCTTTGGTTGCCTACTCACCAGCTCCCAGACCCCCAACAGGGGTATAACGCTTATGATGTGGTGCGCTGGGTTGCTTCCATCTAGTGGATTCTTATGTTGTAGCCAGCTCCCCAAACCCCCCAGTGGGGTATTTCGTCTGTAGTGGGGAATAGATCCCCTTGCTGCCAGATATTGTAGTAGATATATCCTGTGCTTTTAAATCCTTGGCAATATTGCTTCCACTCCTGTTTTCTTGTGACGTCTTATCAGGGACCAGGATGTGAGGTGGGGGGTCGGAGCCACAGGACCTGAGAAGACAGGGATGTAGTCTCACACAGGGCAAACAGCTTTTCAGACACAGGTCTGTCTTGCAGCTGCTGCAAGACAGACCTGTGTCTGAAAAGCTGTTTGCCCTGTGTGAGACTACATCCCTGTCTTCTCAGGTCCTGTGGCTCCGACCCCCCACCTCACATCCTGGTCCCTGATAAGACGTCACAAGAAAACAGGAGTGGAAGCAATATCGCCAAGGATTTAAAAGCACAGGATATATCTACTACAATATCTGGCAGCAAGGGGATCTATTCCCCACTACAGACGAAATACCCCACTGGGGGGTTTGGGGAACTGGCTACAACATAAGAATCCACTAGATGGAAGCAACCCAGCGCACCACATCATAAGCGTTATACCCCTGTTGGGGGTCTGGGAGCTGGTGAGTAGGCAACCAAAGGGGGAGCACGAGAGTCACCTGACAAATTATTGCAGCACCAAAGTCACCTGTGGGAATCTGCATGAGTCACCTAACATCAATATATGGGACTGTCATAATATCTGTTGCAAATCTAATCGCTGCTGTCTCCTATGTTATTGAGTAGTTTTTGGCCTATGCAATTGCAATTTATGCTGAATTAAACGTAACATATCAGATTAGGATAGTAATACTTATACCTATACCACTGTATTGCTATATGGTTCCTAGTAAATGCACTATATGGAATCTAGTCTCTGGTCTCATTCCCAGATACAGTAGGATCCAATAAGTGGTGCGACACTTGGTTTTATCATAATTTATTGAACATATGAGCATTGGTAAAATACTTGTCTGGTGGCATTACCCATATTGTGAATAAGGGAGTTTGTACATACTGCACACCCCTTAGATTTATAATTTCAAGTAGGTGGTGCGAATTTACTGGCTATCCCAGTTTTTAAACATATTGATTAATATAAGATTATTTTTTTAGGTAGCGCCAATACACCCTATCCTTCATTTCTATACCCACCATTTTAATCTGTAGGGCATTTACTTTAAAAAAATATATATAATGTTTGGGGGTTCAAAGTAATTTTCTTGCAAAAAAAAATAATTTTTTCATGTAAACAAAAAGTGTCAGAAAGGGCTTTGTCTTCAAGTGGTTAGAAGAGTGGGTGATGTGTGACATAAGCTTCTAAATGTTGTGCATAAAATGCCAGGACAGTTCAAACCCCCCCCAAATGACCCCATTTTGGAAAGTAGACACCCCAAGCTATTTGCTGAGAGGCATGTCGAGTCCATGGAATATTTTATATTGTGACACAAGTTGCGGGAAAGAGACAATTTTTTTTTTTTTGCACAGAGTTGTCTCTAAATGATATATTGCTCAAACATGCCATGGGAATATGTGCAATTACACCCCAAAATACATTCTCTTGCTTCTCCCGAGTACGGGGATACCACGTGTGAGACTTTTTTGGAGCCTAGCCGCATACGGGACCCCGAAAACCAAGCACCGCCTTCAGGCTAAGGGCGTAAATTTTTTATTTCACTCTTCACAGCCTATCACAATTTCGGAGGCAATGGAATGCCCAGGTGGCACAAATCCCCCCCCCCCCCAAATGACCCTATTTTGGAAAGTAGACACCCCAAGCTATTTGCTGAGAGGTATAGTGAGTATTTTGCAAACCTCACTTTTTGTCACAAAGTTTTGAAAATTGAAAAAAAAAAAAAAAAAAAGTTTTTTCTTGTCTTTCTTCATTTTCAAAAACAAATGAGAGCTGCAAAATACTCACCATGCCTCTCAGCAAATAGCTTGGGGTGTCTACTTTCCAAAATTGGGTCATTTGGGGGGGGGGGGGGGTGTTTGTGCCATCTGAGCATTCCATGGCCTCCGAAACTGTGATAGGCAGTGAAGAGATTGGTTTTCGGGGCCCCATACGCGGCTAGGCTCCCAAAAAGTCCCACACATGTGGTATCCCCATACTCAGGAGAAGCAGCTAAATGTATTTTGGGGTGCAATTCCACATATACCCATGGCCTGTGTGAGCAATATATCATTTAGTGACAACTTTTTGTAATTTTTTTTTTTTTTGTCATTCAATCACTTGGGACAAAAAAATTAATATTCAATGAGCTCAACATGCCTCTCAGCAATTTCCTTGGGGTGTCTACTTTCCAAAATGGGGTCATTTGGGGGGGGGGGGGGGGGGGTTTGTACTGTCCTGCCATTTTAGCACCTCAAGAAATGACATAGGCAGTCAAAAACTAAAAGCTGTGTAAATTCCAGAAAATGTACCCTAGCTTGTAGACGCTATAACTTTTGCGCAAACCAATAAATATACACTTATTGACATTTTTTTTTACCAAAGACATGTGGCCGAATACATTTTGGCCTAAATGTATGACTAAAATTGAGTTTATTGGATTTTTTTTTATAACAAAAAGTAGAAAATATTTTTTTTCAAAATTTTCGGTCTTTTTCCGTTTATAGCGCAAAAAATAAAAGACCGGCAGAGGTGATCAAATAACATCAAAAGAAAGCTCTATTTGTGGGAAGAAAAGGACGCAAATTTCGTTTGGTTACAGTATTGCATGACCGCGCAATTAGCAGTTAAAGCGACGCAGTGCCAAATTGTAAAAAGTGCTCTGGTCAGGAAGGGGGTAAATCCTTCCGGGGCTGAAGTGGTTAAGTATGTAAACAGTAAAAAAGCAAGGACAGACCATATTGGCCCCATAAAGAATGAGCAAGGACATCTGGTTACAAAGGATGAGGAGATGGCAAAGGTATTGAATTTATTCTTCTCCTCAGTCTTCACGAGGGAATCGGGGGGCTTCAGTAACCAAAACTGCAGTGTTTATCCTTATGACACATCACAGGAAGCACCTCCATGGTTAACAGAGGACAGAATCAAAATTAGACTTGGGAAACTTAACATTAATAAATCACCGGGACCAGGTGCCTTGCACCCGACGGTACTTTGGGAACGCAGTCAAGTAAATTGCCAGACCATTGTTCCTAATTTTTACTGACAGTCTGACTAGAATGGTACCAGCTGATTGCAGAAAAGCCAATGTAGCACCATTATTTAAAAAGGGCCCAAAATACATCCCTGGGAATTACAGACCAGTTAGCCCAACATCAATAGTATGTAAACTCTTGGAGGGGATGATAAAGGACTATATAAAAGATTTTAGTAATAAGAACGGTATCATTAGTAGTAATCAGCATGGATTCATGAAGATCTAGATAAAGAAAGGCCCATAGACGTGGTGTATCTGGATTTTGCAAAAGAATTTGACACAGTTCCCCATAAACGTTTACTGTACAAAATAAGGTCCATTGGCATGGACCATAGGGTGAGTACATGGATTGAAAACTGGCTACAAGGGAGAGTTCAGAGGGTAGTGATAAATGGGGAGTACTTTGAATGGTCAGGGGTGGGTTGTAGGGTTTCCCAGGGTTCTGTGCTGGGACCAATCCTATTTAATTAGTTCAGAAATGACCTGGAGAATGGGGTAAACAGTTCAATCTCTGTATTTGCAGACGATACTAAGCTAAGCAGGGCAATAACATCTCCGCAGGATGTGGAAATCTTGCAAAAAGATCTGAACAAATTAATGGGGTGGGCAACTACATGGCAAATGAGGTTCAATGTAGAAAAATGTAAAATAATGCATTTGGTGGCAAAAATATGAATGCAATCTATACACTGGGGGGGGGGGGGAGAACCTCTGGGGGAATCTAGGATGGAAAAGGACCTGGGGGTCCTAGTAGATGATAGGCTCAGCAATGGCATTCAGTGCCAAGCTGCTGCTAACAAAGCAAACAGAATATTGGCACGCATTAAAAAGGGATCAACTTTTACTATATGCAACTTAGACATGCATTTGAAGCACAGTCAAAAACCTCTGATTGGCACATTAGCTCGAACCCTTTGGCAGATTTGCTTAAAGGGGCAGAGACCTCTAAAGGATTCATTTCCCAGAGCTATAGCACCTTGCTCCACAAATACCTTCTAAAGCATCCTTTGACAGTAAAAGGGAAATGGGAGTTGGATGTTGGACCCTTGGATGAGGATCAATGGGAGGAGGTCTTGCAGTCAGTTTCCATATGTTCACTGAATGTAACGCAAAGACTAACGCAACTATATACACTTCTGAGAGCGTATTACACACCCCATAGGCTACATAATATGGGACTTCTTCCCACCCCAACCTGTACTAGATGTAAGAGAGATCACGGAGATCTAATACATATGCTATGGAGATGTCCCAGACTGCATGTGTACTGGAGGGGGGTGGTGGACACGCTGAACGCAGTGTTTGGGGTCTCCATACCGCTGGACCCTAGACGCTGTATTTTGAATGTGTTAGATGAACTAGAGTGGGAACCCCACGTCAGGGAAGCTTTAACTAGAGCCCTATTTGTGGCCCGCAAGCTAATCATGGTACACTGGAAATCTGAAACGCCTCCCTCAGTCAAGGAATGGATTACTGCACTAGGTCATATATTAAGAATGGAGAAAATTATATACCAACACAGGGGATGTTCAAGAAAATTTGAAAAACTATGGGAACCATGGCTAGGCACTCCTGGGTTAGCTCCGGAGGACCTGGTCATGGACAGATTACTGCGCCTTAATAACGGCTGAAGCCATGGTGTACCCCGCATTAGCCCTGATTGGAGCTCTGAACTCGGGTTGGTTACAGATAGAGGGTTGGTATTTCCATAGGTAGGAGGTTGTGTTATCAATTCCCATCTTATTTTCTAACAGTGGGATGTACTTTACATTTTTGTATGTGCCTGATTCTTATATGGAAATATGCCTGTTTAGGCTACTATGTACAATTTAACTGTGGTTTTCTTGGACTGTACATACTTGTTTTTTCAATAAAAACTTTTTCTTGGATAAAAAAAAAAAAAAAAAAAAAAAAAAGGGATCAACTCCAGAGATAAAACGATAATTCTCCCGCTCTACAAGACTCTGGTCCAGCCGCACCTAGAGTATGCTGTCCAGTTCTGGAAAGATGTACTGGAAATGGAGCGAGTACAAGGAAGGGCAACTAAGCTAATAAAAGGTCTGTAGAATATTAGTTATGAGGAAAGGTTGCGAGCGCTAAACTTATTCACTCTGGAGAAGAAACGCTTGAGATGGGATACGATTTCAATAGGGGTGCAACGAATGGGTTTTTTTTGGTGCCGAAACCGAGACCGAAAATGAAAAATACACTAGGCCGAAAACCGAAACCAACGGTTTTTAAAAAATATTTTTATACAGGAGATGGTCAGAGGCTGGGGACATGGTACAGGAGATGGTCAGAGACTGGGGACATGGTACAGGAGATGGTCAGAGACTGGGGACATGGTACAGGAGATGGTCAGAGACTGGGGACATGGTAAAGGAGATGGTCAAAGACTGCAGACAAGGTACAGGAGATGGTCAGAGACTGCAGTTCCTATGGACGTTAGTAGATAATGGCCGATCGGCCCTCTCACCTGACCCAGCAATACCCCCCCAGGACAAACCACCCCCCTCCATTAGTACAGACCCCCCCTCAGGACAAACCAGCCCCCCTCCATTAGTACAGACCCCCCCAGGACAAACCCCCCTCCATTACGGTACATAAAAACAGATGGGAGAACAGGTGGAGAACAGATCGCAGCAGGCAGGAGTTAAGACAGAGAGGAGGAGAACACATGTCACTGCAGGCACAGACCGCCCCCTCAACGACGTCACTGCGCGGCTAGTCTCTCTCCACACAGAGACAGCCGCTCCGATCTCTGGCTGCTTCGCTCTCCTCCTCTGACAGGAGGAGGGAGGTGGGATGGCTTTGGAAAACACAGCGGCGGCGGCAACCGGCGGGGAGAGGCGCCTCCCGAAACGGACAAGGAGAGGAGGAGGATGGAGGGGAGCACTCTGGCGATTCAGCGCCCCCACCTCTGTGGTGCCCGGGTGAACTGCACCCGCCTAGGATCGGCTCTGACGACACCCCGTAATGGGCAGCACCAGGGGCAGGTCCCCCGCCCAGGCCCCGCCCCATTATTGGTGTCATTTCTTGTAACGAGCCCCTTGCTCGCTCTATTCCACTCTCCTGACACTCCTCTGCAGCTATAGAATCAGATTGCAGATCGCAAAAAACCTGATTGTTCGGTCATCCAATGCTCCGGGATTAGAACTACAGCTATGTGCCGTTCTAACCCAGTTGTGATAGCTCAGAACAAACACCAGGCAGGCTGTATGCAAGTTCAACCAGGAATCTCCTTTATTGCAAAATACAGGCTCTTTTATACACTAAAAGTGGAGGTGCAGACCTCCTGCTCATATTACTCTAACAATACAGCTGTAACCTAATTAACCTAATTAACATGAGCTAATTAACTAATCCCTTTAGACAGCCTAGATGACTCAGACATGACCTTTAGGCCAGACTGGCCATCTTGTAGTTCAGAAAATCCAATCAACATTATCACAATAGCAGAGTTAATTAAACACAAACAACAATGGGGATCTAATAACTCTTAGATCCCATATTAGAGACTTATTTACAATACACATTCTAGAAGACAACAGACAGGTAGCTGGAATTGATGACATCAGCGTCTCCTAACAGTATTTGGCCCAGCATTATGAATAAGCCACTATTCCAAGCTTCATGACATTTCTCCTTCAGCAAATTGTCGAAAAGGCCATTTTCGGCCGATATGTTTCGGCGGCTGAAATTTCGGTGCATCCCTAGATTTCAATATACAAATACTGGTGACCCACAATAGGGATAAAACTTTTTTGCAGAAGGGAATTTAACAAGACTCGTGGCCACTCATTAAAATTAGAAGAAAAGAGGTTAACCTTAAACTACGTAGAGGGTTCTTTACTGTAAGAGCAGCAAGGATGTGGAATTCCCTTCCACAGGCGGTGGTCTCAGCGGGGGGCATTGATAGTTTCAAGAAACTATTGGATAAGCACCTGAACGACCGCAACATACAGGGATATACAATGTAATACGGACATATAATCACACACATGGGTTGGACTTGATGGACTTGTGTCTTTTTTCAACCTCACCTACTATGTAACTATATAACAAATGCACGCCAACTTTTCAGATATTTATGTGTAAAAAAGTTTGAAAATCATTTATCATTTTCCTTTCACTTCACAATTATGTGCCACTTTGTGTTGGTCCATCACATAAAATCCCAATAAAATACATTTACGGTTGTAACATGACAAAGTGTGGAAAATTTCAAGGGGTATGAATACTTTAAGGCACTGTAAACAAGACTTAATTTTATACTTCATTTTATAAAAGTTGATTTGTATTTACGGTCATCCAACAAAATATCAAATCTGGTAGAGAGGTCAAGTAATACTTTAAATAAGAACTCCATCTATAGGATATGTAGAAGTTTCCTTGCTCATTTGTGATGCATTTACCTCTTACATCATTGCACCAGACAGCTTTCCAGGATATTAACTGCAGCCTGTATGTTGTGTCTGCCAAAAGACATCTCAAGGAGCTTACTCATACCTTTGTTTCTTTCCAAGAGCTCCTCTAGATTCACTTGGGAATCCAAAATCTGGATGCCTGCTTCAAGAAAATCTTAACATTCTGCTGAAGCATAAAGCTAGGGAATGCATCCCTGCTTCCCAAAATTCAAATGACACACCTCCATATAAAAAAAAGGTACTGACAGGCACTTTGAATTGTGAGAAAGAGGAAAATGCCATAGTCCTCAAGTTCAGCTACAAGTCAGGATTTGCAATGCATACAACACATATCCAAGTTTTAGGTCTCATCAAGGCAATGAATGTATAAAGGAGCGGAAGAAAATCAGCTTAAAGGATCGGTCCAGTCAGAAGTGATATTTTAGTTAAGATAGTTTACATTAAATTAGTTGTAAAGGCAGAATGTTTTTTTTTTATCTTAATGCACTAAGATAAAGAAGAAAAAACTCTCAAGCACCCCCTGTAATTATTTACCTGAGACCCATCTCTCTCCAGCGATGTCCATGAGTGTCTTAGCCATCTGGGACTCTCCTCCTGATTGGCTCCCGCGACTGTCAAAGTCTGTTAGCCAATCAGGGGAGAGAGGGGGCAGGGCCGGGTCAAGGCTCCTCATCTGAATGGACACAGGGAGCTATGACTCGGCTTGGGTGCCCCCATAGCAAGCTGCTTGTTGTGGGGGCACTCAACAGGAGGGAGGGGCCAAGAGGAGTGAAGAGGGACCCGAGAAGGGGAGGATCCAGACTGCTCTTGTAAAACAACTGCAACAGAGGAGGCAAGTATAACATGTTTGTTTTCTTGTTTGTGTTTTAAAAAAGACTTTACAATCACTTTAAACCCTGGCTTCTTATATATATTTTGGACACTCCAACAGCAAGAGCTCTCTGCCAAAATGTCCCATATGTTATGCCTATAATTTGGCCCCTTATTGTCTGCCTTTATTTGTACTCATCTTTGCATGCTACAGGGGCCTTCTGTTGAACTTTCCATAATATAAAAATAAAAAATACATCCAACAGAAAGCGTGTGAACATTTCTTAATGGCCACCTTACGTATTCTAATTTAGGAACTCAATCACAGACACCTCATCAATACAACGCCCAAGTGTTATACAAAGTTTTAAACTGGCAGAACACTATTGCGTCTGTCAAAAAATTAAGGAACAGCTTTGGGTGGATGACCCTTTAAAGCGTATTTTTAAGAGACGCTAGAAAATATCTGTTTTTTTCTATAATTGGTACACAAGGAAAACTGTGGACAGCTACAGGGTCATGTTATCGAATCCCAGGAGAACAAATGGAAGGGGCAGCATTTGAGGTTGTGGAGTTGGAGCTCTCAGATAGTGTGCAGACAGCTCTGCAGTAGGGTCTCTTGACTTCCTCGTTCTGATATAGAGTGGATAGAAAAAGTCTACACACCCCTGTTAAAATGTCAGGTTTCTGTGATGTAAAAAAAAAGACAAAGATAAATAATTTCTGAACTTTTTCCACCTTTGATGTGACCTATAAACTGTACAACTCAGTTAAACAACAAACTGAAATCTTTTTAGGGGGAGGGAAGTAAAAATACCAAAATAAAATACTATGGTTGCATAAGTGTGCACACCCTTAAACTGATACTTTGTTGAAGCACCTTTTGATTTTATTATAGCACTCAGTCTTTTTGGGTATGAGTCTATCAAAATGGCACATCTTGACTTGTCAATATTTGCCAACTCTTTGCAAAAACACTCCAAATCTGTCAGATTGCGAGGGCATCTGCTGTGCACAGCCCTCTTCAGATCACCTCACAGATTTTCAATCAGATTCAGGTCTGGGCTCTGGCTGGGCCATTCCAAAACTTTAATCTTCTGGTGAAGACATTGCTTTGTTGATTTGGATGTATGCTTTGGGTCGTTGTCATGCTGAAAGACGAAGTTCCTTTTCATGTTCAGCTTTCTAGTGGAAAAAGACAAGGTGCGCCAATCTAAGTGCAGTATCAAAAAATTCGATTTTAATATAATTGATAAAAACAGCGGCCAAATGGCTACTCACAATGTTGCAGTAAAAACAGGCACATAAAAGCAAGGTAGGTGGTCCACAGACAGCATGCCAGCTGCTTCCAATACAGGATCCGAAGGTCTTCCAAACCGCTGGGGGGAGGCTGTCCACAATGTATAATCTTCGGCTGGTGGGTGCTGAACTGTGGGGGGAAGAATGGAACCCAAGTGTCTGCAAGGTGGAACCAGCATAGGATCAGACGACAAACCAAGAAACAGGAACCGGAAGAGAACCAGTGTGGAGCGCACCGGATACTGGAGGAGGAACAGCGGAAGTGTCGTGTGGCGCGTTTCAATGCATCCGCATTTTCCTCAGATCTAATAGGCTTGTAGAGTAGGCTAGGTTTATATGGAAGTCCTGGGGACCGTCGCTAAGTGACGGCGTGACCCAGAACCGGAAGTGGTGATAATGTTACAGGAAATCATGGAAGGGACAACAATAATAATGATGTAGATGGGAATTCATACCTGAGATAGAATAGAATGGAAAATAAGTAATGAATAGAAAAAAAATAATAAAGTAATGATAGTGCAAATAGGATAAATAAATAAAAATAAATATAAGAGGAAAAAAGAAAAATAGGATAAATGGAATGATTTCCTGTAACATTATCACCACTTCCGGTTCTGGGTCACGCCGTCACTTAGCGACGGTCCCCAGTACTTCCATATAAACCTAGCCTACTCTACTAGCCTATTAGATCTGAGGAAAATGCGGATGCATTGAAACGCGTCATCTGACACGTCCACGCGACACTTCCGCTCTTCCTCCTCCAGTATCCGGTGCGCTCCACGCTGGTTCTCTTCCGGTTCCTGTTTCTTGGTTTGTCGTCTGATCCTATGCTGGTTCCACCTTGCAGACACTTGGGTTCCATTCTTCCCCCCACAGTTCAGCACCCACCAGCCGAAGATTATACATTGTGGACAGCCCCCCCAGCGGTTTGAAACACCTTCGGATCCTGTATTGGAAGCAGCCGGCATGATGTCTGTGGACCACCTACCTTGCTTTTATGTGCCTGTTTTTACTGCAACATTGTGAGTAGCCATTTGGCCGCTGTTTTTATCAATCATATTAAAATCCAGTTTTTTGATACTGCACTTAGATTGGCGCATTTTGTCTTTTTCCACTATTGTCTTCCAGAGTTTTGCTTCAACTCTCAGGGGAGCTGCCGCTGGTGTTCAGCATCATTTTTATTTGACTTTTTAGTTCTCTTTATCTGGGACTTTTTAGCCATACTGCATTTTACATCATTATCATTTGGGACTTTGATATTCATGTTCATTTTTCATTGTGAATTTTAATCCATTTCATTGGTTACTGTTTCCCTTTGCATGTTTTGGTGACATCTTGCGCCATTTTCTCCTTTTTCAATTGTTCAGCTTTCTAGCAGAAGCCTGAAGGTTTTGTGCCAATATTGACTGGTATTTGGAACTGTTCGTAATTCCCTCTACCTTGACTAAGGCTCCTGTTCCAGCTGAAGAAAAACAGCCCCAAAGCATGATGCTGCCACCACCATGCTTCACAGTGGGTATAATGTTCTTGCTTTTGCGCCAAACATATCTTTTGGAATTATGGCCAAATAGTCCAACCTTGGTTTCATCAGACCTTGACACATTTTTCCACGTGCTTTTGGGAGACTTCCGATGTGTTTTTGCAAAATTTAGCCAGGCTTGGATGTTTTTCTTCATAAGAAAAAGGCTTCCGTCTTGCCACTCTGACCCATAGCCCAGACATATGAAGAATAAGGGAGATTGTTGTCACATGTACCACACAGCCAGTACTTGGCAGATATTCCTGCAGCTCCTTTAATGTTGCTGTAGGCTTCTTGGCAGCCTCCCTGACCAGTTTTCTTCTAATCTTTTTGTCAATTTTGGAGGGACGTCCAGTTCTTGGCAATATCACTGCTATTGTGCCATATTTTCTCCATTTGATAATGACCGTCTTCACTGTGTTCCATGGTACATCTAATGCCTTGGAAATACTTTTGTACCCTTCTCCTGACTGATACCTTTTAAGAATGAGATCCTTCTGATGCTTTGGAAGCTGTCTGCCAACCATGGCTTTTGCTGTAGAATGCGACTAAGAAAATGTCAGGAAAGACCTTCTAGAACAGCTGAACTTTATTTGGGGTTAATCAGAGGCACTTTAAATGATGGCAGGTGTGTACAGACTCCTATTTACCAGGAGTTTGAATGCGATTGCTTAAGGCCTCATGCACACGAGATGCTGTTAAACTCACGTTCAGAGGCAGTTGGACACTTTTTTCAACTGCCCCTGAACCCATTCAATGTTATCCTATGTGTCCATTACACAGTCTCGTGTTTTGGCGTTTTTAGGCAGTTGCGTTTAACCTTGTTTTTCCAGAAGCAAAAAAATGGGTTCAGACGCCAAACGCGGCTAAACGCCGGTACCGCGTTTAGCTGCGTTTGCGCTTAAGTGTTTTTAAAGGAACATTTTATGACCCGACTTTGGGGCCCCATATCTCGGGGCCACTTGGTGCTAGGAACCCCAAATTTGGTGTGCAAACACAGTGGAACTAGCACTACAACATTTGGGGTTGCTAGCACGGGGCCCCAAAGTCGGGTCACAAAATGTCATTCTGCAGAAAAGTGCTTGACATTTTGCGACCCGACTTTGGGGCCCCATATCTCGAGGCCATTAGATGCACACCAAATTTGGGGTTCCTAGCACCAAGTGTTGAGTTGGGTCGCAAAATGTCATTCTCTGCTCTGCAGACGCTTCTAGACGCAAACGCAGTAAAATGCGGCTAAACGCGACATGAAAACGCGGCAAAACAGGCGTTTCTAAACGCCGGTTTCAGCTTTTAAAAGCATGTGTTCAGCAGAGTTTGCACCGGCATCTCGTGTGCATGAGGCTTGGTTGTTATGGTGTCAGGATGATTAAAGCGCATTATTTCTATTATTACATTGTAATATAAAATTAAATCATTCAACTCACCATAATGCCGAATCAGTGGGATCCCTGAGCGTGTCACTAGCCACATCGCCTGCCACCAGCAGAGTCTGTCCTTGCATCAGGTACCCCCGGCAGAGTCTGTCCTCGCATCAGGTACCCCCGGCAGAGTCTGTCCTCGCATCAGGTGCCCCCCCCTGGCAGAGTCTGTCCTCGCATCAGGTGCCCCCCCCCCGGCAGAGTCTGTCCTCGCATCAGGTGCCTCCCCCGGCTGAGTCTGTCCTCGCATCAGGTGCCTCCCCCGGCTGAGTCTGTCCTCGCATCAGGTGCCCCCCCCGGCAGAGTCTGTCCTCGCATCAGGTGCCCCCCCCCGGCAGAGTCTGTCCTCGCATCAGGTGCCCCCCCCCCGGCAGAGTCTGTCCTCGCATCAGGTGCCCCCCCCCGGCAGAGTCTGTCCTCGCATCAGGTGCCCCCCCCCCCCGGCAGAGTCTGTCCTCGCATCAGGTGCCCCCCCCCCCGGCAGAGTCTGTCCTCGCATCAGGTGCCCCCCCCCCCGGCAGAGTCTGTCCTCGCATCAGGTGCCCCCCCCCGGCAGAGTCTGTCCTCGCATCAGGTGCCCCCCCCCCCGGCAGAGTCTGTCCTCGCATCAGGTGCCCCCCCCCCCGGCAGAGTCTGTCCTCGCATCAGGTGCCCCCCCCCGGCAGAGTCTGTCCTCGCATCAGGTGCCCCCCCGGCAGAGTCTGTCCTCGCATCAGGTGCCCCCCCGGCAGAGTCTGTCCTCGTATCAGGTGCCCCCCCGGCAGAGTCTGTCCTCGCATCAGGTGCCCCCCCGGCAGAGTCTGTCCTCGCATCAGGTGCCCCCCCGGCAGAGTCTGTCCTCGCATCAGGTGCCCCCCCGGCAGAGTCTGTCCTCGCATCAGGTGCCTCCCCGGCAGAGTCTGTCCTCGCATCAGGTGCCCCCCCGGCAGAGTCTGTCCTCGCATCAGGTGCCCCCCCGGCAGAGTCTGTCCTCGCATCAGGTGCCCCCCCGGCAGAGTCTGTCCTCGCATCAGGTGCCCCCCCGGCAGAGTCCGTCCTCGCATCAGGTGCCCCCCCGGCAGAGTCTGTCCTCGCATCAGGTGCCCCCCCCCCCCGGCAGAGTCTGTCCTCGCATCAGGTGCCCCCCCCGGCAGAGTCTGTCCTCGCATCAGGTGCCCCCCCGGCAGAGTCTGTCCTCGCATCAGGTGCCCCCCCGGCAGAGTCTGTCCTCGCATCAGGTGCCCCCCCGGCAGAGTCTGTCCTCGCATCAGGTGCCCCCCCGGCAGAGTCTGTCCTCGCATCAGGTGCCCCCCCGGCAGAGTCTGTCCTCGCATCAGGTGCCCCCCCGGCAGAGTCTGTCCTCGCATCAGGTGCCCCCCCGGCAGAGTCTGTCCTCGCATCAGGTGCCCCCCCGGCAGAGTCCGTCCTCGCATCAGGTGCCCCCCCGGCAGAGTCTGTCCTCGCATCAGGTGCCCCCGGCAGAGTCTGTCCTCGCATCAGGTGCCCCCGGCAGAGTCTGTCCTCGCATCAGGTGCCCCCGGCAGAGTCTGTCCTCGCATCAGGTGCCCCCGGTAGGGTCAGTATAGACCCCCTCAGTGCAGACCCCTCTCCATCAGTGCAGACCCCCCTACATCAGTGCAGACCCCCCTACATCAGTGCAGACCCCCCTACATCAGTGCAGACCCCCCCCTCGTCCAGGAGCAGCCGGTGTTCTGCCGAGAAAGTTACCCTTGGCAAGTAAAGGACCCCCTATACTGCGCAGGTGCAGCGCTTGCGCAGTACGAGCCGGCGGAAAAAGCCGGCCCGAGCTGGGGAACTTTTCGGCAAGACATGGCGGCTCCGTGTCTTCAGTGGAGAGGGGAGGGGCCATGCAGCTAAAGAAGCCGATTCATTGGCTGCACGGATCGAGCCCCCTTCCTCTCTCCACTGACTGAACACTAGGGGGAAGATCGAGCGGCGCCGCCGGCCGCCATTTTGCTGGAGCCAGCTGCTCCAAAAATTAAAAAAAAAAAAAAAAAAAAACACAACATTCCCGATTTTCCTTATGGAAAATCCCGATTCGGGACAGCCTCCAATCGGGACGAGGGTCCCAAAATCGGGATTGTCCCGGGAAAATCGGGACTGTTGGCAACTATGGTGTGTTTATGTGTAAATGAGGATATAAATTAAAACAGATGATGCTTATTAAAGTTCACAAAGAAACTAAAAGGCCGTAAAACTGTGGCAACAATGCCAAGAGCAGAAAAGGCCCTGTCAGATGGGTAATTTATTTGTAGTGATCCTTTAAGTGTTTTATTGCTAAAGAATCGTTTTTTATGGCATTGGTAACTCTGCTAATTGTACAATAATTTGTAGCTCAGTCGCTAAGAAATTGAGTTTCAGTGTTTTATGCCTGCGACCATCCCTCTTCATTATTCTCTATGGCTTTGCTACAAATTGCTGAAAGAAAACGATTGGTAGCAGAGTACACCAACCTAATGATGTAGCACTAGTTTAACCTGTAGCAGTGACAAATTAGCAGCAATTATAGCAATGAAATCGTTAGCTACAAGTCGCTGTAAATCAGCATTGGCAATTTGTAAAATTAATCAAAACACAGCTTTAAAATTTATTTGCAGCATTACTCTTTTCTATTTAAGACCTCATTCACACTTGTGAATTGGGCCGCTTGTGCTTACCCACGGGGGACTCAGTAGGGATCCATGCAAATGGGTGCAGGCAAGAAGCCCCACTGAAAGCAATAGGAGCCTGACAGAGCCACAGCTATTCGCAGGTGTTTGCATGTAATTGTTCATGCAGCCATTACCTGCAAATGATCTGCCCTGCACGCAAACTGCGCCCAGCGCTGATAATTTGCAGGTAATGCGTCTTTCTACATGGGCAATAGCTGCACCCAAGAGAAGAAGCTAGAAGTTTCTCTGATCTCTGGTGCAATCTGCTGTTCACCTCAATATAGCACCAATATTTAAAAAGGGCCCAAAATACATCCCTGGAAATTACAGACCAGTTAGCCTAACATCAATAGTATGCAAGCTCTTGGAGGGGATGATAAGGGACTATATACAAGATTTTAGTAATAAGAACGGTATTATTAGCAGTAATCAGCATGGATTCATGAAAAATCGTTCTTGCCAAACCAATCTATTAACCTTCTATGAGGAGGGGAGTTGCCATCTAGATAAAGGAAGGCCCGTAGATGTGGTGTATCTGGATTTTGGAAAAGCATTCGACACAGTTCCCCATAAACGTTTACTGTACAAAATAAGGTCCGTTGGCATGGAACATAGGGTGAGTACATGGATTGAAAACTGGCTACAAGGGCGAGTTCAGAGGGTGGTGATAAATGGGGAGAACTCTGAATGGTCAGAGGTGGGTAGTGGGCCCCCCCCCCCCCAGGGTTCTGTTCCGGGACCAATCCTATTTATTTTGTTCATAAACGACCTGGAGAATGGGGTAAACAGTTCAATCTTTGTGTTTGTGGATGATACTAAGCTAAGCAGGGCAATACCTTCGCTACAGGATGTGGAAACCTTGAAAAAAAATCTGAACAAATTAATGGGGTGGGAAACTACATGGCAAATGAGGTTTAATGTAGAAAATTAAAGTTACGTACCGGTAACGTCTTTTCCAGTAGTCTTTCAGGACAGCCACCATGAGAGATAGTATCCTCCTCTTCCTCTAGGAAACACTGCGCCAGCCCATAAATTCTTACTTCCCCCTGCCAGACCTCAGTATATTCCAAGATTACCTCCGGTCAGCTGGGGAGACACAAGAACACATTAATAACATACTATTCCATATCATTATCATGCTGCGTTCTGGTCTTTTATAAGACACCCCAAAATTTCGGGTGGGTAACTAGGGCTGTCCTGAAAGACTACTGGAAAAGACGTTACCGGTACGTAACTTTAATTTTCCCCTTTCGTCTTTCAGGACAGCCACCATGAGAGGATGAACGAGCACTTACCAGTTAGGGTGGGACTACAGCTTGCAACACCTTTCGCCCAAAGGCTTGCTCACTAGCCGACACCAGGTCCACTCTGTAGTGCTTAACGAAAGTGGAATAGCTGGACCATGTTGCAGCCCTGCATATCTGCTCTGGTGTTGCTCCAGCCTTCTCTGCCTGAGAAGCTGCCATAGCTCTAGTAGAGTGTGCCCTTATACCCATTGGGATTTCTTTCCCTGCTAATGTATAGGCCTGGCCAATGGCTACTCTGAGCCATCTGGCAATAGTGCGTCGAGACGCTTTGCATCCTTTTCTGGCCCCAGAAAACAAAATAAATAAAGAGTCTGACTTTCTAAACCTCTTGGTCAGCTCTAGGTACTGAAGGATACATCTCCTTACGTCCAACGAATGAAATTTTAATTCCCTTTCCCCCGAGGGGTTGGGACAAAATGAGGGTAGAACTACCTCCTGACTTCTGTGAAAACCAGAAGCAACCTTAGGTAAAAATGCTGGATCAGTCTTGAAGATGATCCGATCTGGAAAAATAACGCAAAAGGGAGGTCTAACAGATAAGGCCTCAATCTCGCTGACTCTCCTGGCAGTTGTCACTGCTACCAAAAAAACTGTTTTTAACGTAAGATCCTTTAGTTGACATTCCTCTAAAGGTTCAAAGGGGGTTCCCGTCAGGCCCTGTAAAACTAAAGATAGGTCCCACTTGGGAAAGGGAGGGCCCTGAACCGGTCTTTGTCTAGACAGAGCCTTAAAGAATCTGACCACCCAAGGGTTGGTGGCCAGATGCTTTTCTAAATAAGCACTGAGTGCTGACACCTGACCTTTAAGGGTACTTATGGATAAACCCCTATCTGCCCCGCACTGAAGGAATTCCAACACCGTTGTGGGACTGTGTACCGCAAAGGAGCCTTCCGCACACCATTCATTGAAACGTACCCAGACCTTTTTATAAATCTGGCGTGTTTCCTTCTTCCTGCTGTTGAGGAGGGTGGAGATTAATTTCTCAGAAAAACCCCTAGCTCTTAGCATACCCTCCTCAGTAGCCAGGCCGCTAACTGCCATTGGTGAACCTGTGGACAGAGGACTGGGCCCTGTGAGAGGAGATCCTCTCGAGGTGGCAGGAATAAGGGAGGTTCGACCGCTAGTTGCTTGAGTACTGAGAACCAAGCCCTCTTTGGCCAATGTGGTGCTACTAGAATCAGGGACGTGTTTTCCATCTGGAACTTCCTGAGAACTGCCGGTAATAATGCTGGGGGCGGGAAGGCATAGCAGATTCTGAAATGCCAGTTCTGGATCAATGCGTCGACCCCTCGCGCTCCCTCCCCTCTGTTTAGGGAGAAAAAACAAGGGGCTTTCCCATTGCTTCTTGACGCGAACAGATCTACTTCTGGAGGACCCCATTTCTCTGAAATGAGATTGAAAACCTCCTGGTTGAGGATCCAATCGCCCTCTCTCAGTTTGGTTCGGCTGAGAAAATCTGCTATCACATTCTTTTCTCCTCTCAGGAAGACTGCTGAGAGTGAGAGAGTGTGAATCTCGGCCCAGTTCAGAATGTCTGATGCTAAGGCTGACAGGACTCCGCTTCTCGTGCCGCCCTGTTTGTTTACATAGGCCACGGCGGACGAGTTGTCCGACCGCACCTGAACATGGTGGCCCCGTAGCTCCTCCTTGAAGAACCTGAGTGCTAGCCCGATTGCCCTCAGCTCCTTCCAATTGGACGACCTTCTTAGTTCCCTGTGCTAAAAGGGAACCCAGATGCGCCCCCCAACCCTTGCCGCTTGCGTCTGTGGTTACCACCTGAGAAACTGGGATGAACCACAGACGACCCTGCGACAAGTTTGAGACCCTCCTCCCCCACCAGAGGGATCTCTTTACTTGGGGTGGAACCTGTACCAAGGTGTCCAGATCTTTCTGACTGTGATCCCACACCCTTAAGACAAAGGACTGTAAGGGACGAAAGTGCAGACCTGCCCATTGCACTGCTGGGAGGGTAGCGGTTAATAGTCCCAGGACCGACATCAGAACTCTTATGGAGACCTGACTGCTGCACTGGAGAACAGCCACTGCCCTGTCCAGTTTTTGTACTTTTTCTGCTGGAAGAAACACTCTCAGTAGCGTTGAGTCCAACAGATAGCCTAAGTACGTGATGCGCTGAGAGGGAATCAAACTGGATTTCTCCAAGTTCATTAGCCACCCTAGACCTGTAAGAACTCTCTTTGTTAGTTCTAGATCTCTGACTAACTGCAGTGGACACGGTGCAAACAGGAGCAGGTCGTCCAGGTATGCTATCACTGATATTCCCTGGAGTCGAAGAAAGGCCATCACCTCCGCCAAGACCTTGGTGAAAATGCGGGGCGAGGAGGATAGCCCGAAAGGCAGCGCCTGAAACTGTAGATGTACCGTTGTTCCACCTACATTTACCGCTAGCCGAAGAAACCTCTGCGAGGCTTCTGTAATAGGAGCGTGTAGATACGCGTCCCTTAGGTCCAGAGATACCATGAAGCAGTTGCGGGGCAACAGGGCTCTGACTGTGAAAATTGTTTCCATACGGAATCTCCTGTACGTCACTGACCTGTTCAGGGGCTTTAAATTCAGAATCAGTCTGAATTTCCCTGTGGGTTTCTTCACTACGAAGATGTGTGAATAGAAACCCTCTCCCTCCTCGGTCTTTGGAACTCTGAGAACCACATTTTGATCTACCAGATCTCTTAATGCTTCCAACAGAGCCTCGGCTTTTGCCGTACACCTGGGTAGGTGCGTGACAAGAAATCTCCGCGGAGGAGGATTTGTGAATTCGATATGGTACCCCCTTCTTATAATCCCTAGGATAAAGCGATTGGGGGATAACGCTTCCCACTGTGGGAGGAAGGCCCCCAGTCTTCCCCCCACCCTGGTTGGGGAGTCATTGGTTTTTACGGGGCTGTTCAGGAGGGCGAAAAATCGCCCCTCCCCTGCCCTTCTTCTGACCCCAGAATTTCTTTTGCCCTTCCGGCTTTGGAATTTCTTTACGCTTTTGCGGACGAAACCCCTTCTTTGTCTGTGTAGGGGTTTTCCGCTTAACTGGGAAGGATTTCTTCCTGTCTGCTGTGCGGTCCAAGACGGTCTCTAACCCTGGGCCGAAGAGAAGGTCTCCCGTTAACGGTATGCCGCACAACTTGGCCTTAGAGGCGCTATCGCCCGGCCAAGTTTTTAGCCAGAGGGCTCTCCTGGCCGAATTGGCCAGAGCCGCTGATCTGGCCGACATACGGACTGATTCTGCCGAGGCATCAGCTATGTAGGCGATACCCCGCAGAATCGTAGGGAAAGAAGATAGAATGGTTTCTTTTGCCGTTCCAGCTTCAATATGCTCCTGAATCTTAGAGAGCCAGTGCTCCAGATTGCGAGCCACTACTGTGACAGCCAACTCAGGTTTTAAATTACCAATTGTTGAATCCCAAGTCTTTTTGAGAAGAGAGTCTATTCTCTTATCCATGACATCCACCAGGGCCCCCATGTCCTCAAAAGCCAGGTCTGTGTGTCTGGAAACCTGGGAGAAGGCAGCATCTAACTTGGGACTTTTATTCCAGATAGATGTAGGATCATCCGAGAATGGAAATCTCCTTTTTAAGGATCTAGAAAAAAAGGGTTTCCTTTCGGGATCCTGCCACTCCTTTTTAATAGTTTCAACCAGTACCTCATGTACTGGAAAAACTTTCCTCCTTTGTTCCCCTAAACCCTTGTACATTTGGTCATGAAGGGTCAGGGGCTTCCTGTCTTCCTGAATACCGAGGGTTGTATAAATAGCCCCTAAGAGGTCCTCTACCTCTTCCAGGGATAATTTATATCTGGAGGATTTCCTGGACTCCCCGTCCAGGTCCTCTCCCTCTGAACCATCCTGGGAATCGGAGGAGGAACTTCTGGTTGTCTTTGTTCCACTCCGGAGGGCCCTGGAGCTTCCACTGCCCTAACTGAAGTTGCAGGTTGGGCAGGAGCAGAGCCCTGAGCCTGAGGCGAGGTTGTATCCTGGGGGACTGGACTAAAGGGAGGCTGAAACCTTTCAAATAAGGCTTTAAATGAAGAGAAGGTGGACGAAAGCTCCTTAACCGAGGCTGCAAGTCCTGACTCCTGTTCAGAGTCCCTCTCCTTAACAAGGGAGTCTATGCACTCCCTACACAAGACCTTTGTCCATGTTTCCCCTAAAGTGTCCCTGCAAGAGGCACACCTCTTCTTAGAGCTATGTGCAGACCTAGACTTCTCTGTAGCTTTCTGAAATACATGAAAAGAAAAAAACATTTTGTCACTTTTTTTTTTTTTTTTTCAAAAAAACAAGGATACAACCCTGGGAGTGCACAAGACCCTCCTTAATATGTGGGGATCTGAGCCTCCCTCCCCTGACCACCCAGGGTGTCTGCCCCCCCATGACAGGAACTATACATGGAGGGACAATCCTAGATAAAGAGTACTCTTCCCCAGGGCACTCTTACCTTAGGAAGTGTCCGTTGGCTGAGCATCTGCTTCCGACATGACTTGCAGGTGGTTGCTACTACCGAGTCCCACGCTGCCTGTGCGCGTCCCAGACTCGTCTCCAGCCTGTGCCTGGCTTCCCTATCAGCGCCGCGACCCGGAACCGGAAGTCGTGGGTCAAAGGCAAGCACTCGCCCTTCCGCCGGAAATGACGACGCCCGTCGTCCGGCCCGCCTAGTTCCAAAAAAAAAGAAAAAAAAGAGAGCGGTCTGTATGGAATACAGGGAAGGTGAACGCTTGCCTGCTGCAGCCCTGTAGCTGCGATAGGGAGTCCCCCCAACCTGAAGCCGCACTCGGCTAGGAAGTGGTGGCAATAGAACGAGGGGTAAGTCCCCCCTATGCCCTAGGAAACCCCTGCTCCCATTACAGGCTCCAAAAAATATAAACAGCCGCAGTCACCCTGACTGAATGGCCTGGTTCCTTGCACAGTGTCTCCCCACCGGAGGAAACACTAATACTGAGGTCTGGCAGGGGGAAGTAAGAATTTATGGGCTGGCGCAGTGTTTCCTAGAGGAAGAGGAGGAGACTATCTCTCATGGTGGCTGTCCTGAAAGACGAAAGGGGAAAAATGTAATATAATGCATTTGGGTGGCAAAAATATGAATGCAATCTATACACTGGGGGAGAACCTCTGGGGGAATCTAGGATGGAAAGGGACATGGTGGTCCTAGTAGATGATAGGCTCAGCAATGGCAAGCTGCTGCTAACAAAGCAAACAGAATATTGGCATACATTAAAAAGGGGAGAGTTAAAACGATAATTCTCCCGCTCTACAAGACTCTGGTCCGGCCGCACCTAGAGTATGCTGTCCAGTTCTGGGCACTAGTCCTCAGGAAGGATGTACTGGAAATGGAGCGAGTACAAAGAAGGGCAACTAAGCTAATAAAGGATCTGGGAGGGATATTAGTTATGAGGAAAGGTTGCGAGCACTGAACTTATTCTGTCTGGAGAAGAGATGTTTGAGAGGGGATATGATTTCAATTTATTAATACCGTACTGGTGACCCCACAATAGGGATAAAACTTTTTTGCGGAAGGGAGTTTAACAAGACACGTGGCCACTCATTAAAATTAGAAGAAAAGAGGTTTAACCTTAAATTACGTAGAGGGCTCTTTACTGTAAGAGCAGCAAGGATGTGGAATTCCCTTCCACAGGTGGTGGTCTCAGCGGGGAGCATCGATAGTTTCAAAAAACTATTAGATAAGCACCTGAACGACCGCAACATACAGGGATATAGAATGTAATACTGACATATAATCACACACATAGGTTGGACTTGATGGACTTGTGTCTTTTTTCAACCTCACCTACTATTTAACTATGTAATAAATGGTGAGCACAGGCATATACAGTATATAGCAAATTTCAGCATTTCTCTTCAGTAGACACAAACTGAACAGAAGTGTGCCCTTATCTTGCATCAACGTGTTTCAGAATAAATATTAATTCTGATTGGAGGAGGTGCAGTTTTTTGAGGTGGTCACTGTACCTCCTCTCCACCTCATCCAATCAGAGTGTGCCTTGTATTCTTTAACCACTTGCCTACAGGGCACTTTCACCCCCTTCCTGGCCAGGCCAATTTTTAGCTCTGTCCCACTTTGAATGACAATTGCGCGGTCATGCAACACTGTACCCATATGATTTTTTTTTTTCATCACTGCTGGTTTTTTTCATTTTTTTTTTTTTTTTTTTTTAAAAAAGAACAGACCAAAAATATTGAAAAAAAAATTTTTTTCTTAGTTTCTCTCAGTAAATTATGTAAATAAGTAATTTATCTCCTTAACTGATGGGCGCTGATGAGGCTGCACTGATGAGGTGGCACTTATGGGCACTGATAGGCAGCACTGATATGCGGCTCGAATAGGTGGCAGTGACTGGCATCACTAATGGGCACTGATTGGTCGCACTGGGAGGGCTTTACTGTCATCAGGGTACTGATAATCAGTGCCCCGATTAAATGTCCGGGTGTTCCCTGTGAGTAGATACTGCTGATCGGCTCTCCACGCCACACTCTGTCAGTGTGAGGCGATGAGAGCCAATCACCGGCACTTACGTGTTTAAATGTGACCGGCTGTGATTGGACACAGCCGATCACTTGGTTAAAGAGCCATGTGATTGGCCCTTTACAGCGATCGGAGTCGTGCTGTCACCTAGCAACACAGCGCTGCCAAGATCGCCGCGCTGTGCGCCCCCGTGTGCCAGCCATTTTGGGGCGACGTCATATGACGTCTTCCCAGAATGAGAGCCGCACCGTCCCTTTGTCATTTGACAGTGGGCAGTCGGCAAGCGGTTAAAATATGCAAAGCATGATGTAAATGGCAGCAACCCCCTGTGGTAACTATGTATTAAAAATCATATCTAAAGTTCATGATATAAAGCAGTTTCTCAACTCCAGTTCTCAAGGCGCCCCAACAGGTCATGTTTTCAGGCCTTTCATTATTTTGCACAGGTGAACTGATCAGTTTCACTGCTTTGGGCCCCTTTCACACTGGGGCGCCGTAGTTTTTGCAGGGGTTTTCGGGCGATGGCGGGGTGATTTTAACCCCTATCGGCCAAAAAAGGTTTAAAATGACCCACAAAGCGCCGCTGCAGAGGCACTTTGCCAACAGTTTGGCAGCGGTGCTCATTCAGTTCAATGGGCAGGAGTGGTTTATACACCGCTCTTTCGCCGCTCCAAAGATGCTGCTTGCAGGAGTTTTTTTTAACGTCCTGCCAGCACATCCCCTCAGTGTGAAAGCCGGACTGCAGGGGAGACATTTTTAAGGGGTTTTACAGGTGCTATTTTTATCCCAAAAGCGCCTGAAAAACGTCTCAGTATGAAATGTGTCTTAGTAACTACCATAGCCCTTTCATCTGAGGGAAATCCTGAAAACATGACCTGTTGGGGCACCTTGAGGACTGGAGTTGAGAAACACGGATATAAAGAATATGTGTAGTTCATAGAAACCAAACATGATCTCCTTTTGTGTGTTAATGTATATAATAAGGGTAGCTGAATATTGACTATTTTTAGACATGTTATATCATAAAGCCCTAAGGATGTACAGTATAGGCGTACGGGCACAAAAGAAGAAACAGGGAAAGTTACGCTAGAAGTCAGGGAGGTTAAATATTTCACAAAAGAGAGTATCTAATATGTGAGCAGATCATCAAATACAGAAGTCTAGTAATACTGCAAGACAAGGGGAAAGAGGAAGTGGTCAGAACTCAGATAGGGAGGATCTGTCCCATACACTACAAAATAAGCAAAATAGCGCCACTTTACGCCTACTTACTTTTTCAAATACAAATATAGAACATTAATTAATTCAAGAACACAGCACCCACTCATAAATACACAGACTTGTGGAAACACCTACATAACACATCTAGTCATTCCCATGCCAGTAACCGTCGCATGAGCTATGAACAGTAAAAAGAAAAAATGGAAGTACATTAACATAACTGAGTGTGTGTATATACAGTGCCATGAAAAGGTATGCATACCCCTTGAAATGTTCCACATTTTGTCATATTAAAATCCCAATAAAATACATTTACGTTTTTGGTTGTATGTGATATACCAACACAAAAGTGGCAAATAATTTAGAGTGGAAGGAAAATGATAAAGGGTTTTCAACTTTTTTTACAGATAAATATGTGAAAAGTGTGGCGTGCTTTTGTATTCAGCCCCCCTCAATACTTTGTAGAACCACCTTTCGCTGCAATTACAGCTGCAAATCTTTTTGGGGAGGTCTCTACCAGCTTTGCACATCTAGAGAGTAAAATTTTTGCCAAATCTTCTTTGCAAAATAGTTCAAGCTCTGTCAGATTGGATGGAGAGTGTCTGTGAACAGCAATTTTCAAGTTTTGCCATAGATTTTTCTGGATTTAGGTCTGGACTTTGACTGGGCCATTCTAACACATGAATATTCTTTGATCTAAACCATTTCATTGTAGCTCTGGCTGTATGTTTCGGGTCATTGTGCTACTCGAAGGTGAACCTCCACTCTAACAGGTTTTCTTCTAAGGCCACTTTCAAGCGGCGGGTCCGTTAGCCCCAGAAGGGGTTAAAAGCGCCTGCTTAGCGCTGCTTTCAATGTGCTTTGAAAGCGGCGCCCACTCATTTCAATGGGCCTGGGGCGGTAGAGGAGTGGTGTATACACCACTCCCCCGCCGCCCCAAAGATGCTACTTGCAGGACTTTTTTTCCCATCCTGCAAGCGCCCCGACCAAGTGTGAAAGCACTTGGGCTTTCACACTGGAGCAACAGAAGAAGCAGTTTACAGGCGCTATTTTTAGCGCAAAAAACGCCTGTAAAGAGCCTCAGTGTGAAAGTGGCCTTAGATTGCCCTGTATTTGGCTCCATCCATCTTCCCATCAACGTTGACCAGCTTCCCTGTTGAAGAAAAGCATCCCCACAACATGATGCTGCCATCATCTTGTTGAAGATGGTGTGTCCAGAATGAAGTGCAGTGTTAGTTTTCCACCACACTTAAGCCCCATACACACTATCAGATTTTCTGCTGATTTTTGTCTTCAGATTTACCAAAACTATGTAGTGCAAGGGCCTGCCTGATTGCATACAAATTGAAACGCCTAAGGTTTGACCTCATATTATATGGTTTTGGTAAATCTGAAGGAAAAAAAAAAAAAATCAGCAGAAAATCTGATAGTGTGTATGGGGCTTAAGCATTTTGCTTTTAAGCCAAAAAGTAACATTTTGGTCTCATCTGACCAGAGCACCTTCTTCTTCTTCTTCCACATGTTTGCTGTGTCCCCCACATGGCTCCTCACAAACTTCAAATAGGAATTCTTATGGCTTTCTTTCAACAATGGCTTTCTTCTTGCCACTGTTCCATAAAGGCCAGATTTGTGGAGCGTACGAATTATAGTTGTCCTGTGGACAGATTCTCCCACCTGAGCTGTGGATCTCTGCAGATTTTGCAGAGTTACCATGGACCTCTTGCTAGGTTTGCAGTTGTGCCATGATCTTTCCATTTTCAGATAATGAATTGAACAGTGCTCAGTGAGATGTTTAAAGCTTAGGATATTTTTTTATGACCTAACCCCGATTTAAAATTCTCCACAACTTTATCTCTGACCTGTCTGGTGTGTTCCTTGGCCTTCATGATGCGGTTTATCACTAAAGTTCTCTAACAAACCCCTGAGGGCTTCACAGAACAGCTGTAATACAGAGATTAAATTACACACAGGTGGATTCTAATTAGGCGCCTTCTGAAGGCAACTGGTTCCACTAAATTTTAGTTAGGGGTATCAGAGTAAAGGGGGCTGAAAACAAATGCACACCACACTTTTCAGATATTTATTTACAAAAAAAAAAATTGAAAACCATTTATATTTTTTTACGTGCCACTTTGTGTTGGTCTATCACAGAAAATCCCAATTAAAAAAAAAAAATACGTTTTTGGTTGTAATATGACAAAAATGTTGAAAATTTCAAGGGGTATGAATACTTTTTCAAGGCACTGTGTAAAATTATTATATATATATATATATATATATATATATATATATATATATATATATATATATATATATATATATATATATATAAGTTTTCTACTGTGAAGCTGAACACAACACAGATATATGAAACACTATTTAAAGTGGAATTTTACCCATAATAAAAACTTGATAAAAAAATAATGTTGTTTGGCAAGGAATATAAATTACACATTAATAATTCTGCTACCAAAATTAGTGTGTACAGCATTGCTCCTGTTTCTCCTTGCTGGAGGATGCTAAAGCCTGGCGCCCATGAGCAGCAGTAAATCTTTAGGCTGTTAGCAGATCAGTCTCTAGTGGCTCAGATTTTTGGCACAATATAAAAAAATGAAGAGCAACTAAGCATGTGCAGAGCAGGGAGAGACAGTATATTACTGAATTTTAAATAGTATAGGCACTTATTTTTAATAGTTACACGGGTATACCTGCAAAAGGGGCCAGCATGAAGTGATCTAGCAGGACTTCCAGCAGAACTCCAGGGAAAACTTTTTTCCATGTCCTTGTTGCTGATCTCCTACCTTCAGCAACTATGCCATCCTTCTGAGCTCTGTAGTTCCTCTGCAATAGCCTGCTGATCTTTCTGAAAAACCATTCCTGTCCTGCAATATACTGTTTGTAAGACAGCTGGCTGCTATTCCTCCTGTATCCTCAGCCAGCAGTCTGGTCACTTCCCACAAGTAGTTCTGTAAAGCGAGCAGGGATTTCTATTTTCGCCCTGCTTGCTGTAGTGGGTGGAGGGGTCTCACGGCCCCTGGTCTGTGCTGCCCATGTAGGTGGTGTCCTCCCTCCTCCATGCCAGCATCACCCCCACTCTGCCCCCATCCCCCCCTTCCACCCGACATCTCTCCGTGCAGAGCGGGGTTCGATACCGACATTGGAACAGTGCGCTCTGCGCTGTCTATTACAATGCTGGTCCAGGAGGCAGGAGGTTACATTGATCTGTGTTTTCACATACACCTGTCACAGCCCAAGATCTGTCATTGATCCCCACTCTGCACTGATAAGCTGCAATGGTGGTTACTAATAAGCTGCAATGATGGGCACTGATAAGCTTCACTGGTGGGAACTGATGAAACCACACTGGTGGGTACTGATAAGCTGCACTAGTGAAAACTGATGGGACCGCACTGATGAGGCTGCACTAATGAGCACTTATAAGCTGCACTGATGAGGCTGCACTAATGAGCATTTATAAGCTGCACTGATGATTGCTGATAAGCTGCACTGATGAGGCTGCACTAATGAGCATTTATAAGCTGCAATGATGAGGCAGCACTGATGAGCAGTGGACACTGTCCACTGCTTTAATGACACCGTCCAATACCAAATATCTGTAGGAGGGGTTTCCACCATTTCTGCAAAGTTTGCAGTCATTTTTTAGGCCTTATTTTCGGTGTGATGTGTATTATATGTGATGTTACATATCACAGAGATCGGTACTGTGGATATATTAAAGTTTATTGTGTCATTGATTAGTAAGTTAGCGCTGCACTTTTTTGTTTTTTTCTCATGTCGACATTTACATGTGCCACATGCTGATGTAAAACAGCATTGCCCAGCTCTCTTTCTGTGGTGCGGCTATAGATGGTGTCATACACCATACTGGCACTGATTGCTGTTAGAAAGATATCAATGCTACAACAAAAGGTGGAATATATTGAATACTGAATTACAACAGAGTACAGTGTGTAAAATATATCATTATGGGCACGTGTCTACAGTTCAGTAATGATTACATAAAGCAAGTAAGGGCAATATGTTTATCTTCTGTTGTGGCTGGAGGGGGAGAGCACAAACATGCCTTGCATTTATAAGACTGTAACCTACCTATCCTGCTGTGTGCTACTGAGTAGTATGGCTAGCTGGCTGCAGAATGTGGGGTGGGATTTATGTTAAAGTGGGCTTGTTCACATTTAACATGTATGGGCCTAGTGTACCCTCCCACATTCGCTCCAATTCCTGAAGCATGATAGGAAATGTAGTTTGATTATAGCGAAAGAGGATATGATGCTATCGCTGTTCTAACAGCTCCTCCTCGTCAGAATAGATGCAGCATTTTTTTTTTTAATTACAGAGCTGACTTTCTGGAAATTCAATTAGACTTTTCTCTTCAATGGTAAGGAATTTCACAATTGTAATAACAGTTTAGTGTTTTGCGTAGGGGTGTACTAATGGGGGATTTTTTTGCCGACCCCAGAGTTCTGCTTCAATTTGTTGACTAAAGTTCCACTTTAATCCAGTTGTACTGTGCCTTGCAAAAGTATTCACCCCCCCCCCCCCCCTGGCTTTTTACCTATTTTGTTACATTACAGCCTTTAGTTCAATGAACACAATAGTCTAAGTTGGTGAAGTAAAATTAGAAAAATATGTACATAAAACTATTTTTCAGAAATAAAAAAAAATGATAATTAGCATGTGTGTATGTATTCACTCCGTTTGTTATGAAGCCCATAAAAAACTCTGTTGCAACCAATTACCTTCAGAAATCACATAATTTGTGAAATGATGTCCACCTGTGTGCAATCTAAGTGTCACATGATCTGTCATTACATTTTACACACCTTTTTGAAAGGCCCCAGAGGCTGCAACACCTACCTAAGCAAGAGGCACCACTAACCAAACACTGCCATGAAGACCAATGAACTCTCCAAACAAGTAAGGGACAATGTTGTTGAGAAGTACAAGCCAGGGTTAGGTTATAAAAATAATCCAAATCTTTGATGATCCCTAGGAGCACCATCAAATCTATCATAACCAAATGAAAAGAACATGACAACAGCAAAGCTGCCAAGAGACGGCCACACACCAAAACTCATGGACCGGGCAAGGACGGCATTAAAGGGGTTGTAAAGGTAAAAATTTTTTCACCTTAATGCATTCTATGCATTAAGGTGAAAAAACTTTTGACAGTACCGCCGCCCCCAGCCCCCCCGTTTTACTTACCTGACGCCTCGAATCTTCGCTCCTCGTCCTCGTCAGCTTCATTGCAGCTCAGCCTGGTCGCTGATTGGCTGCAGTGGATGGATTGAAAGCAGCGCAGCCATTGGCTCGCGCTGCTGTCAATCACATCCGATGACGCGGCGCGCCGGGGGGCGGGGCCGAGTGATACAGCGAGCGGCTATAGCCGCCGGCTGTATCACGGGAGCGCGCCCGCAAGCACTCACCACCGTGCGAGGGAGCTCGCATGAAGGTGGTAAATGCTTGCGGGGAGGAGCTGAAACAGCCGCCGAGGGACCCCAGAAGACCAGGTTCGGGGCCACTCTGTGCAGAACGAGCTGCACAGTGAAGGTAAGTATAACATGTTTGTTATTTTAAAAAAAAAAAAAAAAACATCTTTACAACCCCTTTAATCAGAGAGGCAGCACAGAGACTTAAGGTAACCCTGGAGGAGCTGCAGAGTTCCACAGCAGAGACTGGAGTATCTGTACTTAGGACGACAATAAGCCGTACACTCCATAGAGTTGGGCTTTATGGCAGAGCAGCCAGAAGAAAGCCATTACTTTCAGCAAAAAACAAAATGGCACATTTTGAGTTTGCGAAAAGACATGTGGGAGACTCACAAAATGTATGGAGGAAGGTGCTCTGGTCTGATGAGACAAAAATTGAACTTTTTGGCCATCAAAGCAAATGCTATGTCTGGCACAAACCCACCACATTACCCAAAGAACACCATCCCCACAGTGAAACATGGTGGTGGCAGCATCCTGCTGTGGGGATGTTTTTCAGCAGTCAGGACTGGGAAACTGGTCAGAGTTGAGGGAAAGATGGATGGTGCCAAATATGGGGATATTCTTGAGCAAAACCTGTACAACTGTGTGTGATTTGAGGCTAGGACAGAGGTTCACCTTCCAGCAGGACAATGACCCCAAACACACTGCTAAAGCAACACTTGAGTGGTTTAAGGGGAAAAATGTAAATGTGTTGGAATGGCCTCGTCAAAGCCCAGACTTCAATCCAATAGAAAATCTATGGTCAGACTTAAAGATTGCTTAAATCAGTGAAGAAACCACCTGGACGACCTATTGTCTCAGGGTGTCAAAGTCTAACAGAGAATGCTAGTGCCTTGGTGGACAAATATCTAATAGCCCACGTAACCGCTCTATTCTCCTGTACAGGATACTATTGATCTGTTACGTCACATTGATGGAAAACAGGTCCCTCCTACTACCTGGCTAGTGGCCCTAGATGTGGAATGTTTATATAACTCAATCCCACATACTAAAGGCATTGAAGTTGTTCGTACCCATCTCCAGGAACGAGGAACATCCTGACAGTTACAGCCGGTTTGTCCTTCGGCTGCTTGAGTTCATCTTGACTAGAAATGTCTTCATGTTTGGCTCCTCCCACTTCCTCCAGGTACAGGGGGTGGCTATGGGGACTAAGTGTGCCCCGTCGTACGCCAACCTGTACCTGGGGGTGGGTGGGAGAGGGCCTTGTTTTCCCAAGAATTCATGTCAGAATTGCTTTCACACATCATAGCCTGGTATAGGTATATTGATGATATTTTCATTTTATGGTCTAGTAGTCGAGATAAACTCTCTCCGCTGATGGACTTACTGGCGGTTAACACCTTTAACCTAATTTTTACAATGGAATGTAGTCAATCCAAGATAAACTTTTTGGATTTACAAAGACATCTAGGTAAGGACGGTATTTTACATTCATCTTTATATCGTAAGCCCACCTCAGGCAACACGATTCTACATGCAGCTAGTGCACATCCCCAGCAGTTACTAGATAGCATACCCTACAGCCAATTTTTAAGGCTTAGAAGGAATTGCACTCAGGACTCAGATTTTTATCTGGCAGCTGGTGACCTATATGAGAGATTTCGTCTGCGGGGATACAGCCGTTCCTTGTTGAAGAGGTCTTTCAATAGAGTCACTAAACGAAACAGACATGATCATATTCACCTAACCAAACCACGTAAATCAAACCCTTCTGTTAGGATTATTACCCAATTTTCCAAACAACATGGTCAGATGAGAGGGATTCTTCAAAAATATTGGCCACTTTTGATGGCCGATAATACTATCAAAAAATTCCTCAAACCATATCCCGAAATCACTTATAGACGTGCACCATCCATGAGAGACCTATTAGTTTACAGTCACCACATGATACGAGGTCCCGTGGATTATTCCAATGTCGGTACCTTTCCATGTGGGGTGTGTGACCTTTGTCCCTTTATCTATAATTCTAGGAATACCCCTCTTCCGAATGGCAAGACTCACCGCCCGAAATATAGAGTTACATGTAAAACAATTTGCGTAGTATATCTAGCCCTATGTCAATGTGGTTGCTTTTACGTGGGGAAAACTAAGCGTCCTTTTTTTAAACGCATCAAGGATCATATTGCACCTCTATATAAACTTTTAACCACCACAGCCCTGAATAAGCATATTGCAATGGAACATAACTATGACCCAGATGTTGTCAGATTTGCAGCCCTGGAGCATATTCCTTTACATGCCCGGGGAGGCAATATTGACAACACCTTACTTCAGATGGAGACTAGATGGATATATATATTGGACGTTGTAAAATTCCCTGGCTTAAATGAATATATCAGTTTTAAATCCTCTCTCTAGAATAGTATATATTTGTTTGTGTTAATCATTTTAGCTTCTTGCTGTCCAATCGGTCTGTCCATAAATTGCCCCCCCGCTGCCTGACTGATTCTTCGGTCAATCTGGTCCCCCAGGGTTTGGTCATCAATCCTTTCCTTCATTATATTAAATTTAACAATGGATGTTATAGATAGAGAATATAATTTTTATATATATATATATATATATATATATATATATATATATATATATATATATATATATATATATATATATATATATATTATCCCATTTATTCTCATGTATTGTTCACTTTGTGCTTATTGGATTAAAGTATTGATATTTTGTATTGATGATTAAATATTTCTTGGCAATGATGAGTGTTATCTATGTATAAGTCATATAAAATTTTAAATATTGAGTTTATTATTGGATTATAACACTGTCTTAATCAGCATGTTTTTGTTATTTAGGTCCACATTTCTGATGTTGTAGGCACTCTGCCCGGCCGTATCCCGGTCATTTTTGGTGACAACAACTGTCCAATGGACAGGCTGTCCTGCCTATGTCCTCGGTCCTTCTGTTTTCTTCCCCCCTTCGGTCTGCTGTGTGGACCCAGTATACCTGGCTGGTTAGCCTCCACTCCACTTCAGAATCCGTCTCATTACAGCCTTTGGCTGCATGGACGCCCAAGGGCTGACTTTATAGTCAGCCCGCCCCTCGGCCGGGACCATCGCAGAGCCCCTAATGCCTATCCCATGCCTCCCTCCCCCCTTCCATGGATGACTGCGGGGATTCCATCGTTCCTCCCCCTCTCCTCGGATTGGTCCGTTGCCATATTCACATCTACATTGACCACGTCATTGGGATTTGTTGCCATATGAAGCGATCAACGCTCAGCACACTGGGTAGTGTAGGCTGGCGGCGTTGGTCACTGCGCATGCGCCCCATCCGCTCCTGATTGGCTGACGTTTGTCATACTGATCAGGTGGTGGATTTAAAAGGCAGCCAAGTCCTAGCAATTCCTACCTACCTGCTGTGGGATAAGTGTGGCGGTCAGGCGACGCTGGTTAAAAGGTAACAACCTTACATCTTCCTCTCCTTCGTTTTTTCGTTTTAATCCCTTAATTCTCTTTGTTGCTGTTACATGTGGCTATGTTGGTTGATTTTTATGCTGACAGCATTTCCATCTGCATTGGATTTTTAGAGCACATAATTCAGCTGATGCCATTTGAGGAATTGTGGGGGAGGTTCCAATATCTTGCCTATACATTGGCGGAATCTCCTGTCTAGTCTGCATCTTTGCTTATAGCCATATGCATTCCCTTGGTAAGCATCCCTAAATTTATTAACCACTCAACAAGCTTTCTAAATCCATGTATAATCATCCGTCACTAAACTATTTAATTTATATAAAATCTTGGTCACTTTATCATCACCACTATCTTGTCATTTTTCCAGTCCTTTTGGCTATACCCAATTCTGTGATCCCTGTATTCAAACATAGCGCCGTGAACTCCTTTTCCCGTGCACCAGCGGATGTTTTTGTTGCATATAATCAGGGTATGTGGTTGAGGCTTAGTCCCTCCTATTGACTAATTGATGAATAATTGAATACTTATATGCTAATCTTCATCCTTTTAGGCTCATTTTGATTCCCCGGTAGCCAAATACAGGGTTGAGTGTGACGAGTGTTCTCAGTGCCCTGGGGGTGCTCTCCTTGTGTCCCGGAGTTCCTGCATGGTACGTTCTGGTTGTGGGGACTGGGGAGCCGGGGACATGGGTGTGACAGTAATTTGATCGTTTTATGACATGACGGTTCGCCTCAATGATACAGATTATGTGGACCTAACTTAACAACATAGCCTTCTTTTTTCCTGTTCTAGTGTTTTTACTTCATGTGTTAATCTGTACATTCCCCTGATGAAGCCAATGTTTTGGCGAAGCTAGTTGGGAACCAGTGACCAGCGATCACCCTTTAACATCCTTGGTGACGGTCATATTGTGAATTATATATTGTGCACCTTTGTTTCTGTAATTTTCTATATATATGTATGTCTAATGTACATTTTTTAGCTTTTTTGATACGATTAAATAAAAAAGAAAAAGATTTTTATAATAAAAGTGTTCTACTTTATTTGTGGCACCGTAATAATCCCATCCCCCCCCATTCCCCCCTTTGATTATTTATTGAATGAGGATGAGGTGCCGTATCTAATAGGACATACCACCTATCACTCACTTAAAGATTGCTGTTCACAAGCGCAAACCACCCAACTTGAAGGAGCTGGAGCAGTTTTGCAAGGAGGAATGGGCAAAAATCCCAGTATTAAGATGTGGCAATCTCATAGAGACTTATCTAAAGGTAGCTCTACAAAAGTATTGACTTTAGGGGGTGAACAGTTATGCACATTGACTTTTTCTGTTATTTTGTCCTATTTGTTATTTGCTTCGCAAAAAAAAAAAAAAAAGAGAACATCTGTAAAGTTGTGGGCATGTTCTGTAAATGAAATGATGCAAATCCTCAAACAATCCATGTTAATTCCAGGCTGTGAGGCAACAAAACATGAAAAATGCCAATGGGGGGAGGGGGGTGAATACTTTTGCAAGGCACTGTATATTATTTAAAGCCTCAGCCTCACCTTTTCTGTTCCATGTGCTTGGATCTTCAAAACTCTGTGGCCTGAGGTGATTGGTACTAGGAAAGCAGCCTTTAGTGTAATATCTTCCAGAGCACAATCCTCAGTTGGTGTAAATGGAGGGGCTGTAAGAGCATTCAGTACCAATGAGAGATCGCAATTTTAGGTATTGTTGGTGGATGATTTTCTGGCTTGAAGCAGTGTCTGATTTACCCCGTTGGAGCAGCCTAATTTCAACGGTGTTTCCTGCTCAATTTTCACACCCTCAGAGTCAAATCCAAGATTTCCGGGTGGGGATGGATGAAGTTCCCCTGAGTCAGGAGGTTGTGTACTCTTGGAAGAACTATGGGCTTGGAAAGAGATAGCTGGGTCAGGAGTGTGAGCCCAGGTCTTTTTGGCCATTAGGCAATTATTGCTTGGCTGGTCACTTTCTCCTCTTGAATATTCAAGGCTGGGCTAGAGCATCCACTCCTGTGGTATCCTGCCGGGCTGCATGCTCAGGTACGGCTCCATTCACACTTGTCTTGCAACTTTGGACATCAAAGTTGCATGACAAGTCGTTCCCCAAGTTTTCAATGAGAACTATTCATATATGCGTGACTTAAAGTTGCAGCAACTTTAAAGTACTCCATGCACTACATTGGTCCGACTATCAAGCAACTTGAGGGTCATAGACTTCAGTGTTAACCCTCAGATGTTGCATGAAAGTTGTACTTGAATGGTATACAATGCAACTTGTGTGCAACAGTTGTCTATTATCACTGGTCAAAGTAGGGCTGGGAGATTTTCTTAAAAAAAAAAAAAAAAAAAAAAAAAGTTTAGGCGAGGCCTAGTCTGCGGCGTCAGGCCTCGCGGACTAGGCCGAAGCCGCGGCCTCACCTAAAGGCTCCTGCCCGCAGCTCCTCAGGACAGGCGCGGTGTCAGCGCCGGTCCTGGGGAGCTGCAGGCAGGAGTTTTTAGGCGAGGCTGCGGCTTCGGCCTGGTCCGCGGCGTCCGGCCGAAGCCACGGCCTCGCGTAAAAACTCATGCCCGCAGCGCCTCAGGACCGGCGCGGTGAAAAAAAAAAAAAAAAGTCTAAAAAAAAAAAAAAAAAATCGATTTGCTTAAATTTTGAATCGATTTGACCTCTCAACTCGATTCAAAATTTAAATCGATTTTTACCCAGCCCTAGGTCAAAGCCAAAGTCGTATCCAAAGTTGCACCAAAGTTGCTCTCCAAAGTTGGCGCAACTTTAGGGTCGTACGAGTGTGAATGGAGCCTAGGGGTCTGGTATGGGTTTGACGGAGGACCCCACGCCATTTTTTTTTTACATTTTGGCGTGCGGTTCCCGTTCTGGTCCATACCAGACCCGAAGGATCTGGTAACGATTGGGGGGGGGGGGCCCACGCCGTTCTTTTTACCCTTTTTTTTTTTGTTGCCGGCAATTCTTTTTTTTACATTCAGCTGTCAGCAGAAAACCGCTAAGAGCTGAGGACTCATCGGTTGCCAATGATGCGGCGGCTAGCTTCCCGGCCTGCTCCTTAGCAAAAAGCTATATACAGTGTGTTTAAAGAGAAATAAAAAAAAAAAAACGCATGAAAACTGCATGCAAAAACGTTTAAAAACCCAAATGCGCCTGAAAACCGCATCAACCGCATAGATGTGAACCTAGTCTTAATGTCTACAAAATTTGCTGCATGTGGGTTGCCTGCAAACCATATTAAGATTCTGGTAAATCACCGTGTCCTACTAATTCCAGGAACTGGCTTTCTGAGTACATACTGATTATGTAATAGCAAACACTCAGTGAGACACTCAGATTTTATCACTGAACAAAAATCAAGATATGCTGTATTTTGCACTCCTTCACTTGAAGTGCACAATGTTATGTAAGCCTTGAACTTTTCATTGTACAACTGCACAGCGCTATGATGGTAATAGTACTAGTGTAAGTGGGTGGCAGTAGATTGTCTTTGGATTTCTTCCAAAACATAAGCCATTCTAAGAAAGACACATAAAGTAACCAGAGAGGCTATGATTCTGTAAAAAACGTTGTGTGTTGGGTTTTCTTGGATAGACTTAAAGTGTTACTAAACCCAGGACTCACTATATCTAGTCTCTCAAAGTACACAGAACATGGAAATGCAAATTTAGTAAATATAAACTGCTAAATACCTTTTCTCATCAGCAGCTACAGAAGTCTTGTGTTAAAGCTTGTAGGAGGAGTTATCATTCTCTCCTGTTTGTCCTATGAGGCTGCAGGACCCCTGACCCTCTGTCTGGACAGTGCAGATTGTGCTGATCACATGCATCCTCCCAAGAAAAAACAAAACAAAAAACTCTCTAGCAATACACACCAAACTGAGTATGCGCAACTTGCCCCCCCAAGGCTCTGTTCTATCAGCACATGGATTGGGGACTGTGGAAAGGGGAGGAACAGCAAAGACAGGCTCAAAAATTCTTTTTACACAATGCAGAGGATTAACCCCTTAGGTTCCACAGTGAGTATAACAAGCATGCTTTACTGCACATACAGACTGATGTCTGTTGTGGGTTTAGTAACATTTTAAAGTAGTGGTCGATGGATTATCGGTGTGGCCAAATATTGGTGGGTGATATTCGGATTTTTCAAATTATCGGTATCGGTCAGAAACTTACCAATATTACCAGTATTGTTCAGACCTCCTCCCCCTGTCCTCGTTGCAGTTTTTGCCAATCTCTGTCAGTGGTGCCGCAGGCAGCAGAAACATGACATCGTCTCTCTCTGCCCGCCTCGCATCACTCGCTGTTCTCTGCTCCCAATCTCTGACAGAGCTGCAGCCACGGGCGAACAGAAAAATAGTTATGTCATCTTTCATCGCCCCCATTTGGAAGTTTACCTGCTCTAACGTCGCTGGGAAGAGGCTGCCAGAAGTAGTGACAAGCTGCATATGGTGGCCGGTGACAGTGGCAAGTGACAGTGACAAGATGCATATGGGTGGCAGGTGACAGTGGCAAGCGACACACTGCATAAAGGGTGGCAAGTGACAGTGGCAAGTGACACACTGCATACAGGGTGGCAGGTGACGGTGATGTACAGAATATCGGCACTTGACATCGAAAAAAGGCAGCTGAAAAATCGGTATCGGACCTGAAAAAACAATATCGGTCAACTCTAGAGCTGCACAATTAATCGTTAAAAAATCGTGATCTCGATTCACCTCCCCTGACGATCTCTCCTGCTGAGTTTGACGATTCTTTCATATAAACAAGTGGAGAGATTATCTGCTCACTCAGCTGTCAAAAGAAAACATCCAGGCATTCTGCCAAGTTTAGAACTTGAAACATTGTATCTAACTTCCTTCTTAGCTCAAAGGGATAAACTTCTCTGTGTAAACAAATAACCTGGGCAATCTGCCAAGCTTTAAACAACCTGTAAATGCAGGAAGTTTAACCACTTAAAGTCTAAATCTTTTTCTGACACTTCTTTCTTAAGTTAAAATCAATATTTTTTGCTAAAAAAAAATTACTTGGAACCCCCAAACATTAGAGATAAAATATATATAAATTATAATATGGAATAAAATGGCAATTGCTGCAATATTTTATGTCGCACTGTATTTGCCCAGCGGTCTTTCAAATGCAATTTTTTGGGAAAAAATACACTTCAATAAATAAAAAAAAAAAGAAACAGTAAAGTTAGCGCAATTTTTTTTTGTTTTAATGTGAAAGATGATGTTACGCCGCGAGAATCGTGAGAGAATCGTGATCTATCCTCTAAGCAAAAAAATCGTGATTCTCATTTTAGCCAGAATCGTGCAGCTCTAGTCAACTCCTTCTTTAAAGTAAACCTTTCATAAATCGATGCATTTCAAACTGCACAAATGATTTTAAAAATGTCTAAGCACAGGCTACATTCACTGAAAATGTTAAAGCAATCAACAGATCCAGAAATACAGGTGGCAGAATGTATATGCCATTTTCCTGTAAGAACCATTTCACCCCATACATGGTGAAAATAGTATTATTACTAGCAGTAACCCACATGGATTTATGAAGAACCGTTTTTGCCAGACCAAACTTTTATAATTCTATGAGGTGGCAAGTTGTAATTTGGATAGAGGAAGGCCTGTGGAAGCAGCTTATCTGGATTTTGCTAAGGCCTTTGATGCAATACCCCATGAACACTTAAAAGCGGAGTTCCACCCAAAAATGGAACTTCCACTTTAAGTACCCGTGACTCCCTGAAATGCCACATTTGGCATGTCATTTTTTTTTGCGGGAGCGGGCATCTAGTTTTCACATGTATCCAGCTCCCACTTTCTCTCCTGGCGCTGCAGCACCAGAAGGAAGTTCACCTCTCCCCCCTCCCTCTCTGCAACCCAAAAGGTTGCCCGGCTATTCATAACGCACATCGCGTGCCCGTCTATGAAGCCACAGCCATGCGCCCACACTTGCAATGACGGCACTGCAGAGAGGAGGGGGAGAAAAGCAAGGCTTCAGGCTGCCACATCGCTGGACCATGGGACAGGTGAGTGTCTGTTTATTAAGAGTCAGCAGCTACACTTTTGTAGCTGCTGACTTTTAAATGAGTGGAATTCCACTTTAATTTACAAATTGATGTCCTTAGGCATTTACATGGTATAGAAAAAAACGTTTTGCAGGTATGGGTCCAGGGGGTGGTGAATAATGGCAGATTTTCTGAATGGTTTGGAGTTGTAAGCAGGGTACCCCAGGGTTCGGACCTGGGATCAATTGTGTTTACTTTGTTCATCTGTAAAATGCAGAGGTTGGAATAAGTAGTTTAATCTCAGTGTTTGCTGATGATAGAAAGCTAAGCAGGGCAATAACTTTAAAACAGAATATACAGTGCCTTGAAAATATTTTCATACCTCTTGAAATTTTCCACATTTTGTCATGCTACAACCAAAAACGTAAATGTATTTTGTTGGGATTATATGTGATAGACCAACACAAAGTGGCACATAATTGTGAAGTGAAATGGTTTTCTAATTTTTTTTTTTTTTTTACACATAAATATCCGAACAGTGTGGCATGCATTTGTATTCAGCCCTCTTTACTCTGATACCCCTTAACTAAAATCTAGTGGAACCAATTGCCTTCAGAAGTCACTTAATTAGTTAATAGAGTCCACCTGTGTGTAATTTAATCTCACTATAAATACAGCTGTTCTGTGAAGCCCTTGGAGGTTTGTTAGAGAACCTTAGGGAACACACAGCATCATGAAGGCCAAAGAACACACAGACAGGTCATAGTTACATAGTTAGTAAGGTTGAATAAAGACACCAGTCCATCCAGTTCAACCTCAACCTGAGTGAGTGTGGGTGCCTACAATTGTCCCTATCCCTATACATTGTGTCTCATTAAGATGCTCATCTATTATTACTATTTTTATTTAAGTTACCCATATAGCACCGTCAATTTACGCAGTGCTCCACACATACATCGCACACTCACATCGGCCCCTACCCTCAAGGAGCCCACAATCCAAGGTCCCCAACTCACATTCATATACTAGGGCCAATTTTTTTGGACAGAAGCCAATAACCTACCAGTAGGTCTTTGGAGTGTGGGAGGAAACCAGAGTACCCAGAGAAAACCCACACAGGCACAGGGAGAACATGCAAACTCCAGGCAGGTAGTGTCGTGGCTGGAATTCGAACCAGCGATCCTTTTTACTGCTAGACGAGAGTGCTACCCACTACACCACTGTGCCGCCCTGTCATGTTGTGGAGAAGCTTAAAGCTCGATTCACATCTATGCATGTTGCTTTTGAGCGTTTCTGCAGTGCTTTTTGTTGTGCTTTCTGCGTTTTTTACCACGATTTGCGTTTTTATATATTTTTTTTTTTTTATGGAAAATTTGTTGTAGGGCAGATTTAAAAACAAAAATCGCAGCAAAAACGCAGTAAAAAAAAAATACACTACATGCTTTTCTGCAGCTTCTCCATTAATGTAAAAAACGTAGAGGCACAAAAATGCATTGCTGTGAACATGTTCCATAGGAACCCATGTTAAAAATGTCCTACATTTCTGCAAAAGGCAAAAAGCATGAAAAAAAACGCACTGGTGTGAATGGAGCCTACAGCAGGATTAGGTTATAAAAAAATATCTGAAGCTCTGAACATCTCACAAAGCACTGTTCAATTCATCATCTAAAAATGGAAAGAGTATGGCATAACTGCAAACCAACCAAGACATTATTGTCTACCTAAACGGACAGGCCGGGCAAGAAGAGCATCAGAGAAACAGCCAAGATGCCCATGGTAACTCTGGAGGAGCTGCAGAGATCCGCAGCTCAGGTGGGAGAATCTGTCCACAGGACTATTAGTCGTGCACTCCACAAATCTGGCCTTTATGGAAAGTGGCAAGAAGAAAGCCATTATTGAAAGAAAGCCATAAGTCCTGTTTGCAGTTTGCGAGAAGCCATGTGGGGGGCACAGCAAACATGTGGAAGAAGGTGCTCTGGTCAGATAAGACCAAAATTGAACTTTTTGGCCTAAAAGCAAAACGCTATCACATTAAATCCCAATGAAATACATTTACGTCTTTAGTTGTAACTAGAGGTGCATTGAATGGGTTTCCTGGTGCTGAAACGGATAACGAAAATGAAAAATACACTAGGCCGAAAACCGATACCGAAAATGACTGTATACATTTTTATATAACACATTGCTAATAGTATTAGCAAAATTTCCATGTGGTGCACCTCTAGCAGATATGATGCAGGAGATGGTCCGAGACTGGGGACATGGTACAGGAGATGGTCCGAGACTGGGGACATGGTACAGGAGATGGTCCGAGACTGGGGACATGGTACAGGAGATGGTCCGAGTCAGAAAGATCCCAATCAGCTTTGATTATACCACTGCAGCGCTTTCATGTGCGTTTAAAAAAAAAAAAATGCAGAGTGCTGCATTTTTATGCACCGCAAATGCACATGAAAATGCACAAACGTGACTTTGGCCGGAACCACATGAGTGTGGTGCGTTCTTTTCCCTGTCACATTTTCTATGCACGGTTTTAGACGTGCTACCATTAGATCAGTATGTGTGTTTTATGAAGGCGCATCAAAGAGGTGGTATGCAGGAGTTTGTGCACTTTCATGAAAACATTTACTTTTACTCTGCCATGGCATGCTGGGAGTTGTAGTGCTACCTTAAACTTGTTGCTCCTCTTCCAGTCAGGGCATGCTGAGACCTGTAGCCCCCTCCACCATCACCTCTCCAGGCAGCCCTCGAGGTCCCAGATCTGGAGTTTGTAGAACACCTTGTTCTCCTCGGTGATGGGCTCCCCTCTGGTCCTCTCCTCTGCGCCTTCTCCTTCCTGCCCACGTTTTTTTTTTCTCTCCTCCTTGGACACAGTCACGCCATAGTACCTTCACCCACCACTTCACCGTCTACAGCGTCCCGTTGCTAGGCAACGACGGGGGAGGAGCTGGGATGGTAGATTGGGCGGCGTGAGGACAGGGTTTTTGTGAGCAGGGAGGGAAGCTGGTGTTTCTATGATGAAGCAGGCGACGGTCAGCCCGCCCCTGGGCGGGTGTGCCCACACTAGGGCCCCTGCTAATACAAGGAGAGCAGGAGGGAGGGACACTCCCGCAATGGGCAGCACCCGGGGTGGACCTCTCCCCCTTTTCGGTATCGGCTGTTTTTGTCATTCGGCTGAATGACAAAAACACCATTTTCGGCCGATAATTTTCGGCAGCCAAAATTTCAGTGCACCACTAGTTGTAACATGACAAAATGTGGAAAATTTCAAGGGGTATGAATACTTTTTCAAGGCACTGTAGCAGCTTTACAAGAATACCTAATTAACCACTTCAGCCCGGGAATTATATACCCCCTTAATGACCAGGTCATTTTTTGCATTACTTTAACCGATTGCACGGACGTGCGACGCTGTACCCCAAAAAAAAATTGATTTCCTTTTTTCCCACAAATAGAGCTTTCTTTTGATGGTATTTGATCACTTCTGCGGTTTTTATTTTTTGCGCTATAAGCAAAAAAAAAGAGCAACAATTTTGAAGACAAAAAAAAAAAATAATATTTTTTACTTTTTGCTATAATACATATCCAATTAAAAAGAAAAAAAATGTATTCTATCCATATTTTTGGTAAAAAAAAAAAAAGAAAAATATTGCAATAAGCGTATATTGATTGGTTTGCGCAAAAGTTATAGCGTCCACAAAATAGGGGAAAGATTTAGGGACTTTTTATTTTTTTTGATCACTGTATAAATGGCACTGGCAGGGAAGGGGTGATCAAAGGGTTACGTTTTCCCTAAGGAGGTGCAAAAATGGTCTTAAAGTGGTTAAAATAGAAGGGTGGGCAGCTAAATGGCAAATGAGGTTTAACATTAAAAACTGTAAAGCACCAAAGCTAAAAATATGAATGCAAGATGTTTGTTAAGGGTAAAACCACTGGGGGGAATCAAGGATGGAAAAGGATCTGGGGGTCTGGCTAGATCATAGACTCAGCAATAGCATGCAATGTCAAGCTGCAGCAAGTAAGTTCAACAGATTACTAGCATTAATTAACCACTTGCCAACCAGCCGCACAGTTATACTGCGGCAGGTCGTCTTTATTGCGTGAATCATCGTAAGTTTACGTCGCTTCATGCAATAGATACAGAGGGCCTGCGGTGCCGGAGCTGATGCACATGGCCAGCGGCCGCGATGTCCGCCGACCACCTGCGATTGCTCCAGAGAACCAGAACGGGATCTGTCAATGTAAACAAACAAATCCCGTTCTGTCAGGGGAGTACAGAGTGATCGTCTGTTCCTAGTGATTAGGAACAGCAATCTCTCTGTATTCCTTGTCAGTCCACTCCCCCCCCCCCCCCCCAGTTGGAAACACCTCCCAGGGAACACATTTAACCCCTTGATCACCCCCTAGTGTTAACCCCTTCCCTGCCAGTGTCATTTACACAGTAATCAGTGTATTTTCATAGCGCTGTATCAATGTCACTGGTCTCAAAAAAAGTTTTAAAAAAAAAAAGTGTCCGATCTGCCGCCACAATGTCATAGTCCTGCTAGAAAAAAAAAAAATAATAATATTTTTAAAAAATCACCGCCATTACTAGTAAAAAAGGATTATAATGCAAATGCCATCAATCTACCCCCTGTTTTGTAGACGCTATAACTTTTGAGCAAACCAAACAATATACGCTTATTTGTTTTTTTTTTTACCAAAAATATGTAGAAGAATACATGTTGGCCTAAACTGATGTAGAAATTTGTTTCTTTACATTTTTTTTTTTTTTTTTTGGATATTTATTATAGAAAAAGGTAAACATTTTTTTTTTTTTTTTTTTTTTTTTTACATTGTCGGTCTTTTTTTGTTTGTAGCGCAAAAAATAAATACCGCAGAGGTAATCAAATACCACCAAGCTCTATTTGTAGGAAAAAAAACATTCGCAAAAAATGGCCTGGTCATTAGGGGGGTAAATCCTTCTGGGCCTGAAGTGGCTAAAAGGGTATTTACTCAAAGATAAAACTAATTCTACCATTTTACAAAACTGTGGTTCGGCCACCTCCTGAGTACGTGGTTCAGTTTTGGTCACCAATCCTCAGGAAGAATGTGCCTGAACTGGAAAAAGGAAACAACGAAGTTATGAGAATCGACTAGAAACATTAAAAACTTATTCTCTAGCACTGGGAGGAAACTTTTTAACCTTAGGTCTCTAAAGAAGACATCTTCTTCTGTGTTTAGCTATTCTAAGTGCGAGTGTGGATAAAGCCATGTAAACTTAGCTGGCTATGGGCTTCATTCAGAGAACCAGATCACATGTGGTATGTGCTGTGGGTGTCTAGACATGTTTTCCCTAAATACCGCATGCGATCCTGAAACTATCCGCAAATTGCTGAAAATGCTCAGCAAATACCGCATGAACAGGCTTTAAAATGTTATTAAAGTCATATTTTATTTGTTTATTAAAATAACAAACATGTTGTTATACTTACTTGCTTTGTGTAGTGGTTTTGCACAGAGTGGCACTGATCCTCCTCTTTTGGGGTCCTCGGCGGCGATCTTGGCTCCTCCTCTTGTTCTTATGTCCATCATAGCCAGCCGCTTGCTATGGGGAGAAGCGCAGTCAGCACGCGCCTGAATTGTTTGTCTATGGAGCCGCGCTCCATAGACCTTACAGTGGAACTTAGGCCCGTCCCCCCTTCCTCTTCACTGCATTTGACTGACAGCAGCAAAAGCCAATGGCTCTTGCTGCTCATTAAATGCAGTGTGACTGTGCCTAGGCACTCCTGCACCTTAAAGTATAACTAAAAAGGCGAAACATTTTTTTTTTAGTTTTGGATAGAGCAGAGATAGATTAGAACACCTGTCAGTGCCCCCATTAGGCCTCATGTACACTGCTGCTGGTAAACGGACCTTTAGGAGCAGTTGGGCATTTTTTTCAACTGCTCCTGAACTCTCCTCTATGTTATCTTATCAGTACATGTACACAGGGTCGTTTACAGTCATTTCTAGGCAGTTGTGTTTAGAGGCTTTTTTTGGAACCCAAAAAAAATGCGTTCAGAAGCTGTGTTTAGAATCATTTCAAATGTCAAGCTTGGCTAAACGCGGTAACTCGCGTTTAGACGCGTTTCGTTTACAGGCATTTTTCATTTTTGGCTATTTTGAAAAAAACAATTAAAAAAAATATTTTTTTTCAAACGCTTCTAGACGCAAACGTAGCTAACGGTCATTTTTAGACGCCGGTTTCTATCTGTCAAGTTAAATCCTTCAGGGGAGGTTGAACAACATCCCGTGTACATGAAGCCTTAGGGAGTTTCATCCTATTTGGCTTGTATGCCATTATAATTCAAAGTGAAAGAAAATCCTAAAATTTTGGGTTGTTCCCAGAAAAGTAATAGAGGGGAAATCTTACATAGTGGGTAAGAATGAAAAAAGACAATAGTCCATCCAGTTGAGTTCAGCCTGTGTAGGTGCATGTATTATCAGTGTCTATAATTATTTCCCATATCCCTGTATGTTGTGTCCTTTAAGATGTACATCTAAGAGTCTTAAAAATATCCATACTCCCTGCAGCCACTATAGGGACACTAGTTCTGGTGACCTGTGGGTCCCCAAGGAAAAAAAAAATTTAATTTGCAGGGATTTTCTCATACTTCCTGTTTGGCTATGGGACAGGAAGTGAAGGGAAATGTCCGCAATGGGGCAGATGACAAAAATAAATCTGACAGGGTTTACTACCCTTCCTTGCTCTATCGAAATTGGGAAAACAAATGTTTGCTTATATTTCTACTTGAAGCCTTATAGCTGTAGATGTACAGTGTGAGAGGTATAATTTATAACATGCCATCTTATCCTTCAGTAATTGCAGAACAAAGTTAAATAAAATGTTTACCATCGAGGCCACATTTTCAACGCGCTAGGGGGAAGTCAGGGTAATAGAGAAACAAACGAAAAAAATAAATAAATAAAATTAGAGTAGCGTTCTCCGGAACAAGTCAACCATACACGAATACCCCCAAAAAAAAGAAAAAAATATGTCTAATGTCCCGTAATGTAATGTCTGACCCTGAGAAACGACTAGGCATGACTTTCAAGGACACATAAGGAGTAGAAGTGAAGGGGAATCAAGACGTTCCATCCACGGGGTCCATTTCAGCTTTCAGTGCTGTCACACTTTGAATGACAATTGCGCGGTCATGACATTTTTTGAGACAGATAGAGCTTTCTTTTGGTGGCATGTATTCAATCACTGAAGTTTTTATTTTTTGCTAAAAAATAAAACATTTAAAATTTTGAAAGAAAAAAAAGTTTTGGTCGTAAAATTTTGCAAAGAAGTCATTTTTCTCCTTCACTGATGTGCACTGATAGGATGCACCAATAATCAGAACATTGAAGATCAGTGCCCTGATATCAGTGCAAACGTTCCCTGTCAGAAATGCTGGTTACTGGCTCTTCTCTCATTGCACGCTATCACAGGAGGACTGCCAAAAACCGGCAAGTTTGTGTATAAGTGATCAGCTGTGATTTGACACAGCTAATCACATGGTAAAGAGCCACTGTAATCGGCCCTTTACAATGATCTGTGATCAGCTGAGTTTGAAAGACACAGCGATAACGGAGTGCGGAGGATGTGGTTCTGGGAGGACATCCATGAACGCCCTTCCAGAAGTGGATGACCGCGCTGTAGCCGTCATTTGGCTACAGCACTGTTGGGAACTAGTTAAACTAGGCTGGTCACTTTTCAAGGGAATTTTCCCCAGAGTTTAGTAAATGTTGTGAAGGTCTGCTGACTTTCATTAACCAATTATGTGCAAGCAAAAATACTATTTTTGATTTTTGTTTTCCTTGCATGTTATCAGGTATTTGCAAAATGAATCTTTACTACAATTACTAAGAGAAGTGTAAATTCCCTTTCAAAGTAAACAGCTCATTTGCCTTTAGTAAATTAGCCCCATTGAGAGGGTGTCAGCAATACTGGATCCCTAGCAGGGTTCTGTGGAATACAGGCACATGCTCTTTGGCAGCAACTTTCCTTCTATATTTTATCCTTACTACAGGATTACGTTTCAAAGCAAAAATTAAAGAGATGACTTGTTACTTTGGGCAATTCAGAAACACTTCTCCAATCTTTACACAAAGCCCACTTTCTGTTTCCCGTTGTATAGTCATTGCTGAAGAAAGCCAGGTAATCTACAGAGGTCAGTTTGTGGGTGCTTCTCTCATAGTTTCACAACTATACCAAATCACAGGCTACACTGCAGCTGCATTCTGGAGCGCAATATACTGCGACTACAAATGAAATCAGAAGTCAATAGCATGGCCCTAATAGAAAAGCCTTTAAAATATAAAAATCCCATCTTGGCACTGAATGCACCAATTACTTTTCTGTGAATGAAAGGTTGCTAACTGGCACTCTTGCATGACATAAGCAATAACTGTTTTAGAAGTTAAAAAGTGTTACTAAACCCACAATAGTAAAATCAGTCTGTATATGCAGCATAGCATGCTTGTTATACTCACTGTGGAACTTAGGAGGGTAATCCACTGCATTGTGTAAAAAAAAAAAAAAAAACGTTTTATCCTGTATGCATAGATTCTCCCCCTCCTGCACTGTCTATCTGGGGAAGACCAGCTAACAGGGCAGAGAAGCTGTCCTGTACATGCTCAGTTGTGTCTTTTATGCTGGAGAGAACAGTTACTTGTTCTCAGAGATAGCCAGGTCACATGATATTGACATCACACATGTGGGCGTGTACAGAGGCTGCAGTGGAAATCTACTCCTTCCAGAACTCTCAGCACGGGAGAAAGGATGCAGTTTATCATGTAACCAGGGTATAAAGATCATCCAAAAAGGTATATAGTGGCAGTATTTTAAAGTAAAAAGAAGGTTTATAAGCTGTAGGCACTATGGGGGGCGGATGAACTATTTTCATATTACTGGGTTTAGTAACACTTTAAATACAAGACTGCAAAAGTTTCAAACCGCAAACCAAAAGTAATTCTAAAGTTAAGACATTTTTTGCCTTACTGTATTACCTGCATTAAAGTAAAAAATGTCCCACTGCTTGTTCCCCCCACCTAACACTTCCCGGGTCCTCTCTCAAGTTTGCAGAAGCGCTGCTCTCTGTTCCTCTTTTCACAGGACACACAGGCAGCAGTGGGAGCTATTGGCCCCTGCTGCTGTCAGTCAAATCCTGTGAGGAGGGAGCAGGGGGGCATGGCCAAGCCGTGCCATGCTTCTCTATGGACACACACACAGCCTGGCTCAGGAGCACGTCTACAGGGGTGCCCCCATAGCACACAGCTTGCTACTGGAACACTTAGAAAAGAGACTAAGAGGGCAGCGCCGGTGGAGGACTGCTAAAGAGGAGGTAAGGGACCGCGCTGTACAAGAACATTGATCAGAGCAGGTAATTGGGTAGTGACTAGGGGGGTTAAACCCCATCACATTTTTATTGCTGTTCATGTAGCCGCTAGGCCTCGTTTACACTTGGGGGGGGGGGGGGTGCAGTGAAAACGTCGGGCTCTACCCACCCAATAAGTGCAGCAGGCATGAATATGAGTCGCAGGGTAGGCAGAGCCTGATGGGAAACTCTGAGACTAGTTTCCCAACAGGTCCACTTTGCATATGATTGAGATGACATTAGGCAGATTAGAGTCCAATAGCAGCTTTGAAATCCAGCCACTGCCATCCACTGTTAATCACTGGCAAGGTGGACCTAACAGGCAACTGGCCCCAGAACTCAAATTGCCTGCTGCACCTGTTGGGTGGGAGGAGCTTGATGGGGAACGCAGATTAGTTCCCCATCTGGTCTGCCTTGCCTGTGATTGATAGCGCATGGCAGTAGGCAGATTCGAAAGCCTATTAAGACTAAATAGTGGCTACAGACCTGCCCACTGACGTGAGGGGTGAACCAAGAGTAGACAGATGGGGAACTAATCTGTCCGTTCACCATCAGGCTTTGCCTGCCTTAGTACCAAAGTTCTTGGCCACGCACCTATCAGCGTAACAGATGCAGTGACCTGGGAGGGAGGGCACTGACACTTTGGGTCATTTACTAAAGGCAAATCCACTTTGCACTACAAGTGTAAAGTGCACTTGGAAGTGCAGTCGCTGTAGATCCAAGGGGGACATGCAAGGAAAATAAGTGCAGTTGCTGTAAATCTGAGGGGTAGATCTGAAATGAGGGGAAGCTCTGCTGATTTTATTATCCAATCATGTGCAAGCTAAAATGCTGTTTTTTTATTTTCATTGCATGCCCCTCTCATATCTACAGCGACTGCACTTCCAAGTGCACTTTAAAGTGCACTTTGTACTTGTAGTGCAAAGGGGATTTGCCTTTAGTAAATAACCCCCAATGAGGTTTATTTACTAAAGGCAAAGCCACTCTGCACTACAAGTGCACTTGGAAGTGCGGTCTCTGTAGATCTGAGGAGAAGATGTGAAATGAGGGAAATTCTGATTTTATCAACCAATCATGTGCAAGCTAAAATGCTGTTTTTTATTTTCCTTGCATGTCCCCCTCAGATCTACAGCGACTGCACTTCAAATTTCACTTGCAGTGCGCTTCCAAGTGCACTTTTAGTGCAAAGTGGATTTCCCTTGAGTAAATAACCCCTACTGGCACACAGATGGCAAAGGAAACCTTAAAAAAAAAAAAAAAAAAAAAAAAAAAACACACGCACACACATTTTGGAGTTGGATATACTATAAGAAAGAAAATGGCTAGGACAATAGTCAGTGTAAACCTTTTTACACACAACTATGAACATTTAGGAAACCCAGCGTAAGACAGTGTTAAATAATCGTTATTATATAAATAAAACATTTGTTCTACCTTCCTAAATACATCAGAAATTAAAAAAAAAAAAAAAAAAAAAATGCAATCCCAATTCAATCAACATATTAAGGGTTACTATAGATGCCCTAACTAAATTCTTAATAATACACCCCTTCCTAACCAATGTCACCACAAAGCTTCTAACCCACTCCCTGGTCATCTCTAGCCTCGACTACTGCTATGGCTACTAGGCTATCCATCATGAACGCTGCTACCAGGCTCATCCACCTTACAAACCCGCTCGGCATTTGCTACACCCTTGTGCCAATCCCTCCATTGGCTACCACTCAACCAATGAATTCAATTCAAGATACTAACATTAACTTACAAAGCCAACCACAACCTGGCCCCACCTACATCACTAACCTGGTCTCAAAATTCAGGATTATTCTCCAAAAACGTGCAAAAACCAAATGTAGTAAGCGATAGCAATCAAGCAGAAGCAGTTTTTAATCGTTTGTATGAAGGTTACTTCACAATAATCATCATTGTCTGGCTGTATAAGGATTCATTCACATGAGTCATAAACCGTGAAAAACAAGCATCTCTCTTGTGCCCCTGAAGTGACAGATGTTTGCGCACACAGACATACCTATCAGGGTGAAGATCCACTTTAAGTCTAATTGTGATAATAATAAGGATCTTTTTAGTATGCTGAGGATGTTGGATTTAGGTTCCTGCTGAGCTTGAAGCCACCGATTACAAGCAAAGCAATATTAAAACCAATTATAAAAATAACTAACCACAAAACAATAAAAATGATCACAAACACAACCCATTTTCCCAAGAACCTGAATTTCTGAACATCAAAACTTCATTTGAAAATCATAAACAAAGTTCAGACTTAAGCAGTTGAAAGCACTGCCAGTTTATATAAACAGTTGTGAAATGACTGCAATACAAGTGTAATGTGTCTGCTGACAGCCAAATCCAATTTGTCACAATAACTATGTAATTTAACATGCCTTAATTCAATTGTTCTTCCTTATAGAGTGCTTGACAACTGTGTACAAGAGTCTGGAGTAATAAACGCTTCCCCTCCACACACCTTCCCCCTTCTAGCCAATGGCTGACTTGTGTGTCCTCCACCAATGACAACACAGATCCTCCACTGCTCCAGCTACAGTTGGCTTCGTATTGCACTGTGTGAGGGCCAAGAAAGTGCAATCATCTGCTATCCAAGAGGGGGGTGCCATGATTTGCAAGCGTGCAAATTGGGGATTGTTATCAAACAAAGAGCAGCCTTAAAAGGGTCCTAGGCTAGGACCATGTGTATGGATGTAGGTGCTGGATAAATCAGATAACAGAAGACCCATGGGAAGTCAGCTTGCAGCTATGGACCACCTGCCTGACAGCTGTTTCAAATCCTCTTATAGAGCATCAATACTGCAGACTTCACACTTATAAATTATTCAAAGCCAACAATAGCTACTCTTCCAAGCAGGTTTTAATAGTGCAAACTCACAAGTAACTTCATCCCAAAACACGTGTAATCATCGGGGTAGAAGAAATCATACTACTGATGTTAATCCAATAGTATTTATGGCAGATCAGGGCTACTGACACTAGTTCACAACTACTGATCACAAATCAGGACTACTGATGCCAGTTAAAAACGAGCGATTCCAGATCAAAACCTGTACAGGGTATTTTTATTTAGGATATTTCAAATAGAAGAAAAAAATGGACGAAATTTACTACGACTGGAGCAGTCAGAATCTGGAGTACCTGTTCATGGCAACCAGCTTCTAGCTTTCATTTTTAAAGCTTAACTGCAGCTAGACACAGATTGGTTACTATGCACGGCGCCTCCAGTTCTGGTCAACCCCCACCATCAAATAACATAAACCAGCATCTACCAAAAAAACCTTCCTCTCCCCCGTAAACAGGCTGTGTAGATGGGGCCTGTAGTGCAGGAAGTGGCTGCTGCTGGAGAATAGGCTGTAATCGCATGTTGTGAGTGGGGAGCAGAAATGTTTCTACAGAGATCCGCTGATCATCTTGTACAAAACGCCCCCAGAGGCGTCCGATGGGAACCGTGAGTTTCAGAAGGTAAACAACAGCCACGCCCCCTACAGACCTCTCCTTCAACGTGCAGCACAGAAGCAGCAGTACATTTCCATTGCACTCAGTGACATGACGGTACATCTCGCCCCATCCACAATGCGATCTCATGCATAACATCACGTTTCCTCTCAATCCTATGTGACAGCTCCATCCCCACACTCTAGCCCGATCGCCCACTATACCCCCTCCTACGATCAGAGGCTGTAATCCTCATCAGAAAGACTGCACATGCCTGGGAGAACATCAACAACATGGACCCATGCCTCCACACCCCCCACCCTTGCAGCGTGCCAACCAAGGGGCACCGGCAGCCGCCCTGGGAGGTGACCGATCGGGCTGGCCCGGTGCCGCAGTCATTAGTAAAAGGCACATTTTAGGGCCAGGTCCGATGGCAGGTTGATGGAAAAGTTGTTGTTTCTGGCTCTTCCCCTCCCTCTTACTCTTTTAACATGAATGCCCAACATGCGCAATGCCTGCGCTGCACCCCCCCCCCGCCATGGCACAGCCGGGGCTGCTTTTACCTTGTCGCTTGTCGGGTGTCCTCAGAGTGGAATGAGCTCAGGTTAGGAGAGGAGGAGGAGGGGAGGATCCCACGACAAGCACAGCACCACCAGCCTCGTCCACAAAGTCCAGCAGCGGCTCATCGCACACCAACTAAGTGCTTCTGTGTCCTCCGCACACACACAACATCCGGGGGGCAATGGCTGCAGATTGCTCACTCCATAGTCCTGCAATGTATGCTGCCTGGGCTCATCTGAAAGGGGGTGGGTGCTGGGAGGCTTTACTTTGCACTCAATCCTATGGCAGCAGGCTCATGCTGGAGGGCTGTGGGGTGGTTTTCTCTCCTCTGATCTCCAGGTAGGGAGGGGGTGTAACCCATGGAAGTCCCTTCACATGGAGGGGGGTCCTTTGCTTCTGCTGGCCCTGGGACCCAGATCAGGTAGATTTCGCAATGTCCTCCCACCTCCCTCTTCCAGACTTTTTTAGCAGTGCCCTATTGGGCCAACCCTCCCCATCTTCGGCGATCGTCCATCTTCTGTCACTTTGTGCGATCATCAATACTTATGTACCTTTCACTTTGGCTCCCCCTTCTTCTATCTTGTCCTTCTAGAACTATTCCTCCCCCACCTCCCTCCTATATTTTTTTCACATACACAGCCGCCAACAAGCTGCAGTTTAGGGGCTCACAATGATTAGTGACGTACTTCGGATCTGGATTTCTCCTGCGTCAAAAAAGAGGTTTGTGAACAGAAGAGATGGATTTGGGTTGGCGAGGGGGAGGGGCCGCAACATCTACGCCCCTTGCAAGTGCAAAGGAAGTCAGCCTGGACTCGGCTCCAATACAGTGTACAGCGGGCTAGGGGCTGACATCGAGCTTGTCCTACAATTGTACGCATCATACTTTACTGCCCACAAACATCGGACATTTACTATACTATTCATGACATCGTAGTGTTAACATGATCACATACAGAAGCCTATAGCTGTCAGACGGAATCCCCCTACAGGGAGCTAAATGACGACTTCTGATTGGCTGCTCCAGAATACAGCACAGCATTACTTGCACAAGAACAGCCTTATGCCCCGTACACACGATCGGAATTTCCGACAACAAATGTTCGATGTGAGCTTGTCGGAAATTCCGACCGTGTGTAGGCTCCATCGGACATTTGCTGTCGGAATTTCCGACAACAGATGTTTGAGAGCTAGATCTCAAATTTTCCTGACAACTTCACTTTGTTGTCGTAAATTCCGAGCATGTGTACACAATTCCGACGCACAAAATTCCACGCATGCTCTGAATCAAGCAGAAGAGCCGCACTGGCTATTGAACTTCATTTTTCTTGGCTCGTTGTACGTCACCGCGTTCTTGGCGATCGGAATTTCCGACATTTGTGCGACCATATGTATGCAAGACAAGTTTGAGCCAACATCCGTCGGAAAAAAAATCCACGGTTTGGTTGTCGGAAATTCTGATCGTCTGTACGCGGCATTATAGTGACCAAACACACTTTACAATGTGACTGTACAATCCTATTGTAATGCAACAAAAATCTGTAATATAAGAATAAATAGAAACATTCCATTCAATTTGTATTTAACTACTTGCCCTCTGGAAGGTTTACCCCGCTTCATGACCAGGCCATTTTTTGCAATACGGCACTGCGTTACCATAACTGGCAATTGCACTGTCGTGCGATGCTGTACCCTAATAAAATGAATGTCCCTTTTTTCCCACAAATAGAGCTTTCTTTTCGTGGTATTTGATCACCTCTGCAGTTTTTATTTTTTGCGCTACAAACAAAAAAAGACTGACAATTTTGAAAAAAAAAAAAAAAAACAATATTTCTTACTTTCTGTTATAAAACATATCTAATAAAAAATATGTAAAAAATATCTAATTTCTTCATCAGTTTAGAGCAATATGTATTCTGCTACATGTTTTTGGTAAAAGAAAATCCCAATAAGCGTATATTGATTGGTTTGCCTAAAAGTTATAGCGTCTACAAACTGTAGGATAGATTTATGGAATTGTATTTTTTTTTCACTAGTAATGGCGATCAGCGACATATAGTGGTACTGCCACATTGCATTGGACACTAAGTGACACTAATACAGTGATCAGTGCTAAAAGTATGCACAGTCACTGTACTAATGACACTGGCAGGGAAGGGGTTAACATCAGGGGCGATCAAAAGGTTCAATTTGTTCCTAGGCCTAGGGAGTGCTTGCTAACTGTGTGCAGGATGCTTTTATACTGTGGGAAGGCAGAGATCTGTCTTCCTGCTTTGTAGGAACACAGCCTTCCGTTCTCACAGAACAGCAGTCTGCCTTGTTTAGATCCCCGTTCTGCCCATCTCCCGAACGATCAGTGGGTCCTCACTGATTGGCTCCCACTGTGTCCAATCACAGCGAGAGTGGGTCGCCAGCGGCTTGTGTGCACGCCCCAGATCCGAAAGTGCAGGATCATGTGCAGGTGAAAGTGCAGGATCACTGCCCAGGGGAGCAGCTTTGCCGCTGTATATTTACTGTATACGGTCAGCAAGAGGTTAAAGGAGAAGTTCGGGTTACATAATTTTTTTTATATCTACTCATCTCAATGCTGCAGCATTAGTCTGATGCTGCAGCTGACCAACATCATCTCAATACCATTAAACAAGAACCGATTGATCACATAACTGCTGATCACCGGGTTCTCAGACTTCCCAAAGCAGACAGCAGTGACTGTCAGTCACTGCTTTCTGCCCCTCCAGCACTCACTGTAGTACCAAGCTGGAGAGGGTGGGCACAGTTGGCTTTGGCTGCCAGATGTGCACCAAGAGGCAGAGCCAGCTGTCAACCAGGTGGATTCCAACAATATAGTTGGGATCTTTCCAGAGCCTGGAGCTGCTGCTCTGTGACATCAGTCAACAGTTAGCTCGCTGTCAGCTGATCCTGGGTCACAGGAGAGCACAAGTAAGCGTACTTCTGTGACCCAGAAGAGAAGTATGGCCATACTTCTCTATTAATGTGAAGAGCCTTATATTACATAGTTGGTCGTGGTGTAAAATCAGATTGTAGTGTATGGTCAGTTTAAAACCCAGCACATACATTACAATCTGACCGTACAATCTGTTTATGCAAGCACATTTCATTTTACCAAGGCTAGATAACATGCAGTGAAATCTAAACCATTCAATTAGTAGTTGATAGATCTAAAAGTGATAGTACAAGGGCTGGCCTTCACACTGCTGTGCTGCAGTCTGGCCACGGCTCGCATGTATCCACGGGTTTTGCCTTGGTCCCATACACTTTCCATTAGGTCGTGTGTTTGCTGAAAGTGCACCAAAGATGCAGCATCCAGTACTTTTGTACCGCAACTAGCAGTATGAAGCCAGCCTAAGGCTCTGTTCATATCTTTTTAGCATGTAGGCACCCTATTCATTTCAATGGGCTTCCCTACCCACATAAACACAAGAAAAACAAAAAGTCCCGGAGCCTTTTTTTTTTTTTTTAAATTGCACTGCACTGAATCGCACAGCTTCTGAAGGCGGGGGGAGGGGTGTGATGTTAAAAAATGGCATCTTCACACATTTGCAACGTGTTTCTCTGAGTTTGGATGTGTTCCTCACCTGCAGATGTTAAGCATTGCAGTTGTCAGTAGCAACTGCAACTCTCATATGCCTTGTAGACATCTACCCTGTACTGTACACTATGGCTAAGCTCTATGAATAGCTACCTGCCTAGAGGCTTCCTGTTAGTGCGCAGTACTGCTGTCTTGCATCGCCCCTCCAGCTTATCACAGAACACTGCAGGCAGCCATTAGTTTGCAGTAACCCACAGCAACCAGGTTTACGCTGTACTGGAAGCAGATTGGTCGAGGTGATTTTTTTTTTTTTTTTTAAGAACATTCAAGTAGGTGCCATTGCCACCTAACGGGCTGTATATGTAGAAATGAACATGCTTCGTGCGGTCTCCCCCACCAGCAGCACACAGCTCCTCTCAATTCCACGCCCAGTGAGGGATTCGGTCACCTCCAGTCTGTAAAATGACATAACGTACAGGTGTTTCCTCCCTCCCGGGACGCGCAGAGTTAAGCTGTGAGGAGATGGAGGGGGTCACAGTAAGCTCGGCTCACACGCAGTAAGAATTAGAAGACGGCGGGACTTGCACTGGGAGCGTCTCGTGCACACACTGTGGGCGGGGTCATGTTTTCATGTACTTGCGGCTCCAGATTATTCCACCACATCGATGCTTTTTAGCTGCGTGTTATGAGGCTGCGAGCTGTGTGTCGGCCGCACTCCACACACCTCCTCCCCTTCCCTCCCATATTTCCCGCCTCGTTGCCTGGTCGAACGGCCCGCCTTCCGATAGCAAAGACATTACGGATGCAGCTGCCTCCTAAGCAGATAGCAGCCGACCACGCCCCCTCAACCTGACAGCACACTGGCGTTTGCCATTCTTCCAATTGGGCTGCCAAACATGGCGCCCGCGTGACGTCAGCGGTCCCCGCCCAGACAGGGTTGCAAGAACTGTGCTCTGTTTTGAACGGAGCAAAGCGGGAAATGGCTGAGGTGCGTTATTTGACGGGTGTTGTCAGCGCGTGACACTGGGAGAGTGGCAGGAAATTGTAGCTCGTTACATGGCGGTTTCTGAAACACAGTGTTATTTGAAGGACCATGGCAAAGTTCTGGTCCTTGTTTTAAAACCGATATGTAAATATTTTTACATTGGCAATGGAAGCTGTTGTTTATATTGTAAACAGTGTAAGGCATAGCTCCCAACTGTCCCTGATTTCGAAGGACTGTCCCACATTCAGAAACAAAGTCCCTCTGTCCCTCTTTCCTCATTTGTCCCTCATTTTGGTCTGATCTATATAGTTAAGTGTTCTTGCATAGCAAGACCACCTAGAAAAGGTACAATTTCTGGGGAAATTGTGAAAGTGTTCTTGCCTCTACAACTGGAGTGGGCGGAGTAACTGGGTGGGGTGGAGTGGCTTGAGTAACTGTGAAAAGTGTTAAAAAGCTTAATATTTTAAAAAGTATAAATAGTAGTAAAAAAGTTCCATCATTAGCTGAAAGAGCTGAACATTTTTTTCAAAAGTAATTTTTTTTTTCAAAAAGTAATTTTTTTTATTCAAAAATGATTTTTTTTCTTCAAAAATGATTTTTTTTTTCTTCAAAAATGATTTTTTTTTTCAAAAATGATTTTTTTTTTAAAGTAATTTTTTTTCTCAAAAATATTTTTTTTTTTCAAAAATAATTTTTTTTTTTCAAAAATAATTTTTTTTTCGAAATAATTTTTTTTTTAAAGTAATTTTTTTTTCAAAAATATTTTTTTTTTTCAAAAATATTTTTTTTTTTTCAAAAATAATTTTTTTTTTCAAAAATAATTTTTTTTTTTCAAAAATATTTTTTTTTTCAAAAATATTTTTTTTTTTCAAAAATAATTTTTTTTTTCAAAAATTTTTTTTTTTTTTTTCAAAAATATTTTTTTTTTTCAAAAATATTTTTTTTTTCCTGGGGCGGTCATAATGTTTCAGCTGATCATGGGGTTGTCAGCTTTTGTCACCTCCCGCTCTAGTTTTGAACATTTCACCATTCATTCCTATGGGACCAATTTCACCGCAAAAACTACGATATTTCGTGAACCATCGGCGAAACGTTCCACAAAGTAATAGCACACCAATTAAATGACATTGAGGCCGGATTCACACTGGTATTTTTCAGCTTTTCACAAAGTTCCACAAGGTAATAGCACACCAATTAAATGACATTGAACATTTCGCAATTCATTCCTATGGGACCAATATTGCCGCAAAAAACTACGATATTTCGTGAACCATTCGGTGAAATATTCCACAAAGTAATAACACACCAATCGGGAACAATCCGCTCGTTTCGGTATATTATTTGTCTCTGTAGTGTGAAAACTGTGGGAGGAGTCTACAAGCATTATCAAGTCTAGCAGATGAAGTCACATGCATTTGGGGTGTCTCAGCATCTTGTGTTTACAACCACTGTTTCCTAGCAACGCTCATGCCCTGTTTATGCTTCCCAAATACTACTTCATCAAAACTGCCCCATCAGAATTACCCCATCAAAACTGCCCCATCATATTCCTCTATTATAAATCAGTACATGGTGTGTCTGTCCCCTCCCCCGGGCTCTGTAATCAGCTGAGATGCTCCAGCCACCTTCCCCCCTGTGTATAACAGAAGCTTTGGTAACCATGGCAACAAAACAAACACTAACAGTACACTCTGATTAATGGCTAAAATTTCCTGAAATGACCTCTAAACAAATGGCCGTATTTTAAAAACTATACATCCTACAGTGAAGATCTTTATATTGTGAGAATCACAAGACCCAGACCTAGATTTTGATGTATAGTATGTCTCTGAAATATTAAAAATGAAGGCACGGTCGCAGTTTAGAAATTGCCCTTCAAATTTGAAGGGGCTAGAGTGTAGTTTCAATGAATGTCAATGGACGGCGTGAGTTGCAAACAAATGGTCATATTGTGAAAACTATCAGGACTATGGCTTAGCCGTGGACATGTTTAGTGGCAGCAGGGATAGCTGAACGTTTTGATATAAGATTTGTGTAGGTGAGCTTGAAAAAGAAGGGAGTGGTGGCAGTTTAGAAATCATGTTCTGATTTTCCAGCTTTTGTCATCTCCCACTCTAGTTTCCCCATTCATTCCTATGGGACCAATTTCGCTGCAAAAACGACGATATTTCGTGAACCATTCGGCGAAACGTTCCACAAAGTAATAGCACACCATTCGGGAACAATCCGCACGTTTCGGTATATTACTTGTCTATGTAGTGTAAAAACTGTGGGAGGAGTTAGGGTGGTAAATTTGGCTATAATAATAAGAATAATATATATGTGAGATAACAGTAAGTGGTCTTGCTATGTGTTCTTGCATAGCAAGACCACTTACTGTTATCTCACATATATATTATTCTTATTATTATAGCCAAATTTACCACCCTAACTCCTCCCACAGTTTTTACACTACATAGACAAGTAATATACCGAAACGTGCGGATTGTTCCCGAATGGTGTGCTATTACTTTGTGGAACGTTTCGCCGAATGGTTCACGAAATATCGTCGTTTTTGCGGCGAAATTGGTCCCATAGGAATGAATGGGGAAACTAGAGTGGGAGATGACAAAAGCTGGAAAATCAGAACATGATTTCTAAACTGCCGCCACTCCCTCATTTTCAAGCCCACCTACACAAATCTTATATCAAAACGTTCAGCTATCCCTGCTGCCACTAAACATGTCCACGGCTAAGCCATAGTCCTGATAGTTTTCACAATATGACCATTTGTTTGCAACTCACGCCGTCCATTGACATTCATTGAAACTACACTCTAGCCCCCTCCAAATTTGAAGGGCAATTTCTAAACTGCGACTGTGCCTCCATTTTTAATATTTCAGAGACATAGTATACATCAAAATCTAGGTCTGGGTCTTGTGATTCTCACAATATAAAGCTTTTCGCTGTAGGATTTATAGTTTTTAAAATACGACCATTTGAATTACTGCACAGTTGTTACAGCTATGATCCTTTGTATTGTGTATGAGCAGTGGGTGTGAAGCATAAACAGTACATGAGTGTTGCTAGGAAACAGTGGTTGTAAACACAAGATGCTGAAACCCCCCAAATGCATTTGGTCATACCTTCCTCTGATAGGCTTGATAATGCTGATAATTTACCACCCTAACTCCTCCCACAGTTTTTACACTACATAGACAGTAATATACCGAAACGTGCGGATTGTTCCCGATTGGTGTGCTATTACTTTGTGGAACTTTTTTCGCCGAATGGTTCACGAAATATCGTCGGTTTTGCGGCGAAATTGGTCCCATAGGAATGAATGGCTAAATGTTCAAAACTAGAGTGGGAGGTGACAAAAGCTGACAACCCCATGATCAGCCAAAACATTATGACCACCCCATGATCAGAAAAAACATTATGACCACCTAATAAAAAAAAAAAATCATTTTTGAAAAAAAATAAAATAAAATTAATTTTTGAAAAAAAATAAAATTCATTTAAAGAAAAAAAAAATAAAAAAAAAAAATTTTGAAAAAAAAATAATTTAAAAAAAAAAACAATTTTTGAAAAAAAAATTCATTTTTGAAAAAAAAAAATTCATTTTTGAAAAAAAAAATTCATTTTTGAAAAAAAAAAAAAAATCATTTTTGAAAAAAAAAAATCATTTTTGAAGAAAAAAATCATTTTTGAAAAAAAAATCATTTTTGAAAAAAAAAATAAAATTCATTTAAAAAAAAAAATTTTTTTGAAAAAAAAATATCATTTAAAAAACAAAACAATTTTTGAAAAAAAAAAATTCATTTTTGAAAAAAAAATCATTTTTGAAAAAAAATAAAAATCATTTTTGAAAAAAATGTTCAGCTCTTTCAGCTAATTATGGGACTTCTTCAACTTTTTTACTACTATTGATATTTTTTAAAATAGTTACTCAAGCCACTCCACCCAGTTACTCCGCCCACTCCAGTTGTAGAGGCAAGAACACTTTTCACAATTTCCCCAGAAATTGTACCTTTTCTAGTTACTGTTAGCTCACATATATATTATTATTATAGCCAAATTTACCACCCTAACTCCTCCCACAATTTTTACACTACATAGACAAGTAATATACCGAAACATGCGGATTCTTCCCGAATGGTGTGCTATTACTTTGTGGAACGTTTCGGCGAATGGTTCACGAAATATCGTCGTTTTTGCGGCGAAATTGGTCCCATAGGAATGAATGGGGAAACTAGAGTGGGAGGTGACAAAAGCTGAAAAATCAGAACATGATTTCTAAACTGCCACCACTCCCTCATTTTCAAGCCCACCTACACAAATCTTATATCAAAACGTTCAGCTATCTCTGCTGCCACTAAACATGTCCACGGCTAAGCCATAGTCCTGATAGTTTTCACAATATGACCATTTGTTTGCAACTTACACCGTCCATTGACATTCATTATAACTACACTCTAGCCCCTTCAAATTTGAAGGGCAATTTCTAAACTGCGACCGTGCCTTCAATTTTAATATTCCAGAGACATAATATGTATCAAAATCTAGGTCTGGGTCTTTTGATTCTCACAATATAAAGATCTTCGCTGTAGGATTTATAGTTTTTAAAATACGGCCATTTGAATTACTGCACAGTTACTACAGCTATCATGTTCCTGTGTTCTGTGTATTGAGCAGTATTTGTGAAGCATAAACAGGGCATGAGCGTTGCTAGGAAACAGTGGTTGTAAACACAAGATGCTGAGACCCCCCAAATGCATGTGGTCATACCTTCCTCTGTGAGGCTTGATAATGCTTGTAGACTCCTCCCACAGTTTTTACACTACAGAGTCAAGTAATATACCGAAACGTGCGGATTGTTCCCGATTGGTGTGCTATTACTTTGTGGAACGTTTCGCCGAATGGTCCACGAAATATCGTCGTTTTTGCGGCGAAATTGGTCCCATAGGAATGAATGGCGAAATGTTCAATGTCATTTAATTGGTGTGCTATTACCTTGTGGAACTTTGTGAAAAGCTGAAAAATACCAGTGTGAATCCAGCCTCAATGTCATTTAATTGGTGTGCTATTACTTTGTGGAACGTTTCGCCGAATGGTTCACGAAATATCGTCGTTTTTGCGGTGAAATTGGTCCCATAGGAATGAATGGCGAAATGTTCAAAACTAGAGTGGGAGGTGACAAAAGCTGACAACCCCATGATCAGCCAAAACATTATGACCACCCCATAATCAGCCAAAACATTATGACCGCCCCATGAAAAAAAAAATTATTTTTGAAAAAAAAAAAAAAATCATTTTTGAAAAAAAAAAATTAATTTTTGGAAAAAAAATCATTTTTGAAAAAAAAAATTAATTTTTGAAAAAAAAATTCATTTTTGAAAAAAAAAATTCATTTTTGAAAAAAAAAATTATTTTTGAAAAAAAAAAATTTCATTTAAAAAAAAAAAAAAATCATTTTTGAAAAAAAATAATTTATTTTTGAAAAAAAAAAACTTTTGAAAAAAATGTTCAGCTCTTTCAGCTAATGATGGGACTTCAAACTTTTTTACTACTATTTATACTTTTTAAAATATTAAGCTTTTTAACACTTTTCACAGTTACTCAAGCCACTCCATCCAGTTACTCCGCCCACTCCAGTTGTAGAGGCAAGAACACTTTTCACAATTTCCCCAGAAATTGTAGCTTTTCTAGTTGTATATAAAATGCACTTTTTATCTTTTATAAAGTGTTTTTCCTGTGCTAAACCTTTCATCCAATTTCTAAATTGCTGCATTTGTAAAAACCAAAAGCTAGTGTAAAGGAATAGCATTGGTAAAAAAGCACTTGTGGGCTTAAAAGAGAAGTATGTTTTTTTTAGTTTCTTTGTTTTAATTCATACTTATGTGGACGGAGCATCGTTCCAAAGCCTCTACACTGAGAACAGGGAGGTTGAACACCGCCGATCGCTCAGTTCTCACAGCTCCGTGAGCAAAGAGCTGCTGACTGTCGGTCAGCAGCTCTCTGCTCTGCCCCTCCTCGCTCACTGGAGCGCTGAGCTGTGGAGGGGGTTGGAGTGGCTGGCTCAGGCTCTCAGCGGTTTGCTGAGAGGCTGAGACGGGTGTCGGACCAGGTATCTCCATGGTCTTGATGACGCAGCGCTTAGACCGATTCTATGATGAACGAACTGAACCCCTGTGATCCATAGGCAAAGTACAGCCAAACAAGCTTTACTTCTCCTTTGAGGAGAGAGCTGGACTTCTCCTTTGATCTATATTTTTTTTGTGCAATTCTCCTTTAAGGGGGTAGTGGCAGGGGGTGCGTCTTCTACCTACACACTTTTGCTAATAGGTGTCCCTCATTCCCATCTCAGAAAGTTGGGAGGTATGGTAAGGCCTCATGAACACAGGCAGCTTGACTCCTACAATGAAAAACAGACACTTCTGGGTGCCCAGAGGGCACACGTGCAGCATGCAGCCTACTGCTAGCAGTCTCGCAAAATCTTCAGTTTGTGATACTGTGTATGTAGCATACTATTCCCCAAGGCTTTATGGGGCTATGGAGTTATTTTTAATGATATTCTCAATATGTGATTTTATATTTTATTTATTTTTTCACACTCTGAGGGTACTGCAAAGTCCCATTTCTCCACTTTGTCCCCTGTGTGGGTTCCAATATAGGCTGAACTTTGCGATGGCTGGCAGCACTTGTATACAGGGATGCATTCCACAAACACTGACTTTCTGCATTTGTAGCATATGGCCCTGCTTTTTGACAGGCTGCACCTGTGCCTTTGCGGGCACCAAAAAACACCAGGAGAAGAATTTACTGGAATCTGGAGTAGCTGTGCATCACAACCACAAAAATAAGATTCTATATTTAATTTTCAGAGCTCAACCTCTTGCTGACCTGCTAAAATTAGATGTACTGTGATCGGGCGGCGGCCAAGCATCGCAATGTATCAGTACGTCACAGTGCACATCCTGGTTTGGTCACGCAAATGCACACGACCCCCACACTCGTGTGATGTGATTGGACACAGCACAAGTTTGTCAGCAGATTTCAGCCAATGATTTATGATCGGCTGGGGTCAGTCACAGCACATAGTTTTGTGTTGACAAACACACAGAACTCTAAACAAATCACGATCTGTTTGTTTTTTCTTAGTAAAAGCAGCACACATTATGGCTCATGTACACAGGACAGTTGAAAAACTTTTCTGAACCCTGGAAACTTAACAGCTGGACGCCGACAGTGGAAAATGTCATACGTTTTTTTTTAGTTTAGCAGTGGTTATGAGCGGTTGGGGTTAGAAGCATTTTTATTAAAGCTAACCTCAGGAGACCCTTCCAAATGCCCATAATGCATGAAAAACAAGTAAATTATTAACAATTTCAGCTATTCTGTGAGAAAAGAGAGAGCAGTGTGCTTGTAGATAGCTGTCTTATTTTTTGTGTTTTCATTATGGATCCCATCTTGGGCATGTGTGAAGAAAAACTCCAGATGTTGCTGAGGCTCTGAAGACGTCGAAAATTGCTTGAGAGGACCAGAGTTCATTGCTACTGGACTCATCCATTGATGCAGGCAACAGCATGTGGTGAAATGTGTGTTTTTCAACATTTTTATATGTCCAAAATGTTTTCCCCTTTAAAAACGTGCATAAACGCAGTTTACCGCGATTACAAGCATTTGGTGTTTGAAATGAAAGTAAACTAGAGTCCTGAACGCGATTTTTCTGCTTTCAAAAAAATACCTGTAACCTCACCTGCCTCTAAACTACTATAAACGACTGAGTGTACAGTACATGAACACATAAGATAACATAGAGGAGAATTCAGGGGCTGCTGAAAAAAATGCCCAACTGCTCCTAAACTTCAGTTTAGCAGCTGTAGTGTACATGAGGCCTTACATTTGTTAGGCACACAGGTAACCCCTTGATTGCCCTTTGATGTCAACCCCTTCTTAGTCAGTGCCATTAGTACAGTGTACAAGTATTATCACTGATCACTATACTAGTGTCACTAGCAATGTCAGTTAGCGCTAGATTGGCTGCCACACTATCAAAATCACACTATAAGTTGCTTATCACTACCATTACCAGTATAGCATCTGTATGGATCAATATCTTCATCAGAACTATACTAGTATCCTCAAAATCACAGTTTGGTTTTTACCAAGGACATGTAGCAGAACACATTTTGGCCTAAATTCATAAAGAAATTTGATTTTGTTTGGATATGTGTTTTATAGCAGAAAGTAGAAAATATTGGGGGTTTTTTGTTTTACTTTTCATAATTTTTGGTATATAAATGCCATTTGCATATAGTGTTGCATGACCACGACAGTTGCCAGTTAAAGTAGGATAGTGCTGAATAGCAAAAAATGCCTAGTCACCAGAGGTCAGGTGGTTAAAGTGCTACTAAACGCACACTGTTTAATTTTCATTATCCCTTCTCTTTCTGTATGTGAATGATGACACAGATGATTTTTTTTTTTATGAAAATAATTACAAAGTACCTTTTTGCTAATCGATATACAGCTGTCACATGATCCAGATCTCTCCCAGCCTGTCTGCTGGAAACCATAAGCAGGAGGAGCTTCTAGTCCTCTGCTGCATGTTCAAAATACAAAAAAAAAAAAACAGACTTTGAAATACAGAGTAAAAATAAATAATATCAATAAACTGTTTAAAATTGTCACAAATCTATATTTGCAATTAAATCTTCATTTTTGGCAATAACATGGTGTCGGTGGATTTCTGCCAGTCACAGGCTGTTTTATGCCCCTCCAGGCTGTGTCTTAGATTAACAAGGAGGTGAAGCCTCCATCAACCAAGATGTAATATCCTACCCCGTTGTGTTTAGCTGGTTAGTGGGCATGGAGGAGGAGGGAGGAAGTGGCCTGACATTTACCACTGTGTACGCCCACATTTGTGACTATATAGTCACATGGGCTGCTCAGATGTAATTAGGAGGAAATGTTCAGGGTAGGTAGAAAAACACTGAAAACTGGGCATGTGCACTAGCTGCTAACACTGCTAGTATGTTGCTACTCCAATGTATCTCATGCGTGCCCGCAGATAGGGGGTGTCCCAGCGGCGATTGGATTAGTTACAGAACCGTTTAGTCTTCAGTAGGGATGAGCTGAACACCCCCGGTTCAGTTCGCAGCAGAACATGCGAACAGGCAAAAAATTTGTGCGAACACACAAACACCGTTAAAGTCTATGGAATGCGAACGTGAAAAAAATTAAGTGCTAATTTTAAAGTCTTATATGCAAGTTATTGCCATTAAGTGTTTGGGGACCCGGGTCCTTCCCCAGGGGACATGTATCAATGCAAAGAAAAGTTTTAAAAACGGCCCTTTTTTCAGGAGCAGTGATTTTAATAATGCTTAAAGTAAAACAATAAAAATGAAATATTCCTTTAAATATCATGCCTGGGGGCGTCTCCTTAGTCTACCTGTAAAGTAGCACATCTTTCCCATGTTTATAACAGTTCAACAGCAAAATGACATTTCTAAAGGAAAAAATGTAATTCAAACTGCTCTGTAATGTACTGTTGGATCCCGGCAACATAGATAAAAATCATTGAAAAAAACAGCATGGGTCCCCCCCAGTCCATTACCAGGCCCTGTGGGTCTGGCATGAATATTAAGGGGAACCCCGCGCTAAAAATACCAAACAAAAATGGTGTGGATGTCCCTACCAAAATCCATACGAGGCCCTTCAGGTCTGGTATGGATATTAAGGGGAACCCCGCACCAAAATTTTTAAGAAAATGGTATGGGGGGCCCCCAGACACTGTATACTCTGAACAGCAGTATATATATATATTATACAGACTGCACTATATACTCTGCAGAAAAATTGGGACTTAGGTGTTGGTGGTGCCAGAACACTGTAACCCCTCACAGTTACTCTTGTCGGGCGTAGCAACGGGCCCTGCTTAACTATTATTTCAAAAATTTTAATTACATGCCCCTGTTAAACAGGGGCAGAAAAATTGGGCCTTTGTTTTTTGTGGTGCCTGAACACTGTAAGCCCTCACAGTTACTAATATAGGGCACAGGAACAGGCACTGCTGTTAAATATTATATAAAAATTTGTAATTACATGCCCTTGTTAAACGGGCAGAAAAATTGGGCCTTCGGTTTTGGTGGCGCCAGAACACTGTAACCTCTCACAGTTACTCTTGTTGGGTGCAGGAACGGGCCCTGCTTAACTGTTATTTCAAAAATTGTAATTACATGCCCCTGTTAAACAGGGGTAGAAAAATTGGGCCTTGGGTGGTGGTGGTGCCACAACACTGTAACCCCTCAGAGTTACTCTTGTTGGGCGCAGGAACGGGCCCTGCTGTGAAGTATTATATCAAAAATTGTAATAACATGCCCCTGTTAAACAGGGGCCAAAAAATTGGGCCTTGGGTGGTGGTGATGGTGTCCTAAACCAAAAATATTGTTGGAAGCTAGCATCATCAAGATTGAGGAGGAATAGGATAGGCAGTCTTCAAGGGTTCCCAGATCCATAGCAAATTCAATCAGTTATATCAGCATCAGGTGCTTGATAGCTGCTGATCCAAGACTGATGCATTTTTCTTAAATGTGAGCCTATCAACGGAGTCTGTGGACAGTTGCACTCTTTGATTCGTTACAAACCCTCCAGCAGCACTGCATGAGCATTCAGAAAGCACGCTGGATGCAGGACAGGCCAGTAGGTCGATTGCATGTTGAGCAAGTTCTGGCCAGTGGTCCATCCTCAAGACCCAGTAAACCAGTGGATGCTCCGTTGGAAAGGTCTCCAAGTCCGCTCTTGCCCCTAGATATTCCTGCACCATATAATGCAGACGCTGGCGATGGTTGCTTGAACCGATCAGACCTTGGCGCTGAGGACTGAAAAATTGTTTAAAGGCATCGGTCAGCCGGCCACCTTCTCCATCGCTCTTCCTCTGACTGAACAAAGCCTCAGC